>NC_056689.1:5052045-5356363 GCF_018350215.1 Panthera leo | reverse complement strand
CCAGGTAGCTTTCTAATTTTTTTTTAAACAAAGACTCTGATAAGTAAAGATGATTTTTAAATTTCTATAGTTCAGAATTTCCTTATTTGTCATAGGATCCTTCTTGTGGTGTGCAATGTCTATTCATGTAGTGTTTTAGAAGTAATGTTTTGAATGGTGTGGCTTTGGAAACAGGCATAAACCAAAGGTGAAGAGTCCTATGTTCCATTTGTCTGTCCTGTGCAAGCAGCTGGGTTCCAGAAGCACTTCAAACAGATGGCAGCTGAGTGTTTGAGTTACCGGGTCATAGGTGTCCAGCCCCTGGGAGATGGAAATTGAAGCCAGTTACTAGGATGTTAAGGTTAGGCAGAACAACTTGCAAACTCACTTGGTGAACTGGGAAGATGATGAAATTATGGAGTGATGATTCCAAATCTTGGGCAGTATCACTCCTAGGGGGGCTTTGCTTGTCACATGACCCCGAACACTACTAGCTTTTCACAGGTAAGAACCAGAGATGCCAAATGCTCTGCACACCATTGCACAATGCAGATGCGTCCTGCCCAGATGCCAGTGGCGCCTTGTGGACAGACACTGCTAGGGGGAAGGCATAGTCGATGAGGGGCAAGAGATCACACCTCCCAAGATTCAAAAGACTGAGACTGGGCACAACCTTTTAGGCTGATTACCATCAGTACAACAGGAAATGTTGAAAATGCTATGTTTTAACAATCAGATGCAATCTGTTCAATTCCATAAATTGCCATCAGGTTATATTTTTGCTTACACAGAGGCCATTGTAAGATTTATGGAGCAAAGGTGAGGTACCATGTGATCTTCCAAATAAGCCACAGGGTTAGATGCTGTTACACATTGGAGATGTAATTTAATCAAGTAGATCATTAGTACGCCTCCCTTCCTCATGATCACTGTGACGGCAGCACCAAAGTAGACTCAGTTCTTATTTTGAAAGTAGCCCTTTGGTGGGTTTTTTAAAAGTCTCCTCTGAAAGTTTTTAAGGAAGATTCTGTAGGTCAATAAATAATTTCCTTGGCTCATTTTTTTTTTTCTTGAGTAAATCGCCTCAGGGAAGTATTCCCATGGTTCCTGGAAAATAACAAGTAGAAGAGCTTTTGCCAGACCAGGGTTGCTACAAAATAAGGCACCTGTTGGTGATGTAAGAAGTACCCCATCCCCTGGGCTGATGCACCCCTACCAGAGTGAAATGGGTGACATGCAGCGACAGGGTGAGCTGAGCTGCTTCCACTTATCCCCACGCAGGTGCCTTTGGACAGTGTGCAGACTGCACACCCCGGGCTCAGCACCACTACCGTTTCATTGCCTTTGGCTTCATTGGATAGACTCCTTCAACTTGCATGCTTGTCAGCACATACCCCATGACGCCCTCTGTGAAGACGAATGTCACACCAGCTAAATGATGCGTCCCTTTTCCTGAGTGCTTACCCCGTGTCAGCCTCTTGGCTGAGTGTCTCATACCTACTAATACTCATAACTGCTGCATGAGCTGGGTGTTTTTGTTTGCATTTTCTGATTAAGGAAGCTAAAGCTTACTGATTGTCTTTAAACATTTTATTTGTAAGTCATCTGTATGCCCGGTGTGGGGCTTGACCTTACAATCACAAGATCGGGAGTGGCAGGCTGTACCAACTGAGCCAGCCGGGTGCCCCTAAGGCTTATGGGCTTTGAAGAACTCTCCATAGCCGCATAGCTGGGAAATGGAGGCACCGGGATTCAAAACCATCTTTTATCCCTCATTCTCAATTCCCTGCTATTAGTTACTACACAGTAGGGGTTTCAGTGCATTTCTATGTTAGTGGGAGGGCACACGTATTTCAGGGTTCAGTTATAACACGAGTGCAGATGCTGTTCAGGAAGGACCTGTACTGAGATGCAGGAAGCTGTCAGGGACCATTTCGCAGGACAGGCAGTGTCTGAGCTGTCTCAAAGAAGTTGACACAAACGTGGAGGAATTCAAAGACTGATAAACCCAAACCACCGTGAAGTATCCGCTCACATCTGTCAGGATGGCTATTATCAGAAATGAAGATAAGTATTGGTGAGTGTGTGGAGAAATGGGAACCCTTGCCCTCTGTTGGAAGGAATACAAAAGGGTGCGACTGCTATTGGAAAACAGTATGCAGGTTCCGCAAAAAGGTAAAAAAAAATAATAATAATAAAATAAAACTACCCTACGATCCAGCAATCCGGGGTCTTGATTCAACAGAATCAGGATCTCAGAGAGATAATAGAACTCCCTTGTTGCAGCACTGTTTGCAACAGCCAAGATGTAGAAACAGCCTCCATCTCTACTGACAGGTGAATGGATGGTTTATACCTACAGCGGGATACTATTCAGCCTTAAAGAAAGGAAGTCCATCCATATGCCGCAACACAGAGCAACCTTGATGGTATTACGCTAAGTGAAATAAGCCCATCATGGGGAGAGGACCGCTGCATGATTTTACTTGTATCGGGTCAAATGCATGCAACCATAGAGTGGAGTGGTGGTTGCCAAGGGATGGGGAAAGGGAAAAATGGAGAATTCTAATCAACAGCATAACATTTCAGTAAGGTGAAAACACTATACTCACTCTCCAACTTGGCTGTGCAATATTTTTTAAAGTTTATTTTTAAGAGAGAGCTAGACAGAGAGAGAGAGAGAATAAGTGGGGGAGGGGAAGAGTATCCCAAGGAGGCTCCATGCAGACAGCACAGAACCTGACATGCAGCTCGAACCCACAAACCATGAGATCATGACTTGAGCCAAAGGCATCCACTCAACTGACTGAGCCACCCAGGCGCCCTGGCTGTGAAATATTTCTACAGCCAACAACAATGTATCCTACACTAAAATTTGTTGAGGGCAAGTTCCATGTTAAGTGTCCTTAACACAATAAAATGAAAATAAAATACAAAATAACCTAGCCTAACAAAATAACCTAGCCTAACAAAATTGCATAACACAATAACCTAAAATAAGATAACATACATAAGTTGAGAAGATTAGCTGCACTTCAGAAAACAAGCTGGACTATGTTTGTGATTCTTAGTGATATTTTATTATTTTTTTCCTTAGTGATTTTTTTTTTTTTTACATTATCACATACCAACTGAAAATAATTGGTAAAGCTGTAAACCCTGCTGTACATTTAAATCATCTGGGGAGGTGTTAAAACTTACATTGAATAACACGCATGAATCTTGAGGACATTATGTTAAGCGAATTAAGCCTGTCACAAAAAGATAAATACTGTCTGATTGCATTTATAGGAGGCCCCCAAGTAGCCAAATTCAGAGAGACAGAAAGTGGAAGGTTGGCTTCCAGGGTGAGACAGGAGAATGGGGAGTTAGTGTTCAATTGGTGTATTTTCAGTTTGGGAAGATGAAAAAAAGTCTAGACGTGGATAGATAGACGTGGTGATGGTTGTACTACAGTGTGAATATATTTAATGCCATTGAACTATATACCTAAAAACCATTAAGAGGATAAAATTATGTGATGTATATTTTTATGACAGTTTGGAAATTACATTGCTTTCTTGGAACTCTATGACTTCCTAAATCTGACCTTCTAATGACCGTCAGGTTTGGAAACCACTGTCGTAGGGCATGTTGACCAGGGATTTGGTCTAAGAGATTGGTAGTGGCTTTGAAAAAGGCGGTGAATCTGCAGAACTCCAAAACATTAAAATAAAATTTGGAAGTTTGTACTTGGGTATGTTATAGTCTTAGAAGATGCTTTTTTAAGACAGTACTTGTAGTATTTTTGTTGTGTCTATAAATAACTTGATCACTCATATTTGTCTAGTGCTTTAACTTGAAATTAAAGCACTTTTAAATACATTCTCTTACAGTATTTCATGGCCTTGGTTTGAGATTCCTCAGGCCAGAATTATCATTTCTACATTAGAGGTGAAAACGGTGAGACTCACTGAGCTCAGATGAATTACCTATTACCCATGGTACCTAGTGTGGGGGCGGTAGGAAAGATACCTAACTGATGGGAATGTAACTCTTGTCTAAATGAAAATTGCAGGAATAACGGTTTTATGGATTTTCTTCTTTGAATGGTTGAAAAACATCGTTGTCATTTCTGCCATCAATTCCACTAACCATTTCGATGGAAATACGGCAAATGAATAAAGCGATGTGGCAGAATGTACCAGAAGAGTCCTGGCAGAAGGCACACAGCTTGAGGCTTCGGCTGGGCAAGGCGGGTGGGCTGTAGCTTCCCTGAGGGCAAATGAGTGGATGACAAGGGAGGAGGACTATGCTTAGAGGAGCTCTATTCTTAGAGCTGCCCGTCTCTGAGCCCTTTACTTTAAAAAAAAAAAAAAATTCATTTTTTGAGAGAGAGGGACAGAGAGAACAAGCGGGATAGGAGCAGAGAGAGAGAGAGGGAGAAAGAGAATCCCAAGCAGGCTCCACAGTGTCGGCAAGAAGCCCGAGGTGGGGCTCTAGCTCCTGAACCATGAGATCATGACCAAGAGTTGGAAGCTTAACCTACTGAGCTACCCAAGAGCCCCCTGAGCCCTTTACTTTAGAAGGGCTCCCCTCTAGATTCTCGCGGGTGTGGTCCCCTCTAGACCACATGCCACGATCAGGATCCTGGAATGCTATTGCCCAGATGGCCCTGAGCTCATGTCCAAGCTCAGCACCGGCCTCTCCTCAGGTCCTTTCTTCCCGCCCTGCCATTTGCTCCCTCCTGTGTCTGAGCGTTGACCAAGAGGCAGCCGTGTCCATGAGTGGTGGGGGTGATGGGGGGATGGCTGTGATGCACGGTGCTTGGTTGCACAGGGAATCAGTGCCCTGTAAATATTAGTGATGGATCTGGAGAACACTTTGTTAAAATACAAATTATTGAAATACTTTTCCCTGTTGTTCTACCCTTTCCTTTTCCAAACAGATCGGCACACTTTTTTTTTTCTTCTAAATTGACTATATTTGGCATATAACATTGTAAATGTAAGGTGTGCAACATGGTAATTGGATACATTTATATACTGTAATTTGATTGCCATTGTGATGATAATTACCACCTCCATCATATTATTCTTTGAGTGGTTGGAATAATTAAGTTCTAGATTCTCAGCAAAGTTGATTATAATATGGTATCCTTGCCAGAATTTACTACACGGTGCATTATATCTTTATGACTTGCTTACTATTACTTTTTTTATTTACCATTGTCACTTTGTATCCTTAACATCTGCCTTATCCCCCCACACCCATCCCCCGGTAACCACCATTTTACTCTGTTTTTATGAGTTTGCCATTTTCGATTTCACAAGCAGGTGTATCCTACAGTACTTGTCATTCTCTGATTTAGGTCACTTGCATAATGTCCTCAAGGTCCCTCTGTGGTGTTGCAAGAGGCAGGGTGTCCTCCCTTCTCATGGCTGAATAATATTCTATGTACGTAACATATAGGTGTGTGATTATATAATCCATTACATATAGACAAATAAGTCTATGTAGTTGATTCTCACGTCTTCTTTACCCATTCCTCCATTGGCGGGCACCTTAGGCTGTTTCCATATCTTGGCTTTTGTAAATTAATGCTGCAATGAACACGTGAATTTCTTGATCTCAGAATATGTGGTCAATACTAAAAGCTTCCAGAAGATACGGTCCTATCTATTTTCAAAACCTAAATTCATTTAATGAGATTAAAAAGAGTAGAGTCAAGTGGGGAAAGAAGGACCTTTGGAAATGTTTCCTCAAGAATGAATTTCTCTGCATGGACTCACCTGGGAGGGATGGCCGGAAGCATTGGGTCCCCAGCTTGACCAAAGGTCCCCTCTCTTATCTCTGGGCACAAAAGCAGAGAGCCATTGGACATCATGGGTTCTTCGTGATCTTGATAGCAGAGAGATGAGAGAGTTTACGTTCCAGCCTCTGGCCATGACATGTCTCCTGGATTTGGTGTGACCTTGAGGAAGAGCTAAACAATGAACATTATCAGATAGCCAACTGAAAAATTGTTCCTACTCCAAAATAATTTGATTGAAGACAGTGAACAAATGAAAATTTCCAGCACTCCTGAGTCTATATTGAGACTTACATCTGACATATTAGAACATTTATTTTGATTATTGAAGGTCGTAAACAATGATAACACTTAGAACACAAAACTTTTATTTAATTATGGCGGCTGCTAATGTTTATTGAACACTCACTGTATGCCAGTCACCTTCTCAATGCTTTGTATCTGTTCTTTTGCTTACTTTCACCACAACCCTATGCAGTGGGTGGTTACATCCACCCCTCCAATTTTTTAAGGGAAGGAAACTGAGGTCTAGAGAGTTTATATTGCTTGCCCAAGGCATAGCTAGTAATTAGTAGCAGAGCCTAATTCAACATGATTCTCTTTCATTCAGAAGTCCATACACTATACGGTGGCTCAGGATAAGGAGTTTATATTATCTCACACAACTGATAAAATTATACCTCATGTGTCCATAATGGTTTGCTTTATCTAAAGTATTTTTACACACAGGAAAAAAATTCTAATTCTTAGAATCTGTACGATAATAGGTAGCCTGTGAAGGTTGGAGTCACTGTGTGATAAGAGCTAAATGTTGCTGATAGATGATGAATCTAGCAGTGATGTATGTAGTATATACTGAGGTGGGGGCAAGAGACCCCCAGGAGGGGGGTTATAAGTTATATGACTATTTATAAGTTATAAGACTATTGCATAGCTGACTGAGTCAGGATCAGTGACAAATGATCTAATTATGGGAGAAAAGTATGTTGAGAGCCAAAAACATACTTTTGTTGATGAGCCCCCTAAGGGGAAAGTTCACGTATCTATGAGGTTAAGAAGGACCCTTACTTAATCCTTCATCAGTAGAAACTGGTTTCTTTGGCAGGTCAGATTTCTGCTTTTATTCACTTGGTATGAGCTGCAGGAAGCCACTGGCACCAAAATAAACAATACCTGTCAATATTTTTCTTTTTATTTATTTTATTCATTTTGAGAAAGAGATGGGGGAGAGGCAGAGAGAGAGGGAAAGAGATAGAATCCTAAGCAGGCTTTCCACTGTTATCTCGGCTCCTGATCCAGGGCTCGGACTCCTGAACCATGACATCATAACCTGAGCCGAAATCAAGAGTTGGGCACCCAACTGACTGAGCCACCCAGGCAAACCCCCAGTCAGTATTGTTGGCATTAATCTTGATACAGAGCTGATTTCTAGTGACAGAATGAAAAAGCTTCTGTGCTCCAAATGCTACCCAAAAGTAAGTAATGGAACAGCATGCTCTGCTCTAGGTAGAGGACATTGTCCAACTATTTCCAGATTTGCGTTTGTTGGAGATACCTTGCCTTAAAAATAGGGGGCTACATCTAATACCCTGGTTATATTTAAAAATGAATACCAGTGCTATCAACAATAGCCCAATTATGGAAGGAGCCCAAATGTCCATTGACTGATGAATAGATAAAAGTAGATGTGAGATATAGATACAATGGAATATTACACGTGATCTAAAAGAATGAAGTCTTGCCATTTGAAACAACATGGATGGAAGTGGAATGTAGCATGCTAAGCGAATTAAGTCACAGATAAATATCCTATGATCTCACTCGTATGGAACTGGAGAAACACAACAGATGAACATAGGGGAAGGGAAGGAAAAATAAGATAAAAACAGAGGGAGGGAGACAAAACATGAGACTCTTAAATACAGAGAACAAACTGAGGGTTGCTGGGGGGGGCGGGTGTTGGGTGTGGGGATGGGCCTTAAGGAGGGCACTTCTTGGGATGAGCACTGGGTGTTACATGTGACAGATCTGTCACTGGCTCCTACTCCCGAAACCGATACTACACTGTATGTGAACTAACTTGAATTTAAAGAAATAACTTTACAAGAAAAAAAGAAAATACGTATACAAATAAAAACAAAGGCTGATAAAATCAAACCTTCCATTGCTAAGTAGTTTAAAAACATCAAAACGTGTTTGTTCACTGTGAAAAATATTCAGGTAGTTTTTGTGGACTGCTTACTGCAAAGTACCTCCCCCCCCAACTCACTCTCTTTGATCCCACTGCAGTCTACCAGGAAATCACACTGCCTCTACCTGCAGGATCCAGCAGAACTCGGGTGCTCTCCCAGGCCCTCCCCTGCTTCCACCCTTTGCAACCCTCACCATCTATCAGGCAGTAGACCCCTAGCTGGCCTACAACCTCTGCTGTCTGCCTCCCTGCCATTGACTCTTCACAGAGCTGGGACAGGGTCTCTGGAGTCCACTAAGTGCTACAGACCCCTTGCCTTCCTGGTTCCTCTACCTGGATTCTCTCTCTCGGACCCTACGGTTAACTGTCTCCCTCACCTCTCAGGTTTCTGCTACCGCCTCACATTTTCAATGACAATATCCTCATCCTGGCCAGTCTTTCGCCTTAGACCCCCTCCCACTGTAATGCCTGTGGAAGTTTTCTGATGGAAAATGCTATAGCCCTTACCTCATGCACTTTATCATACGTGTGTGTGCGTGCACACATATATAATTGTGTCATATGCGCTTATTATGTTTGCTCTTTATGTTCTATTTCTGATCAGTAGGCAGGAACCTTGGCGTTCATTGATGAATCCCAAACACCTACAACAATTTATGGCTCATAATAGGCACTCAATTAAGTTTTCTTGAGTAAATAAATCATGTAGTTAAACCAGTATTTTAACAACGGTAAGAATTTTTTTTCTTTGAAATGGACCCACAAAGATACATTGTATTTAGTTGTAACCATGATTGTGCCTTTTATAACTTTTGGTACAATAAAAATACAGTTATCAAACAGAACATTTTGAGAATACAAGAAAGTAGAGAAAAGGAAAAAAAAGTTAAAAGATTGTTATTCCACCTACCACAATATTTGTTAACCTTCTGCTATTTTCCTGCAAAGATTCTCTATGTATAATTAAAGGGGGACTTAAGGAAAACATCTTACATTATGCATATTTTTTACCACCTTTTCCTTGTAATGTTGTAAGTATTCCATGTTTACATGCTTTTCAACACTTTTAATAACTGTAAGTCAGTGGTTCTCCAGCTTAGGTGGGTTATATCTCTCGATATTGACTGTATTAGGAGTTAAAAATGAGAATATTTAAAGATATTTACGAGTGCATTTAAAACCACCAAAAATAAACATTATATGTTAACATAAAAAGTGTATTTTTAATAAAGATGACTGCATCTTCCAAAAACAAACAAAACTTAGTGAACATAGAAGTTTGAATTTACATTTTTTGCAAATCAAGTCAATATCTGGCTTGCTAGAAAACAAATTCTCATATTTGCTTCTGTATTCAATCTGGTGAATTTCTTTTGGTGGAAATATATGAAAAGATCACTCTCAGAGATTGGTGGTAGGAAAGGGGGGGGAAGTAGGCTAATGACGTTTTCAGATAATTGTGGACCTTGTTCTTTGATACAACACCACAGCCCAACAAATACTGGTTTATTGAAGGTTAAATGCAATATGGAATGTCAAACAGTAGCTACATTAGAATCTATTGATCCACCTTGTACTTCAAATAGATCTTTATCCATGCATGGTTTTGTAACATCATGCATGTATCAATCACCTGGCAAAATACTGCTTCACTGTACTATGCAGGATTTCCAATCCTAAAAACCCTATCTGTTAATATCCACATATCACCAAAGATCTCATCAGAAAAGTCTTCAAGTATTGGAAAGCTGCTAAGCCCAAAGTGGCAGCTAAAAGTTTTGTGAAGTTGTAATTTTCATTTGAAAGTTGACATTTTATCATGGGCAACAAACACTGCCTGGTTTGTTCCCCCCTTGTAGTAAAAGGCTCACTTTGTTCTTTTTTGAAAAACTGTCTGCCAGATACACACATCTGAATAACCACAGTTTGTTGGTCATTGCCAAGTAAAAATGATGTTCCTTGGATCAAGTGGAAGTCTTCAGCTTGCCATTCCAGCAAAGACACAAGGGATCTGGGGCGCCTGGGTGGCTCAGTCGGTTAAGCAGCTGACTTGGGCTCAGGTCATGATTTCGCAGTCCGTGAGTTCAAGCCCCGCGTCAGGCTCTGTGCTGACAGCTCGGAGCCTGGAGCCTGTTTGGGATTCTGTGTCTCCCTGTCTCTGACCCTCCCCCATTCATGCTCTGTCTGTCTCTGTCTCAAAAATAAATAAACGTTAAAAAAAAATTAAAAAAAAAAAAAAAAGACACAAGGGATCTTCCTGGAGACTGCCACCGTGCTTTGGTATACCCAGAAGGACAGCTTGCATACTTGCCATTTTGTCGCACACCATATTCAAAAGAGGCGTATTTAAGAGTTGAAACGTAATAATATTAATAACTTTTATTATTTCATCAAAAATGTGTTAAAGTAAAAAACGACGTTTTATTTCATTTTTCTAACTGTGGGTAAGTGGGGATTAAGCATAAAATGGCAACGAGTGCAGTTTGGTGGTCACCGGCTTAACCTGTGCTGAGGGGTCCCCGTTGCTTTCACACCATCGGTGCGAATACCAGCCTAGCTGTTCTAGAATGACCCATAGGTGGGAACAATTATTCCGCACCGGATAGCTCAGTCCCACTTGTGTTTGTAGCCAGCTGTTCGTAGAAAAGATGATCTTCTCTGATGATTGGTTGCTTCTGGTAGCAGATAAATACAAGCAAAAGGGCAAGTGTAGTCATGTCCATAACATTAATCTACTCGGAAGGCAAAAGTGCAGCTCTGTAAAGAAGAACTGAACTCCCTTCTGTGCTCGCAGCTGTAGCTTTAATTCAACTAGATGCTATATCATTGGAAAGAGGCAGTGCAGTGATTTCTTCTACTGACTTCATCCAGCGGGCGTGGAATGAGGTCAACTCTGCAATCCTTTCTTGGTCTCTGAGCTACCGTGGGCCTTTTCGAGTCATTGCACTATGGTGACTCATCCCATGAGATGCTCCCCTTCCTAATTTAAAGGCCGTACCGGGGCGCCTGGGTGGCTCAGTCGGTTGAGCGTCCGACTTCAGCTCAGGTCACGATCTCGCGGTCCATGAGTTCGAGCCCCGCGTCGGGCTCTGGGCTGATGGCTCAGAGCCTGGAGCCTGCTTCCGATTCTGTGTCTCCCTCTCTCTCTGCCCCTCCCCCGTTCATGCTCTCTCTCTGTATCAAAAATAAATACACGTAAAAAAAAAAATTAAAAAAAAATAAAGGCCGTACCAAACAATTTTTGGCTTTCAGAATCCTCATCACGTCTACATTTAAAAGTTCCATTTGCTTTTCTTTAAATTATGAATGATTGGGCTCAAAGTGACATCATAACTGACACAATAAGGTTGTTTAAGAAATATTCCTTTCTGTAAGACAATAAGGGAAATTATAATTCTTAGGGAAAAGTTGATTTTGTCATATTTTTCTTGTGACATTCTTAAAAATGAACAAAAATATAATGAGCTTTCTTTTATTTAGTTCTTAATAATAATTACAAAAGGCTGAAGCTATAACAGCTTTAGATAAAATTCTAAAAGTTAGAAATATTTTGCAAAACATATAAAACTGTTATTGTGACACAAGATATGCAAATGTATTTTCTTCTTACTGTTTTGGGTTTTTTTCACTTTGACACAAGAAACACAGGTCTAGGGGCGCCTGGGTGGCTCAGTCGGTTAAGCGTCTGACTTCGGCTCAGGTCACGATCTCACGGTATGTGAGTTCGAGCCCCGCGTCGGGCTCTGTGCTGACTGCTCAGAGCCTGGAGCCTGTTTCAGATTCTGTGTCTCCCTCTCTCTCTGACCCTCCCCCGTTCATGCTCTGTCTCTGTCTCAAAAATAAATAAACGTTAAAAAAAAAAAAAAAAAAAGAAACACAGGTCTGAATAGCCAGTTATTCAGGAGTTCAAAAGAATGATCTGCTGAATGATAAGGTTATGAGATTATAGCACATGTGTGATAACTGTCTAGTAAGAGCACAGATTTACTGAAATTATGCTGAGTTAATTTCTGTAAATAGTACACATATTATAAACCTATATACTACCTTACATTCTAGGAAACCCAAGAACATACAAGCATATATCCATTAGTCATCAAAGCAATGATGTCACCATATTTTGTCTTTTTTTTTTTTAATTTTATTGTTTATTTATTTTTGAGAGACAGAGAGATAGAGCATGAGTGGGTGAGGAGCAGAGAGAGAGAGGGAGACACAGAATCCGAAGCAGGCTCCAGGCTCTGAGCTGTCAGCACAGAGCCTGACGTGGGGCTCGAACTCACAGACTTGCGAGATCATGACCCGAGTGAAGTCGGATGCTTAACCCACTGAGCCACCCAGGTGCCCCGATGTCACCATATTTTGTACGGTGTCTGTGGGATTCTGTTGTATACATGTGAAAGAATACAGTATTAAAGGCAAACTACAAGTTACACTATTTGCTTTGACTTTGAGGACCCCCCTTAAAAGGGTCTTGGGGAATCTGCAGCCTCTTATATCACATTTCAAGCTGCTGCTGTATAAAATTCTATATTCTGTAAGTGTTTCAATTTCATTGACACATGGCTGTAATAAAATTCTTTGTACTTGGGTTTTCTGTCCTCTCTGTTAGTTGTTCCTTTCAAACAGTAGATTGGCAGAAATAAAAGCATTAAGACAAATTCAGAATGTGGGACATCCAATAAGACAGTTGTCCAGTCTCTTCCAAAAGTTAATGCCATGGGGGAAGGTGGGAGAGGGGTGTTGTAGAACGAGAGACTAGAGGTAAAGGTACAGAACAGCCAAAAGAAATTGATGTGCAGAATTTTACTGGATCCTGGTTTGAGAAGAAAAAAAAAATAGTAAAGACAGTTTGAACATAAGTAATATTTGAATATGAAACAGATATTATTACAGAAGTGATGTTCATTTTCTTATGTATGATAATGGTACTATAGTTAGTTAGATACACGTTCTCATTTTTCGGATATGTACGCTGCAGGTGAGGGCCTGGGGTGAAGTTTCATGGTATCTGCAACTATGAAATGTTTCCTCGAAAATGATCTATGAGCCTATTTATAGACACAAAGAAAAATGGGTGAACTGAAGGTTCATAAAGATGGCACAAGTGTAAAGAGTGGCAAATCTAGGTGGTGGGGATACAGGTGATTCTTGAGCTATTCTTTCAGTCTTTCAGTTTGTTTAACTTTTTTCATGATAAAAAGGTAGTTAATAAATCAAACGTTATTAATACTCTTCATATCCATATCACTATCGAAAAGACTATAGAACTGTTTTGAAAGTTGCATGAGGCATTTTCTAATAATGTGACTGTAACCCATACCAGCCAGTGGCTAAGTGATGAGCTCCACGTAATTTAGAGGGGGATTTTCCAACTTCTGTCACTTATGTTGGGTGGTGCCACCTCAGGCCAACTCTCAAGGGCACACTTGTCAAATCTGTAAAAGGGGTGACAATAACAATGGTGATTTCAGAAGGTGGTTGTAAAACAAAACTTTATGTTCTCTATAAACTGCTTACCCCAGTGCCTGGCCAATAGGAGAGACTCAAATCTCGTCTGGTATTATTGTCTTTGCAAATTGCAAATTCCAAGTCCTTACTTGATTCCATTAGAAAAACCAGTGGCAGAGCTTTACAGGCATTAAATCATCCCTATTACATTACCTTCAAACACATTCTGTAACTTCAGGCCTATTGTAAGTCCTTAGGGGAATCAACAGTCTTAATAGATGTGTAAGAATTACTTGTAATTAGCATGAAGATTGTTATAATAAATTATTTTTCACTTAAAATATTCTTCTCTACAGTTGAAACATTTTCTGGAAGTTTGTCCTTATAATTATTTTGCCTTCAGTTTTCTAAATCATAAACAACTTCATCTTGAATTATATGTGCAAATGAGTAGAGTCTACACGAATGTCTTTTGATGTTTGGGGGAAATTTAACCAACATGTTTCATGGGTAGAATTCCAAATTATGAATATCCTCAATTGTTTTGTTCTTGGTGTTGAAGCTCTTGGTGAACCAATAATTCTTAGAAAGGAAATTAATCCTATGAGAGGGGATGCCTGGGTGGCTCCCTTGGTTAAACATCTGACTCTTGATTTCAGCTCAGGTCATGATCTCATGATTCGTGGGTTCGAGCCTCATGTTGGGCTCCTCACTGTTAGCACATGTGCTCTCTCTCTCTTACTCTCTCTCAAAATAAATAAATTTAAAAATATATTGTTTGTAATCATAAAGGTCTTAGAATTTTAAAGATAGCTACGGAAGTATATTCAAAGCAATTTATTAAAGTGAGGCCATTTATTTTTTTGTCAGTTGCTTTGCATTTTGTTAAATTTAGAAGTTCCCCAGTTGTTACCATTTTTTCACAATGTTTCTTCTTAAAAATCAGCCTTAATCTTCGTTGGTAACAAATGCTACTGAATGCTTTGAGACATTTAAAATTGTCAAAGATTAGGATAAGCACACAACAGAATATTATTCAGACATGAGAAAGAAGGAAGTTCACATTTGCAACATGGCGGGACCTTGAAGGCCTTACGCTAAGTGAAACAAGGCCAGACTGAAAAAGACAAATACTGTATGCTATCACGTGTATGTGAAATCGAAGTAAAAAGTCAAGGTCATAGAAACATTGGGTCTTAACGTGGGTGCGGGGGGCTGGAGGGTGGAGGAGACAGGAAGATGCTGGTTAAAATGATACAAACTTTCAGGTACAGCTTAGGATGAATAAGGTCTATATCTAACGTATCACATGGTGATGATGAGGGGTAACACCGTGAAATGTGCTAATGGAGTAAAACTGCAAATATTTTCCACCAAAAAAAAAAAAAAAAAGATAAATATATGCGGTAACACGTGTGTTAATTACCTAGATGGGATGAGCCCTTTCACGATGTGTACATGTATCACGATGTACACTTTAAATATCTCATTCTATTTGTCATTTATACTCAGAGCTGAAAAAAAAAGCACAGTTGTGAAAGGTATTTAAAGTGCCCTTCCTACAATTTAATGTTTATGTTTTTGCTTAATGTATTATGTCATCAAGCACATACTAATTTTTTTTTCTTGTGGACAAGAACTCTCCAGAACGTGGAATTATTATGGTATGGATTGGCATGGACATAGCATAGTTCAGATAAAGTGGAGCATAGAAGAGACTATAGGCTTGTCTAAGGAAGGGAGCCAATTATAATAACATGAGGAAAACTCGATTGTAGTTTGTGCTTTCCACCAATACCACTGGGATAGAAGCATTCTGATCACCCTTCCATCTTAGGAGATGCTGAGAGATAGCTCATTAAAAGAACAAGGAAGGGGTAGTTTTTCCACCTGCATCACTCATGGAAATAGTTTCCTCTGTCTTCCTCTGTTTCTGTGAGAAGTTCCATCCAGCTGCTGAAATAGACTGCCTTCTGGAAATTAAAACCCACACGGCTAAGACCATAGCAGTAAATCTGGTGGAACAGATGGGCCTGGGTGAATTGTTCTACCTCTGAATAAAGACCTTGGGATTTTGTCAGTAGGCTTTACACTAAGTAATAGGAATCAGAGGGACAGATGCTCTGATTTCTTTCATTGTATTGTTCTAATCAAGCCTGAATTATTTGCTAAGTCAAATATCAGATACGCAAATGTAGATGCACTCATTATAGCCTTCTATTTAAGCATTGAAGTATGATTATATGAGACTTCAGTTCTGTATCCCAGTTAGGCTTTCCAGTGGAGTTTCAAGAATTACATTTTGATGGGTGTGTTTATTTCTTTTGAAGTCATTACTATTTCACATATAAAAGAACTTTTGTTGGTCTGTGCATTTAGCGTCGCTCCGTATTTTCCTTTGCTGGTCATTGGGTGGAAAAATTAGAGAAGGAGGAGGTAAGGGAAACTAATATTTTCCTGGCCTACTGAGTCTGGCTTTTTTTCTCCACGTCTGATCTGCTCCTTATCATTGTCCCAGGATGCCTTCACACATCCCTGCTTTCATAACTTTGCTCCACACGTGCTAACGTGTCGTTGTTTGTAAATAATAGAAAATACAGGAGTTGAATAAGACAGATAAGCTGTTCTTATTTTTGTGGAATTTTAATTCTCGCAGGGAGAATACCCCAGAACAAATCCGTGATTAAATATCTAATGACTGCTAGAGCAGGGGAAAAAGGAGTTCTCAGGGGGAGAACCTGACCTGGCTGGAGGGGGTTGGGGAGAAAGCAAGCTTCCAAGGTTGTTGAATGAATGCTTGTAGGTGCGAGTGTATCATCATTCAAGCTGTGTCCTAAAGAATGAGTAGAGGTGTCCTGTACAAGGGAGTGTGTGTGAGTGCGTGCGTGTACGTACAGAGGGACCTAGAGAGGAATCTGGTGAGAGAAGACTGGTAAAGAAGAAAATGTTTTTTCCCCCATTATAGCCGAGGCATCTATAATTATAAGTGGGCTTTAGCCTCGGCTCTGGCCCACTTCTGTGTTCTCCCTGGCACAACATGCCTTTTCCCTGTCGGTCATCAAGTCACGCTCGCGTCCGTGCTTTCCTCTTCATCCGCAGGTTCTTGGTCGTGAAACGTTTGCTGTTGCATGTTCCTGTTTGGTTGGTGGAAGGAAGTTGCTTCACCATCTTCTCTGTTTGCTTTTGCAGTGTCCCAACGTTCCAGAGCCTTCCTGAAGAGATCCTCAGTAAGCTTGCCGATGTCCTTGAAGAGGTAATTGTTTTTAAGCCCTTGAACTTTGTGGGTTGGGACATAGCCCAGCACAGCAGCGTGATGACGGGTCACCCACGGCAGAGAGACCCTGAAAGAGCTTTCAGCCCTGGGGTGAGCAGTGTACGTGGCTTTGAATAAAAGCCAGCTCAGCACACCTGTCATTTGTACGCAGTTAGAAAGGTGCAAATCGACTTAGCGACTGAGGGAGGAAAACCCCATTGTGGCAAATAGGATGTTTCCTTTGACTTCCAAGAATGGGAGATGGCAAATTTCTCTCTTCTTTCCATCCGTGTAAAGCAAGATTTCAGTAACTACCCCTCAGAAGCTTCAGATGAGCAAATTTACAACAGGTATATGTTTTATTAGCATATGAGCATGTATGCACCAATGCAAAAATGTCGCTAATATTCGTATTCTCTGAAGCTGTGAAGCCCAGGGAACGGTACAACAGGGCCCACTAGGTTTGCAGCATCCTGACTGGCCAGGGCAGGATAGGGTCTCTGCAGAGACAGCGAAGGAGGGGTACCAGAGCGCCTATGCAGGAGCGCAGGGTGATGGGGGTGAGAGGAGCTGGGGGACACCTGCTCTGGTATCTTCTGCTTCCCCAGGGATCCCGAAAGCAGGGTCACCGGCTGAGGATGAAGAACAGGCGGAGGGATGGGAGGTTCGGGGACAGAGGAGGAGGCAGGACAGATGTGGAGGCATGGATGAGCTAGGAAAACACAGCGTGACCGCCAGGTGCCCTGCCACCCCACTTGACGTTAGCCGTCCCAAATCTAAATTAAACAGGCGAGGAAGAGTTGATCGAAGACTTGTGATAGGGGGCACAGATCAGGCTCAACCCTGCTGGAACAAGAGGTGGCAGATTTTTAAGTCCTGGGCTGAGCTAGTGGAGAATAAGGGAGGGGGAGGGAAAAGCCCTCCTGGGGTAGGAGGCCGGCCAGTGTGATGAGGTCCTTGGAGTTGGCCCATCGTCCCTTCCAGAAGCCGCGCTCCCGCCCTCCCACAGACACGCGGGTGGGTACTTGGCCAAGAACAAGGAGGGGTGAGGAGAGAATATGGAGCTGAGGCGCAGGCACAGAAAGGACGGTGGCTCTGGCCCTGGGATGTGGCCAGCGCGAGGATGGGAGGTGTGTGCGGGGGAGCGGGGCCAGCTGGAGATGGTGGCATCGGGGGGTGTGAGTCTCAGGAGCGCTGAGCAATTGTCAGAGTTGTGCGCGAGCAGGGATGACTTGGGAAAATGCCGAAGATGGTTTCCTCTCCGGGCCCCCCCCCACCCCCGCCCATCCCGGCCCTTCAAGGATCCGTAGAAGCCCAGAGGTTTCTCTACGCGAATTCTAGCTCCAGGCCTATGGGAAACAGCCCGCCTACGATGCGCCGGTCTCCCTCACCTCCTGTGTGAACACAAAGGAAAGCAGAAGTCACATTGGGTAACCAGGTTCAAGTGGACGGAATTCACGAGAAAAAAAACAGTGGTTGCGCTTCTCCCTGAACGCCCTGACCCCTGTGCCTGTCGCCTCTTGGGATGCAAAACCGCTCTCCCTGGCCCTTTCGGTTTTTCCTTTCCTCGCTGAATACACGCTGAAGAGCTCTCTGGTGCCCTTTTCTCTTTTTTCACCAAAGCAAACTAAAAGTACAGACTTGACTAGTCCCAATCAAGCCCTTCGAAAAAATCCTTTAATCACGTTCTTTCTTTGCCACAGCTGTGGGAGGATTTGTATGCTCTGCAAGACAATGGCGAGAGCTCTGTAACCATTCTGACCAAAGAAAGATTTTCGCCTTTTAGGTCAGATTTCCTAATCGGCAGGTGCCTTAATGGACGTTTGGATGGTGTGAGCCACAGTGCATCCTATAGGGATGCTGCGGGGGAAGGGACACGCGTGTCTAGGCGCCCACGTATTTGTTGTGAGGACACGGAAGTGAAGTAAACAGACAAAATGCAAAGTAGACCTATGAATAGACCACGCGGTGCGCGGAAGTATTCGACTCAAGTTGCATAAACAAGTATAGTGAGACATTAGATGCAATTATGGATCAGATAGAGTGAGCAAATTGGGAAGAACAAAAGCAACGGTAATGTCACATCACGTTAATGGGAATGTGCTTGCATAGTAATGGAGCTGTCTTTCTTTCTGCAAGTGTCCACAAGATGAAAGAAGGCCAGATCCTCCTGAAAGGACAGCGGTATTATTGTAGCGTTCAACAAAGAAGTGGCAGCCTTGTTTGTTGGGCAGATATTTGGGGAGCACCTGCCCCATGCCAGGAATTGCTGAGGCTCTGGGGATCCGGGGCTGTGCTCCGGCAACGTTAAGTTCCAGCGGAGGCGACAGACGAGGCGAACGGTGCTGGGGATGAGGCCGCTCGGTATGGGGTTGCTGTAGGAGGACCTCCCTGCGGAGGTGAGGTTCATGCTGACGTCCAAATGCAGATAGGAGATGCCCTGCGTGCCGGGCAGAGCTGGGAGCAGACACAGGTCCTAAAGCAGGAGGAAGCTTCTTCCCCTTGAGGAACAGGAGGAAGGTTTATAGCAGGCTGACATGGGGCTGGAGGAAATCAGGCAAGGCCTGTTGACAGTGGCTTTGCGGGCACGATGAGAACTTTGGTTTTTATTCTGAGCACGATGGGGAGACGTGGAGGGTTGGAAGCCGTGAAGGGGCACGTTCTGAGTTGTGTTTTAATCACCTCTGGCTGGCTGGTGGGTGAAGGGGGGTTGGAGTGGATCAGACTGCCGTCGGCCCAGTGAGGCTGGGCGTCCCTGTGCGCGCGTACTTTCTGACTCTTATTCCTTCTAGTCACTGTGAAACAATACTTCCAGTGTAAGGGGACAAAAAGAGTTCAAGAACAGGGACAGGGGACGCAGGGGCAGAGAGAGAGATAATGTGTCACAGATGGAAAGAGGAATGAAGTGGTTCAGGAGGGTCCTTGTGACTAAAGGACACACAGGGGACACTTGAGCGTCCTCTCCTACAGGTGTAAAAGAAGCCTCTGTCTGAGCCATTTCTGCCACTGCCCCCCAGCTCCCCCGCCCCTCAGTAATTTCTAGTGCGGACGTACATAGCCGCTTTTGTGTTCGTCCCTGTGAGATTCTACAACAGGAACTAGTACCCTTACTCTTTTTTTTTTAAGTTCATTTATTTTGAGAGAGAGAGAGCTCAAGTGGGGGAGCCACAGAGAGAGGGGGGGAGAGAGAGTCCCAAGCAGGCTCCATGATGTCAGCACAGAACCCAATGCAGGGGGGTTTCTCACGAACCGAGAGATCATGACATGAGCCGAAATCAAGAGTCAGATGCTTAACCTACTGAGACGCCCATGCGCCCCCTAATACTCTTTTTCTAGGTATGGCAATTTAGCGACCCTTGCTTTTTTGTCTTTATATCATAGAGTAGAAAGATTTCCTTTGCATATTGAATCTCCCTTGCCTCTTTAGGGACATACAAAAGTTCTCTCTAGTTCCTTTCAGGAGGTGCGTGTAGGCGTAAGTTCTTGTCAGAAGACCTATCCGATGAAGCACACTGATCCCAACCTTTTCCCAGGCTGGGTTCTGCAAAGACATGTTGAAATAATCTGTGTGACTTTCTCATTGTTCAGCTTCATTATCAGTGTGATATGCTTTTCCACATCTGACTCCAACCAAGTCTTTGTACATATCAGAGAAGATTTCAGGTGCTCCCAGTTTGGTTTGCTAGAGAAGCCATTTTATTGTTGGTAAAACACATCAGAAGAGGCATTTTAGGTGCGTGTAGTGAATACCAACCTCAAACTTCAGAAACTGATTTCATGGACCTCCATCCCATCCCTTTTATCAAAGCAAAAAGTGTCTATTTGAATTAATTAGTCAAGTGTTATGATCTATTCTGAGACTGTAGAAAACACCCAGGGGTAAAGGAAGAGAAGTGTGAAATTATAAGATAAGGTGTCATTTCTTCTTTCTTACTATAACAATGAATGACACACACTTCCTTTTTCCTTCACATACACATGATTAGTCTTTGTGATGAATTACATTTTTCAAATGGATGGGGCAATTCCTAGCTAATCCCCAACTGAGAAATAGTTCGCTTCAATGCTTACCTATCCAAGCACAGTGGGCAATAAACCCATATCTGACGTTCGTTCAAATATCAGGACTGTGGTGACATCTTTAAGGCACACAAAAACATTTTCTGATAGAGAAGACGAGTAAGAATTAACCTGATAGCCTATCGCAAAGCGTGTTCAAAAATTTGAGGAAGAGTTATGTTTTTGCCCTCACGGGCAAAACAGTTGAGAACTCAGGGAAAATTACTTCATGGAAAATGCCAGATTGAAGACCAAATTAAGCCAACAAATTCACTTTTCACCGCTTGGCATAGCATATTTTCCTTTTATGTGAATGGAAGTGGGGCATGGGTGCTATATTTAAATCCCTTGATTTTTAAATGGAAAATAAAGCATATCAAAACCACTTCTATGCTTTTATTGGAATCTGTTTCATGTCCAATTTGCTCATTAAAACATTGGATTTGTTCATCTTAGAATTAAAAATCCTCTTTGCTACATCAGCTTTGTAAAGCTCTTCACCTCTGGGTCAGCAACCTCACAGGATTGCATCTTGGACACGCTTGAGCCTGAATAATGCTCGTTCTGCTCTGTGTCCCTAGATGGTCCATTGGTTTTTTGTTTTGTTTTGTTGTTGGTATTTATACCATCGTGGTCCTGACAAACTCTTAAGACAAATAATATTCCTCAGACTTCCTGAATTAGGGAAAAGATGAGAAAGTAAAAATAGGGGGAAAAAAGGCAAGGAGAAAATGTTTTTCAGATCCCCCATTACTTGATAATATAGTAGGAGGCAAATACCAGATTATACCATCCAGAGAATATCGCTGGAGAAGGAGGCGAATGTACCAGATGCACTCCTTCTCGCTTCAAGGTCCAGCAGGTGTGAGTAAGTATGTCACTGTTCCTCGGTGGTGCCCTGTCACATTGAGGTCTTCCCAAATCCCTCTGCATTCTCTACAGTTGTTAGTAATGCAGGGGAAAGTTCTACATTTGATTGAGTTATTGGAACGTTCTGTAAAGCTCTCTTTTTTCCACTCTAAACAGGCCTGGAGTCCTCAGGAAAGAAACTGATGGAGCAGACAGGAACATTATTAGTTCTTTTGAAATCTGTTGTTTGGATGAAACTTTTTCTTCCCTTCCTTTAGGCCTGGCTCTTGCTATTCAAAGCCAAGCTGGAGGGAATTCAAAGACCTGTTCTTTCGCAATTGCTTTGGGATAAAGGGCTCTGAATATGAAGATTAGACTGTTTGGTTCTTTCTGGTTTCTTTTGGGTCATCCTTTCTATGAGGCAAATAACTGCTTTTGAAGGGGGATGATGTGGGAAGTGTGTGTGCTTGGTGGCAGGACATAGAGATGAGAAAGTAAAGACAAAACTCTGTTTAATATTAACTTCTTCATGTTTTATTGTTTTTTAAAGCTTATTTATTTCGAGGCAACGGGCAGAGACAGAGAATCCAAAGCAGGCTCTACTCTCAGCCCAGAGCCCGATGTGGGGCTCAATTCCACAATGGTGAGATTATGACCTGAGTCAAATCAAGAATTAGATGCTTAACTGACTGACCCACCCAGGCGCCCCTACATCTTATTCTATTATAGAAGTATATGTGGAATAGGAGAACATATTCGCAAATCACATGTGATAAGAGACTTGTGTTATTCAGTGTTCTCTAGAGAAGCAGAACCAATGGGATGAATATATATACAAAGATTTGTTTTAAGGGATTCGCTCATGTGATCATGGAGTCTGCCAAGTTCAAATTCTACAGAATGGGCTCGCAAGCTGGAGACAAGAAGTTCAAGTCCAAAGGCCATCTTCTGGCAGAATTCCTTCTTGGCAGGGAGGTCAGTCTCTGTTCTGTTAAGATGGTCAGTTGATTGGATGAGACCCACCCAATCATAAAGGGATATCTGCTTCACTCACAGTCTACTAATTTAAATATTAATTTTATCCACAAAAAATACCCTCAGTGAAAAATCCAAAATACTGTTTGACCAAAGACCTGGATACTGAGGGCCAAGCCAAGTTGACAAATTCACCATCACAGGACTTGTATCTAATATATATCAAGAACACTTACAACTCAATAATAAACACATACAGTTCAATTTTAGAGGTAGCACATGACTTGAATAGACGTCTCCCCAAAGAAGAGATGCACAGAAGGCCACTAAGCACATGTAAAGAGTTTCAATGTCACTAGGGACATGAAAATAAAGCCATGAAGGTGTACCATTTCACACCCACTTGGATGGCTGGAATTAAAAAGACAGATGATAACAAATGTGGATGTGAAGAAATTAAAACTCTAAAATGTCACTGGTGGGGTTGTAAAATCCCATGGCTTCTTTCAAAGTCAGGCAACTCCTTGACATAGCAGACACAGGGTTACCATGTGATACATATGTTCTGTTATTGGGTATTTTCCAAGAGAATCGAAAATAGACATCCAGGGGCACCTGAGTGGCTCGGTCGGTTAAGCATCCGACTCTTGACTTCAGCTCAGGTCATGATCTCACTGTCCTTGAGTTCAAGCCCTGTGTTATGCTCTGTGCTGACAGAGTGGAACCAGCTTGGAATCCTCTCTCCTCCTCCCTCTCTGTCTTCCCCCGCTATTTCAAAAATAAGTAAACTTAAAAAAAAAAAAAAAAAGAAAGAAAATAGATGTCCACACAAAAGATTGTAAATGAATTGTCCATGGCAGTGTTATTCCTAATAGCCTAGAAGTAGAAACCTAATAAATAAATCAAATGTGCTGTGCTCATACAGTGCAATATTATTCGGCTATAAAATGCTATACATCGAATGATTCTATTGAAACGAAATGCCCAGAATAGGCAGGTCTGTAGAGCTAGAACCCAGGAGGTTGAGGGGCATGGGGAGTGATTAATGAGCATGGGTGTCTTTTCAGGGTGATGAAAATATTTTGAAATTAGATCTTGGTGATAGTTGCACAAGTATCTATACTGAAAACCGCGGAATTGTGGACTTTAAATGGTTGAATTTTATAATCTGTGAATTCTCTCTTAAAGCTTTCAGAGAAATGTAAAAGAAGAAAGAATGGAAAGATAGGACGGTAAAGAGGTGGTGGAATATGAGCAATATTGTGGGAGATGATGTAAGGAAACAATTGAAGGAACTTAGAAATTTGTCCTGGAGAAGACTTTGGGGTTGAGAGTATTGGATTGTTTTCTAAGTAGACTATATTGTCTGTGTTGGGGATGGGATGCTTAGTCTCTAAAAACGGTGAGACTTTAGCAACCTAGTTAACCCATTATTCATCAATGTCTCATTTACGAATGGGGATAGCATCCATTTCTTCCTCTCGTAGCATTGCCGTGGTCTTACGCTGGATGATGAATGTAAAATCATTAAATGTAAACACGCCATCTTGGATGCTGGTCAGCAGTGCTTACCAACGAATCCACCTGTCAGCACGCGTAGAAAACACATGTCTTGCACACATGGCAGGCACACGCATGAGACTGTTCATGGCTGTCGGGTGTGTGGGCTGTCCCGAGTCCTACTCGTGTCTCCATCTGGAAGGCTGAGAAGGCATTGGTGGTGTCTGGGGTCACCTGCGGTTGTTACAACCCCAGGTGAGGGTGGCAGGCGGCTGCTGTCGGCCTCCAGTGGTTAGAAGCAGGGACGATACGAAGCATCCTCCGTTGCACAGGACAGCGCTTCAACAAGTATCCAGCCCCAAATGTCAGTAGTACAGACACAGAAATTCTGCAGCAAACCACAGCTATGATGCACTTGGGAAAGTCTGGTAAATGTGTGAAGGAAATAAAATTGGGCAATATGGTAGAGAGTACCAGGGATGGACGGTTTGGAGAGTTATCTCAGAAGGGGTGGCCTTCGGGTTGACGGGCGTGCACATGGCCTGGACAGCAAAATACAGTACAAAATGTGAAGGATTAGCGGATAGAATACATATTTGGAAGGCTGCAGTGCATGAAGACATTTAGTCGGGATGTCGTGGACACTTATGCGTTGATTGGATGCCGGGACGATATCGCGTGTGCAACTTTGGTCTAATGGCGTTTCTGTATAATGACATTCTCAGCGAGCTTTCTGTGAGCTAACACAAACAACAGCCATCCTGTCTACTTAATGATGCGAACGCAGGGCTAGCCTGGGTCTTCTGTTAAATACCAGCCCAGGTAAATCCTATTCAGGCATTCCTAACTTCTAGCTGGGGAACCGGGGCTTGGGCAACACAGCTAGGTAAATGAGGAGGAATTTTAACCCACTCTGGCACTGGAATCAGCATCTTTCACCACTGTACTGCATTAGATTTTGAAAATTTGTGGATTAAATGAATAAGAAAACCCTCACCCCCACTCTTTCTTATAAATAGGAGATGCTTTCTTCTAAAAATGTTTTCTTGTATTTTTTTTTTCGGGGCGAAATTAGTTTTCTCCCAGTCCGCATTTAATTTGCGATGACAGGAATCTATTTTCTGCTAGCCCCAAACTCTGAAGGCATTTCTAGTCATTTTCTCACCAGAATATGTATGCTTTCCTGCTCCATGCTGCTTGTAATTCATTAAAATGTATGTTCTCTGCAAATAGGAAACCAATCGGTAATAAATCAGCTTTCTAGAAAACATTCAGAGAAAGTGTTTGAAATGGTTGCTGCATAAGAATATACAGACCTGCTTGGTACTGGTGATTTGCTGCCTTTTATGGGGCTTGTAAACAAACGGTGAATTTCTGTGAGACTATAAATTAGTGGCTTCCCTTTAGCATGAGGATGACATTCCATTTACAAAATGCCATTTGATAGTATTGGTGTCGATCATAATGAGCCCTGGATTCTTTTTACAGAGTGTAGTGATAAACACCGGGTCTGAATTAGACCAACTGCTCTGATTATAAGAGACTAGAGGCCAAGATCTTCAATTTCTGTTCTTCCTCCCTCTCTCTCTCTCTCTCTCTCTCTCTCTCTCTCTCTCTCTCGCCCTCGCCCTCGCCCTCTTTCCTTCCTTCCTTCATCTGAGATGTGTTCACAGCTGCCAAAAAACCTAGTTCAGGGACTTATACACAGTCGGCGTCCAAGACCTAAATCAATGAAGGACGAGAAGCCCACTTGTGCTTACAACATGCTAGTAAAAAGCAAAAGATAAGAGAGAAAAACAGTTGGACTTTCCGTTTTCGTCACCAAACACAGAGCTCATCTGTGATGGAGTCATCAGTCGGCTTGGAGAGGATGGTACAGTGGCCCTTCGGTCCCAGGTCTCCCCAGACCTTCGGCTACCTGAGCCCTAGGAACCCGGAGGAAGGCAGCGCACCATCCCCTGCAGAGAAGGAATCGAGCCATTTGGAGGCCAGTGCCTACGGGGCTGTTTCCTGGTAGATAAGCCTCTGAACCGGGGCAGGCAGTGTGTCTCAGGCGTGAACGTTTATCAGTTGTCAGTCAGTAGGAACGAGGAGGAGGAGGAGACCGTGGCCAGCCAGAGCTTCAGGGCGGTTGCAGCGGTACGAGCGAGGACCCTTCTCTGAGTCTTAGGCCCCATGTGTTCCCTTACTTGTTACGGGATGCCATCAGTGAGCGTCTCTTAGCTCTCAGGTAGGACCTACCTTTCTTTTTTTATTACACCTAAAAATTATTATTTTAATAAAGGTAACGTGGTTCGTCTTCTAAATAGAGCCGCAGTGCACCATCACTGTGCGATTCTCTGCTTTGTACGATGCTGGGCAGGTCACTTTACGCTTCCAAGAATCGTTAATCACCGTGGGCCTGAGAGCAGTGGGCTATTCCAGTTACCTGACTCTGCTTTCTCCTCTGGTTTGTGGTTCCCTTGCTCTCTTTGTAAGCATATGACTTCAAAGTCCTACGCTTGTTCCTAACTGATGGGAACTTGGCCATTTCCCAATTGTCCAGAAGTACCTTAAGGGTAAGATGTGTCTGGACTGCTATCCTATTTCCAGCAGAGCAAGGATTTGCACAAGAATTCTCCCTGGCACTTACTACATAACCAATATTTGTCGAATGAATAGTCTGAATAGAGTTTCAGTAAATATGTGCTACATGAGTGGGGAAACACAGCTGTTTGGTTTTTACATTTAGATGCTTTCAGCGCAACCAGAATGTAAACTTGTCCAGGATGTGGGACACGCATTGTGCAAGGCAAGAGTCCGGGAGCATTATCGGATGACACACGAGCGAAGGGGCTGGTAGAGGATTCCCAAGGACCCAAAGTCAAGGTGGAAGACAGAGGTGGAGGGAGCCGAAGGCTAGAGGGTCACGGGAAAGGAATTCCTTAATGACTCTCTCCTCCCCCTTACCCATCCCTGGGAGATAAAGCACAAGCCTTGGGAGGATAGATATTCTACAGAAGAGGAAACCTCCTAAATAACGGATTCCGGCTCTCGGATAAAATGGCCCTGGGCAGAGGGCTGAGCTGGGGTCAACTTCTTTATCAACAGAGAGGTAGACATTTTATCAGAGGTGACAGGGCTGGGCACCCACGGCCCAGAGAATGTCACTAGAGGAGATCAAAGGAGAAACCCTAAGTGGCAATAGCAGAAGTTCCTGGCCCTAGAGGAGGAGAATAGGCTTTTCCAGCAGCTCAAGAAAGGTTTCCATGAGAAAGAAAACCCGACGGGAAACCAGACCGCGGTGATGACCCCTCTGACAGGTGCTGCACGCGGGCAGAGCCCGGCCCTGCACAGGGGAGCTCGCTGTCTTCACCTGCCCAGAGCCCTGCAGGACACAGCCCCCAGGTACATTCGTGGCAGCCGACAAGGCCAAGCTCATGTTTGGGCTCCCGAGCGCTTAGGACACGGTTCTGTGCGGGCCCACTTTTTGCAGAGACCACAGAACTCGGGCAACTCCCCGGCAGCCCAAGAGGTGCCTTTGGGACAGCTCGGCGCCCCCGCCCCAGGGCCACACGGTCTTTCTGTAGTCCTTGATGAGGACTTTTTGGGGTGACGGTGGGATTCACGGGATCTGGAGCCCACGGCCAAGAAAGAATTTCTGAAGACGTCTTTGATGCAAAAAGGTGATTTTATTAAAGCTCAGGGACAGGACCCGTGGGCAGGAAGAGCTGCCCGGGGACCAGGAGGAGAGACTGGGGGAGGTAAAGTCCAGGGGAAGTTTCCAGCGAGATTTTCATATGCTAGAGAAGACCCCCAGGTTCCTGGAGGCCTGGCTGTTGTCAAGCTAGGGTGGTTTTCCTTCCAGCAAAGCATTTGCGTTGAGACAACAGGGGGTTCCTGGAGAAACATTTCACCCTGCTTGCCTCAAGTTTGTCCGTGGGCCGCAGGGTGTAAGGAGATTTAATGTTATCTGCCATTTCCTCCTGCCTCTGTCCCCACAAGAGTCCTCACCACAGCTCAGAGCGCCTTGAGCATGTCCAGCCACCCACGTGGGACCTGGCTTTATCACAGCCCTGTGCGCCTGCCGCCCCCCACAGGGTTCCCCCGGCCTGCTGGCGTCCTGGCCTTACAAGAGCGGGTAGAACATGTCCACCAACAGACGGGCTTCCCTGCTCATCCTGTCTGTACCCTGAGGGCTGCCTCCAGCCCTCAGCATCCTTCCCTTCCCCCAGCAACCTCTACTGCAACCAGCCGGAAAGTCGGGCTTTGCGGCTGCAAGCCAGCCTGGCCCTGGGCTCGCCTTCAGCTAGCACAGCCAGAACCCGGGACTGGACCACAAGAGGCCCTCGGAGTGTATCTGCATTCTCCCCTCCAAACTCTGCCACAAGGGAGAGTCACTGTCCCAGTACCAGGCCAATAAAATCTATCTGCCCCTGAAAGTCAACAAAATACGTACGCATGCATATGTATATATGTATATATATATATGTCTCTGTATATATATGTATACATACGTATATGTCTGTATGTGTGTGTATATACACACACGTACATTTCTTTTTTATTTTTTTAACGTTTATTTTTGAGACAGAGAGAAACAGAGCATGAATGGGGGGAGGGTCAGAGAGAGAGGGAGACACAGAATCCAAAACAGTCTCCAGGCTCCAAGCGGTCAGCACAGAGCCCGACGCGGGGCTCGAACTCACGGACCGCGAGATCATGACTTGAGCTGAAGTCGGACGCTTAACCGACTGAGCCACCCAGGCGCCCCACACATACATTTCTTTATCTCCATATTATAATGCTTGGATTTCAGTCTTGGCAACACTTTTTTTATTCAGAAAAAAATTTTTAATGCTTATTTATTTTTGAGAGAGAAAGAGAGTATGAGTGGGGAAGGGGCAGAGAGATAGGGAGACACAGAATCCGAAGCAGGCTCCAGGATGTCAGCACAGAGCCCACTGCGGGGCTTGAACTCACAGACGGTGAGATCATGACCTGATGCCCAAGTCAGACACTTAACCAACTGAGCCACCCAGGTGCCACATCTTAGCAACACTTTTTAATGCTGGTCCACAATTCACTAGCTATGTGACCTTGCACATTAACTTTCCTAAGTTTTAGTTTCTCTTTTCGAAAATGTAATTAGATCTATATCATACGACTGTTGTTCATTTTTTTAAATATTTTTCCTTACTGATGGACTTTATTATTTCAAGAGGTTTTAAGTTGACAGAAAAGTTGAGCAGAAAATACTGTTCTCACACACTCCCTTCTCTCCACCCTCAATTTACCTTATTATCAATATCTTACTTTTGAAATTGTTACCATAATTCTTTTTTTTATTTTAAATTCTAGTTAGTTACCATAATGTAACATTGGTTTTTAGGAGTATAATTTAGTGATTCATCCATAATATTTCTTTATTAATTTTTTTCTGCTATCTGTAGTGATCTTTCCTCTTTCATTTCTGTTAGTAATCTGTGTCGCCTCTCTTTTTTTGTTAGCCTGACTAGAAGTTGATGGGTTTTATTTAGTTTCACAGAACAAGCTTTTGATTACATTGATTTATTTCTGTTGATTTGCTGTTTTCTATTTTACTGATTTCTGCTCTATTATTATTTATTTTCCTTGGCTTACTTTGGATTTAATTTGTTCTCGATATTTAGGTTGTTGATATTAGATCATCTTTTCCGACATATGCATTCAGTGCTAGAAACTTCTCTCTAAGCCCTATGTTGGCTGCATTCAAGAAATTTTCACTTATTCTAAAATAGTCTTTTTCTCAAGACTTTTTCTTTGAGTCATGTATTATTTAGAAGTGTTTTGTTTAATGTGCACATTTTGGGAGTGGGGAGTTTCAGCTATCTTCCTGTTACTGATTTCTACATCAATCCCAGTCACATAGGTTGTATGAATTTTATTCTTTGGAATTTAAGGTATGTTTTATGGCTCCAACTGTGGTCCTAGTGAATGTTCAATGAGAGCTTGAGAGCAATGTATAATTGCATGTTGGATGAGTTATTCAATACATATCAATTGATCTTATTGATTGATATTGCTGTTCAATCGTATTCTTACTGAATTTCTACCTTCCGGATCTGTCAGTAATACAGAAGCACTGAAGTCTCCAATTTTAATAGTAGATCATCTCTTTCTCCTTGCATTTCTATGATTTCTTGACTTATGTATTTAAACATTTTGTTATTAGGTACATACACATTAAAACATCATTATGTTTTCTTGGAGAATTTATCCTTTCATCATTATGTAATGTCCCTCTTTATCCCTGATAATTTTGAAGTCTGAATTATCTGAAATTAACATAGCTACTTTCTTTTGATTGGTGTTAACATGGTATATCATTTTCTATCCCTTAATTTTTAATCTTTCTGTCTTTATATTTGAAGTAGAGTTCTTCTACACAACCTATAGTTAGATCTTAGTCTTGCTTTTTTTGTTATGTTTTGAAATAACTCTGGCAGTTTATGAAATTTTGATTGGAATAATTAGACTATAAATGTTTAAAGACTATTTAAAACTACTTATGCTTCATGTATCTGAATTAGTATCTGCCATATATCTGTTTTATATTCATATATTTTCTCTTTGTCTCCTTTTTTTTCTTTCTTTCCTACAATCTTTTTGTGCTCCCTCTGGTTTAAACTATACATTTCCTACAGTTTCATTTTCTCTCCTTTCTTAGCCTATAAATTATATATATTTTAAATTTTTTTTTTTTTTTTTTAGTAGTTGGCTTTGAGTTTGAAATACACATCTATAACTAACCCAGGTCCTCTTCCAGGAAGCTCTGTACCACTTTACAGGTAGTATAAGGTAGGACCTTATCCCCAAGTATTCCCTCCTCTTATCCTACTGTCATTCATTTCACTTACTTGTAAGCTAAAATACCCCATACATTGTAACTATTTTTTTGCCCGGAGTGGGAGGCAAGAAAGTCTTTATTTCTCTTTCACTCTTAAAGGACAATTTAACCGTATGCAGAATCCTAGGATGGTGGTATGGGTTGTTGATTTCTTTCAACACTTTAAAATTTTTGCTCTGTTCTCCTCTTGCTTGTGGGTTTCTGAAGAGATGCTTGGTATAATCCTTATCCTTCTTCCTCCCTGGGTGACGTGTTTAGTGTTACCCTTGTCTTTGATTTCCAGCAGCTTGAATATGATTCATCCTTTTTTATTTTCTCTGAGTTTTCTGGATCTGTGGTTGTGTCTAACATTAATTTCAGAACCGTCTCAGCCATTTTGATTTCAATCATTTCTTGTGTTTCTTTCTCTCGTCCGATTATACATGTGACAACTTTTGTAATTGTCATTTGTTGGATATTCTTTTCTATACACCCATTCTTTTTTCTATTTTGATTTTGGAAGTTTCTATTTACATGGTTTCTTGTTACCCCTTTGATTCTGTCTTAGGTTTTCTATCTCTCTGCTTACATTACCCATTTTTTCTAGAATGCTCTCTACTTTGCCTTAGTGTATTATATTATTCATGGCTGCTTTAAATTCCCTGTTAATGATTCCAAAATTTCTGCCATGTTTGACTTTGGTTCTGAGTCTTACTTTGTCTCTTCAAATTGTGGTGGTTTGTTTTTTGTTTCTTTGTTTTTGTTTGTTTGTTTGGTTTTTGTCTGCTAGCATGCCTGGTGATTTTTGTTGTTGTTGTTACTGAAAGCTGGATATGATGTGGTGTAATTCAGTCCAAATCTGAAGATGCGAGACCAGAGGAGCTGACAGCGTGGATTCCAGTCTGGGTCTGAAGGCCGAGTGCAGGAGGTTGATGTCCCAGCTTAAGCAGTAAGGCAAGAAGGGTCAAATGCTTCTTTCCTCCACCCTTTCGTTCTATTCAGGCTCTCACCCAAGTGCATGATGCTCTCGCCCCCATTTGGAAGGACAGACTGCCTTCATTGAGTCCACAGATGAAAATGTTCATTTATCCAGAAACCCTCTCACATATGCACAGATACAATATTAAGTCAAATACCAGACACCCTATGATCGAGTCAAGTTGACATTAATCACCACAGATGGTAACCTGTAGCGTGGAAGGGATTTGTGTCATAGCCCTGTCATGAGGTCTCAGTCTTTTTTTTCTTCTATTAAAAATTTTTGTTAATGTTTATTTTTGACAGAGAGAGACACACACACACAGTGTGAGCCGGGGAGGGGCCAAGAGAGAGGGAGACACAGAATGTGAAGCCGGCTCCAGACTCTGAGCTGCCAGCACAGGGCTAGACTTAGGGCTCGAACTCACGAACGGTGAGATCGTGATCTGAGCCGGAGTTGGAAGCTTAACCAACTGAGCCACCCAGGCGCCCCTGAGGTCTCACTTTTAGAGTGAGCCCAAGGGAGGAGTTTGTCTCCCCACTCATCAAAGCTAGAGGGACCTGGAGTTGAGTGTTTTCTTCACCCAGGTTGGTGAATCTTTGCTAGAAGCTCCCTTAAGCTCTAGTAGAATAGTTTCTCTTGAGCACAGGTCTTGTAAAGAGAACAAAGGGCTCTGAATGTAGTTCAGAATCATTAGTTTTCTTCTTTCCCTGCACAACTACTGGAGTTTTCCCCCTATCTTCAGGATGAACACCTGGTAGAATTCCTCAGGGCTAAAAATCGTGAGAGTGTTGGTGGGAGTTCCCCCCAGCTGTTCTACACTGAGCCTCTGGCAATGCATCAGTGAGGGTCTCATAGCATTCCTGCCCACACTGGCTCTAGCTGGGGGTTTTTGCTTCTGGGCCTCTGCTCCCAGTAGGTTAGCTGCGAATCTGGGTTTCACCCCATCTGCCTCTCCAGCTTTGAAAGCAGCAAAGCCCCGTGACCTCACTTTTCTGACTGTCTCTCCAGCTTTCAGAGCAGCAAAGCCCCGTGACCTCACTTTTCTGATGGCTCTAAGGAAAGTGATTGATTTTCAGTTGAGCTTTTTTTCTTGTGAGGATGAGAGTGATGGTTTCTGAGCTCTTAACGTGTCACATGGGAAACCACTGTATTTCAATATTAAATGTAACATCCATAGAAAGCACTTAACCCAATCCGTGGCACAAAGTCAGAATATATTGTCAGCTACTATAATTTATTGATTCTATCATTTTTTTTTTGTCTAATTAAATAACAAGATAACATTAGGCATCAAGAAGTCAGTGCCTCTCTTTGAGCATATTAGAAAATTATTTCAGTACAAAATAATAGTTCTGCTGTGGTCAGAGGTCTGCAGCACTCAGAATGGCAGGACGACACCGGCATGAAGAAGCAATCTGAGCCGAAAGCTGGGCCCCGAGAGCCGGTGACAAGGGGGAAAGAGTGAGGAACACGAAGGAAAATAGCAAGAATTAGGCCTGCAGGAGCGTGAGTCTAGCAAGAATTAGGCCTGCAGGAGCGTGAGTCTGGGAATGTAGAAAAGGTGGCAAAGGGGATAATAGCCTCTTTAGATGTTTGACCCAGAGCAGAATTGATACAGCCAGCTTTGTCTTTTGTATTCAGAGATGGTGCTTCTGATGGGATTGCTATTCCTGCGAAGAGATGCTGTTGAAGTTTATTGCGAGAATGGCCGCCCTTTGGTTCACAGCTGTCACCACTGTTTAGAGCAAAGCTGTCATAGATGTGTGGCCTGCCCAACCTCTTTGCTCAGAGGGAGGCTCCCCCTCCATGGCGACTGTGGCTTTTCTTGCTCTGCATGCTGCTCAGTTTCCCAGGGGTTTGGTATTTGCACAGCGGTTGAGAAGCAGCCTCAAAGCCATCCTTCAGCCCTGCCTGCGTATCGTCAGGTCCATTCACCGTAGACTGCTTATGGCCTATTTTCTCTATTTCTTGTCTACCATAGTTTTGTTTTCTATTTTTGTTGTGTTTTGAGTATCGCTTCTTAGTAGCCCTAGAAACTCCTCTCTCCCTCTCTCTGCCCCACCTCTGCTCACTCTCTCTCTCTGTCTGAAAATAAACATAAAAAAATTAAAAAACAACTTTATGTATATAAAATAGAAAAGATCAGCCTTGCAGCTCTAAAGAAAGTTGGACTCTGTGCCATGAACTTTGAACTGGGAGTAAACTTTGGTTCCATATTGGTTTCCTAAGTAGACTAGATCACATGACTCAGTTGGGGATGTTGCTTAAAATACACGTATGCGGAACAGCCACAGGACGACTGAAATATATCTGGGAAAGGTGTCTGAAAACCTGTATTTTAAATAGCCACTGTTAACATTGTAGGTCAGGTCACAGATTGGCCACAAGGACCACACACAGTTGCATGTGCCCAAGCGCTCACACAGGGAGAAGGATTGAAGTTTCCGTAGGTCCCCAATGGGTTTAGTTATGGAACAGAACCTCATGGAAGGGAGGGGGTTCTCCATACCCGGCAGGAGCAGACACAAGTTGTGTCCACAGGCGATCACCATGCCCTTCCTCTTATCCATTCAGTGTGACATTTGAGACAGGTGGTGTCATGCTAGGATTGCAAAAGAGAGTAACACTTGGCTCTGTGGCTGGTTTCATTGGTTGGTTGGATTTTCTTTTGTTGTTGTTGTTTGTTGGTCTTGTGGGACCTCTATTATCATTTGAGAAGACGTTACCCTAAAATACTGTCATTTCCACGTAAGGCAGGGATCACCAAACCGCCTGCTACCAATTTTTGGACTGTCGTTGACCTAAGAATGATTTTTTTTTTAAATGTCTGGAGAAAAAAAGGTCAGAAGAATGAGGCTTCGTGCCGTGTGAACCTTATATGAAATTCAAACGTAAGTTTTACTGGAAGCCAGCCACACTCGTGCCTTCTCTCGTCGTCCACTACTGCTCTTACACGGCAGTGAGAGCTGCCCAGTTAGAGTGCAGACAGTGGGTCTGAAAGCCCAGGCCACTCAGCGGCTAGGTTCTTCCTGGAAAAAGTGTGACAACCCCTGATTGAAAGGAATGCCAACAGTCACCAGGCTCTCCTGGCTCCTGATGCAAAACAGCACTGGCAGGCCCCCGTCCTTACTCTGGAGGGGTCTGCGCGGGTGCCCAGGTGGTCCTGAACAGATGCTCTTCCTGCTCCCTGCTCTCCAGGGCCCTGGAAGCGATTCCCCACCTTTAAGCCTGACCCTGATTTCCCTGTCGTCCGGCTTGGAGGTTCCGATACAGAGTTGGGATAGAAGACCGCAGTCACAGTGCATTTCCGCACTCCAGCCGCCCGCACGGTTCAGGTGGCCTGGAGAATTTAGGAGGCACCCACCGACAGGTGAAATGAAGGACTTGCTGGCCAAGAAGTCAAGTCATGTGCGAGAGGTTTCTGCAACTGATTGGGAAGAAATAGACTGGGCCTCGGTTCTGTGGCCTCCCTTCTGGTCACAATAGCAGGGGCCTTAGCACAGCTCTTAGTAGACAGCGGCTCTCCAGGTAAAGGAGTTTGTGACAGCTTTCAGGAAGTGCATCACGGCCTTCTAATGCAAACCGCAAACCGATGAGGCGCTTCCCTTATTGAAGGGGAAAGGGTTGTTTTAAGTGGAAACCAGGAGGCCCCCCTGGGGCTCCCTTCATTACTTGAAGTGTCAGCTGTTAAAAGCTTAAGGGCCAGAAAGCTTAAGGTGGGGAAGAGAAAAAGTTAATAAAGAACAATCATGGTGCACTCTGACTGACATTCGAATTTGTAATTTTCCTTCCTAATTAGCATTAAAGCTTTCTCTATTTGGCAAAAAAAAAAAAAAAGCTAGGCGGCTGAACTTGAACTTCCAGAGAGATGTTTTAACAGCTGCTCACCATCCTAAGATGAATATCAGTAATTAGAACTATTATCGTTTGCTGTCATCATTACAGCTACTGTTATTAATCCGCACCAGGGAAAGCCATGAGGCTAATGCTGGCTGTCCCAAACTATGAAATCCTAATTATCATTCCCTGCTCTAGAAAAGAAGCTGTTTGAGCAGCTATTGAGAGGAGGAGGTGTCTGTTTAATGTGTTGATGATTTGGAATCACCGGCCAAGAGAATTCTGGAGAGTGACCCCTGCTTCCATTCTGCCTCTTGACTGGCGTAAAGGGTCCTGGGATTTGTTCCAAAGCAGCTAAGGTTACGCGTTGTAGACCTTGGCCTCTCAGAGGTGACGCCTCCACTGAATTTGCAAACGGCCTACGTGACACCACTGTTTGAGGGTAATTAGAGATACCTCAGGCGTAATTACTACTGACCGGAAGAAAGAGATGATAGGAAAATGGTTTTATTATTTTAAAAATAGTCGGTTGCTTAGATGCAGCCTCAACAGTTGTGTACGGTAGATTAAAATGCATGCTTTGCTTTTGACTTACTCGATCCGTTATTTTGAAATTGCAGGCAGGCACTGTTGCCTGAGGTCACTCATCTTTTACTTTTATTTGATATTCAAGGAGCATAATTAATACTGTGCATGCCAGGCCTGGTGATAAATATACCCCAAACCAGACCTGCCTCCCCCCTCCCCCCCAAAATAACACACTCATAATTGCAGTGTATAAATCAAAAGGGCTAAAGACAGAAAACTGAAATTAATTTCCCATTTTATTTTTTGTAAATTGAGCTAAATTGAACATGACTCCTTAACTAGTTGCTAAACATTTATCAATGGTTCGAGAGTGGGCTTAATAACCTTAAGGCAAACCCTCCGGCATAATATTACGTTAATTTGTTTTTAAACGGCAAGATATTGTAGGGATACCCCCTCCCAGCTATATAATCTATTTCCCAGCATTATTTGGCTGAGATCTGAATTCTGATATACGTGTAGAAACAGAATAAATTAAAGTCTCTAAAACGATTTCGCCAGTAATATACGTGTATGAGAAATAGCCATTCTAGATAGCCTTCTCTTGCAGGATGTGAACATACTGAAACCTAACAATATCTTTTGATATTTGTATCACTTGTTCCTAGACTTCACCCAAGGCCATTTTGGGGGCACACTGTTGTCACTTTTTACCTATCTGGGTTCCACGGAACCCCACGAACGGACTGTGGGAGATGCCAGTCTAGGCATGGAGCGCCTTGTAATAAACTAATAGCTTGAGCCAGAAGGGTTTTGCGGGGTGTTTGGATTATTTACTACAGGACCACACCAGTAGTTTGGTGCAGAGAGAAGTGCCCGCCTCCCCAGGTTCATGCTGAGTGTGCTGAGTGTGGGGCACCCAGGGGGACAGGGGAGACACCCTGGTTGCCCCAGCTTGGTGCTCTGTCTCCCTGCCTCAGCCATCCCTCTCAGCGGCCACATTCTTTTTATGAGCAAGGATTTTTCTAATCTGGTCATATTTTAGGTGACATTTCTGTATATTTCCTAATTTTATTTCTAGATTACCCAAATCCTCTGCCCTGAAGTTGGGACTCCTCCTTTTTGGGATAGAAGTAATGATGCGTTCATGTGCTTTAATATTGGTGTATTTACGTTTATGAAATACATTATCAATAAAGTGGCTTCAAATGCCCATGACCCCTGGTTGGTCCATGATGAGTCTATGATAAAAGAAAAACAATACAGTTAGGTTTTTTTTAAATTATTTAAATAAAACAATGTCTTCTATTATGAGATTGATTTTTTAATGTTTGAGCTTGCTTCTATTAAAAGACATGAAAGACAAATACAGTTTTAATTTGATTTTGGTGTTAGATATTCTTACTTGGGAAAATGTCCTCAAGTTGCCGTTTATTATTTCTTCATTTATTTATTTTACTTTGTATGATTTTATTATTAAGTAATCTCTCCACCCAACATGGGGCTTGAACCCCAAGATCAAGAGTCACACGCTCCACCGGGTGAGCCAGCCAGGCGCCCTCCCCTGCCCAAGTTGTTTTTATATAGTTACAAAAATACTACCGGCATGCTAAACCCTGTAAGAATTAACAGTATCTTGTAGTTTCCCTGGCTTTCTCCACTTCTCCCAGCCCTCACCCGGGCCATTGACAATGGTGAGTCTTGGGGTGCTGGCTACTCCATTTTTGTCTTTCTCCCCTTTGCTCCTAACATCAGCATAAATTTGTGTGCTGAAGGAATGTTGGGACTTGGAGTAGGTTTCCGTTCTGTGAAGCTCTTTGGACTCTCACAGAACTGAATGTTCTTCTTGACGCCTTTTCCGCAACCATCCCACACGGAACTAATTGTCCTGGACTGAGCCTATTATACACTGTCAGGACCTGAAAACTGATGAACCAGGGATTAAATGAACTTCTCCACATGATGGTAATCTCTCTAATAGAAACATTGTAGGAAGATAATGAGTAAGATGCTAGCTAGAGAGGAAGGGACCCTGGAAATGATCTCGGTCAACCCTTTCATGGGGCAATGGAGAAAGCCAGATGTGATGTGATAAATAAATACAGTTTCCTTGAAAATCAACTTATGAAGCTTCCACTCAGCTGAAAGTGTTGTTATCACTCCTGCGGGAAACCAAAGATTTTCAGTTGTATTAGGATAAGTTAATGCAATAGAAAATAATAGTCATCAAGATGGAGGTTTGGAAAAAAACAAGGAATAAATTTTGTACCTTCCATTCTGTAGTGTGATCCACAGTAGTAAATAAATGCCTGTAAGCACAGTGCTAGAGAGATAAGAAAATTCACATTCATGGAGGGTACTGTTAGCATTGTTTCTTATTTAAGCATTTATGAGATCATCCCACACAAATTTGCATTCCCAGTAATCACCTGTGGAATTCTGTTTTCAGAATTGTATTTAAAAAAAAAAAAAAGAAGAAGAAAACTATTACTACCGTAATAGTTAATGTATGGAAATCCTCTTGTTATTTTCAGTTTTTCTCTGTCGAAAGCAATTTTCTCTGCTGAATAATGTAGAAATTTAGCCTGAGAGCTCCTCATTAGAAAGGATAATTTTGGTTACTGTAACATTATAATTCACTTATTCTTATAAATATTCTGTTCCATTCCTCACCTCAGAAGTTTTCTCATTTAAAATACAGACTATCGTTTTCTCTTTCCTGAATTGGTTTGGTGTTGATTTTTTTTTTTTTTTTTTGAATTGAGGATAATGTTGTTCTTTAACTCCTTTCAGTAGAACTGTTTTTATGATTCTAAAAATACCCAGAATATACTCTACTATCTGGAAAAGCAATAGAAAAACAACATTTGAGAAAAAAGCTCACTCTTGACCCCGAATAATTGTCCTTAAGTAATAACAATAGCTGCCATTTATTAAATATTCATTATGTGTCAGACCTCATGGGCTTTAAGTCACTTCTTGCATTCTTAGACAACTCTGTGCAGGACGTGGTATTAACCCTATTTTCCAGATAGATTTGGCAAAAACACTCACCGAAGAACGTGACCCAGGGAGGATTTGGATCTAGGTGTGTTGGACACGGAGACCAGACTTATAATTGTCATGTTGCCTTACTTTGACCTCTAAGTGGATGGACAGAGGGGCTTTACTAGGGACCAATCTGGGGCTTTTTTGTGCCCTTTTAACAAAGCGCCAGGGGGACAGCAGGAGGGCATCTGGCTAGGGCATGACCGTAGCTGCTTATGACAGGTTGACTCATGGGAAACTTTCTATCACTTTAAAATTTCTTGCTTGGGGCCTTTGGGTGGTTCAATCGGTTAATTGTCTGACTTTGGCTCAGGTCATGATCTCACGGTTTGTGAGTTCGAGTTCCGCGTCGGGCTCTGTACTGACGGCTCGGGGCCTGGAGCCTGTTTCAGATTCTCTGTCTCCCTCTCCCTCTCTGAAATGAATAAACATTAAAAATAAATTACAAATAAATAAATGAAATTTCTTTTTCAATGAGAAGCTTTCAAGTGCCTCTATGTCGGTGACCTTGGCTATGCTATTTCTTTTGTACCAGGAAAGGAGGTGAGATTTATCTCCGAAGATAAGAGGAGAAAAAAAAAAAAAACAAAAAGCTTACTCTTTCTATAATCAGTTCCTGAGGTGATTTTCTTGAACAGGTGATATTCTTGCTGAAATTGCATCTAGGCAACATGCCTATTTTTTTTGTTAAACACTTTGTCTAAGCCAACAGATATTATCTAAAGGGCTTGAGCAGAGCTTGCTTGGGCAACGTATATGCTGGGATTGGAACAAAGGGTTTGGGTAGGAGTTCAGTATGGGGATCAGGTCCCATGTTCAAACCCTGACAGTCAGGTGACATACCTGGGCTAGCCTGGTGCCTCCGGATCACAAGACTGTCTTACGTGCATCCAGCTTCTTACTTTCCTAAAGGGAGAAACAAAGGCAGATTCGTATGACGGTAAGTAGATGAAACCAGCAGGGTAGGAAGTGGGGCCACTTGTCGGGTCTCAGATGGGCATTTGCTCTTCTGTTCTGGCCACTTGATCCTGCGCAGGAATGAAGGGCTCATGTTGCACCTGCTCTGATTTTCTAAAAGCTGAAAAACCCAGATTTCCAGGTAAAAATCTCCTGGAAGTTTAGTTGTGAAATTTTATCAAAGTTTTTTTTTTTTTTTAATTAATAACTTGCTAGTTAACAGAAATAAATCTTGAGTTGATTTCATATGTGTACCCTGCTAATTTTTAAATACTTTCATCACTGCTGTCTCATTGAACCATCTAAGAAAGCTGTGATATAGGTGGGACAACATATTTCTAGCTTTCAGGTGAGGAAACTGAGGCACACAAGACCACCACTAGTAACTATAGATGCTACAATGGAAACTCACCCGAGACAGTCAGACTGAGTTCAAATCGTGTCTCCACCACTAAATTCAGGGTGACTTTGAGCAAGTTAGCTTTGAGTGCCTTAGTTTTCTGATCCATCACAGTAATTCTGATGTCAGAAGGCTGTTCTAAGGATTGAGATGGTTAGGATTTATGTGGCATAAACTTTTAGCTGCTTAATGATGTTTATCTGCTCTCACAGTAATCACAGTGTTTCACGTTGCTGTCAGTAGAGCAGGAAAGAGGAGATTGGGCAGAACCCCAATTTCTGAACGGGAATTATAGCAGTGACAGGACACAGACATAGGTTATACTTTGTCGTGGTGTCATCTTCAAAAATAGCTCAAGAGCATCACTTGGGTTTCTTTTAGAAAGAGTTACAAGCTTTTCTTACTTTTGAGTGAGAATACTTATGTACACACATATCCACACAAGTTAAACAGCCAAGGGGCCTAGCAAGAAATGTATTTTGCTGAGGAACAGCAATAGAACCATATAAAAACCCAACTAGAAAGAAAAGCTTTGCCGATAAGATTCAAAAGCAGTGCCAGATTCAAGTCCAGTTCCAAGATCAGAACAACAAATCCGAGGAGAAAGGGTAAACACTGGAGAAGAGAAAATACGTACACGTGCACGCACACACACACACACACACACACACACACACACACACACAAGTGCACTGGGTGATTTCAGATTACATTTATTATATTTTAGGTGTGTCAACTAAAGTGCAGCGTATGTGACATTAATATATGGGTTTAAGGAACAAGTCTAAACGCCTTCTAGTTTGATGGTTGGAAATTCTCTCCGGGGAATCCTTCTTTATCTTGTTGATTTCACATTTTGGAACTCTAAGGAGATTGACTAACCCCCGGACATTCGTGAAATAGCTAATTCCAGTCACCTGGTATTAGTTAAGATAGATTAAATTATGCTATAGTAACAAGCCCCAAATATCAACAACTTCCCTTCGTTGCTCACTCTTGCTACATGTTCGGTGTAGACAGTATAGGGGCTCTGCTCGGTGTGGTCCCTCGAGGACCAAGGCTGACAGGGGCTCCATGTGACCTCCGTTTCCATGATCGCATTGCTTCAGTGAGGGTTTGATCCTTTTGCTCCTCCCTCTTCCGTGTGACCTCTGGAGTGCAGAAAAATGAGCTTTGCCAATTGGTGGTGAGGAGAATAACCTATAAGGAGCATCTCTGATTGCTTCAGTATTAGTAGACTGTGTTCCCACAGGTAGAGCTCACAGTTAGTGATGTGTGAGTGATGTATTTTCTTGGAGAGAAATCGAGTGAAAAGTTCAACAGTTTTTTATTACATGGATTTTAATCATGTATCAAGTGTCAAGATAATCAGCCAGAGCAGAAGAAAAAATGAATGATGGGGTTTGGAGCAAGGCTATGTCTTAAGGGCTTAGAAGAATCTTTTTATCCACCCCCAGCCTAAGTAGGATGGTCCTGGCCATGGGAATTGGATGATGTTGTCCTCCGACCCCCATCCCAACTTCTTCCCCCACTGTTCCAAACCTACCTCCTCACATTCATTGTGTAGGTTGGCTATGGAGGAGTGAATTGAGTCCTAATTAGTGAATTGGGAAGTCTTTGCTTGGGTTGTCTTACTCACCTTGAGTGTTGGCTGGGAAGGGTCTCTATACCCCTGGGAGTGGGTGTTTCAGGTTCTAACCCTTAGAGAATTGGTAAACATTTAAATTGTTTGAACCTAAGTGTCATTTAGCTTGATTTATGCATGGTTATTTAGGTACTTTGTGTACCTTATTTGCATACAGAAGAGAAACTTAGTATAAACTGTGGTTCTGTTAACTACCAAACAAGGTTATTCTGGAGGCAGGTGCCACTGTGTGTGTGTGGGGGGGGGGGGGGGGGGGGGGTGCAGTGTAAACCTTTTAAAGTGTAAACTTAATAAATATTTACCCAGCTCCTCCCGTTGGAGTTCAGTGATTGGAAAGCTTGAGCTATAGTAGATTCAAAGATCACGATGATCAATGAACAGTAGTGTACTTCTTATTTCACACAATCCCATGTTTGTTCGTACTAGTCGAAGCTTACATACCCCTCAGCCAGGAAATACTTTTGAGTTATTAATCCAATTGTCACTTTTTACTCCTCATCTTTTGTGTCCTTTCTGGGGAATTTGAGACACCCAGTCACTGCTTCCTTGAAACCTTTGCCTTGAGTTGTGTGCCACCACATTTGCCTCGGAGTTCTTTGCAGTGTTACTGGCTGTGACTTGTTTCTTCCTTGTAAGATCAGAGTCCTCCAGGCTTCCCGTCAGCCTGAGGACTCACCACAGCCAAGTACTCACTAAGCTTTCCTGAAGTAGTTTTGTGACCTTGTGACATAACATGCCTATTATGTAAATGTGCTCCAAATCGATGTCACTCGTCCATTTATTTTTACTAAAAATGGTGGCACTTGGCTGGCTCAGTTGGAAGAATGGGCGACTCTTGATCTCAGGGCCATGAGTTTGAGTCCCATGTTGGGGTTAGAGATGACTAAAATAAATAAATACATAAATGGATAAATAAACAAATAGAAATAGCTCCGTGTATTTAATCGCTTACTTGACATTCCGCTTACTTCTAACTCAACCTCTTCAAGACTGGAACTCATCAGCTCCCTCCTCCTCTTCCTATTTCCATTTTACTGCATGGAGATATTCAGCCCTAGCCTGAAACTGAGTCTTCCTTTGTTCTTTCCACACCTAAACTTAAATTTTATTTATTTGACCTGTGCAGAATCTTATAAACCTGCTCCCTCCTGCCCCACTTTGTGTAGATTGGGGGTTAGCGGCCTTGTTTCCTGTGCTGTCTTAACAACTGGCCCAGACCTCTGTCATATCATGTATAATGATGTGTTATGAATTCTTAATTTCATTTAACTTTTTTCCACTGTTGATAATGACCTCCTTGAGGCCAGGAACAGCCATGTGTTTATGAATTCCTGGTACCAATAATATTTCTTTAATATACAGTTGCATCACAAAAGGATGAGGTTAGAGGTACAAAGATGTTGATAAACAAGGTTATGCTTGATCATTTTGTTTTCTGAAAGCAAGTGACCATGTCAAGTTTTCCGTGAGGGATAAGGGATCTGTAGCCAGATATGGGGATAGATCTGTTTTGGGCAAAGTACCGCATTCAAGGAGTGGGCCAGCAGGACTTGGGGAAATCTCTCATCTTACATGTTTGATCTGGGAGGAAAAGAAAAAAAAAAAAACATTAACGCTAGAATTACAGCTGGGTTTCTTTTGTTTTTTAAAAACCCCAGTGTAATTATTATCATGCTGGCCTAGAAATAGTTTTTGCTTGAGTTAATAGACACTTAGGTCGAATAAAAGGAAACGGTTAAAAGAATTTCAAATTCTTAAAGCACCTTGTAAATACATGGAAAGTGCTCTCTCATTCCAAGTATAAGAGCTCATGACATTGACATTAGAAACAACCCATTTTATTTGAATTGTTACACACTTTTTAGACAAAAGCTTTAATTTCGTTTTGGGGCTTTCTCTGGGGGTGCTGATAGAATCCGAAGAGGGAATGTAAGAAATTTGTGGGAAGATTTCCATAATGATTCACAGAGATTCAGAAAGAATGATTTTGTTGTTCAGTTAGCAGAAGTGCCTTCTCTTAAAATTTAATTTTGCAGACTCAAATTGAAAAACATTTTGGTTTTTTAAAAAAAATTACAGAAGTAGAGATGAGGTACTCTCTGAACTGGCTAAGTGCTAGATCTGATGGTCATCATGTCTTCTGTAGATTTTCCGGGCCACTCGGTAGGACTTCATTTATAAGTATAAAAGAGTCCTTCCGATGCAAGCAGAGACAGTTGTATATTTCACATGATTTTATTGTGGCCACATTCTGTGCACTGTGAGCTCTTGAGAGGAACAGCACTAGATAAACCCATGAAATAAGAGTAAATTAACATGCATCTGACTCTTCCAGTGTTGGCCTGTTTTGAATGGTTAACCTGATTTAATGTTGCCAGCAGGGTTTGGCTATTACGTGCTCTCAGAGCATATTGAAACGAGCCCTGGTTTGTAAATCTTGGCAGGAGTATAAGAACTCAGTCCTTGGTCAGCCTGGAATCCTTTTGTTCCAGCCTGACTTGAGAAATGGAATCCAAGACTTGTACATCCCATCTGCATTCAAAGACTCTGTGAACTGCCTGTTTGTTTACTGTTCAATTTCATTGTAGTTGATTCAGTTTCTTAAAAACAATAAAGTGTTTCCCTTTCTATAATAACTAAAAAATACAGATCTCTGGTCAACATGCTGATGATGATAGCCTCTGTCCACGAATAGTTAAGTGCCTAATTCCTGGTGAGGTTTATTGGGGTGACAGTGGAGTTCGTGGGGTCCAGAGCCAACAGCCAAGAATTCTTGAAGACGTCTTTGGTGCAAAAAGGTGATTTTATTAAAGCTCAGGGACAGGACCCGTGGGCAGGAAGAGCTGCCCAGGGACCTTGAGGAGAGACTGGTTATATACAATGGAGTTGGGGGAGGTAAAGTCCAGGGGAAGTTTCTAGTGAGATTTTCATATGCTAAAGAAGACTCCTAGGATACTGGAGGCCTGAAGCTAAGGTTGTTTTCCCTCCAGCAAAGCATTAGCATTGAGACAGTAGGGAGTTCCTGGAGAAACGTTTGCTCTGCCGGCCTCAAGTGTTAGTCACTGGCCTCAAGTGGTTGTCAGTGGGCTGCAGGGTATAAGGAAATTGAGGTCAATCTTCCATTTCCTTCTGCCTTTGTTTCCCCCAACGCTATGGAGTGGTAATGGAGAATCTTAGGTCATTCAGGTCTATGATCCCTATCAGTTAACCATTTGTTTTCCCCCTTTTCTTTGTTCTTGGGCAGCCAGGAGTGCCTGAGGAATATCACACATCCCTCTGGGTTGGGGGTGGAGGATGTTTGTGGCCTGTCAGCTTGCCTGATGTTCCCTCATCATTCCCCTCCCTCAACTTAGACCCTTAAAATTTTTAAGGTTGCTGAGGGTGGAAGGTCTCCTCTTCTGTAACTTTTTTTCTGCTGAATAGGGGCTTAGAGATGTCCCTACCTATGGGTCAACACTGGTCAGTTGGGGAAGTTAGAGGGGAGTTATGAAAGGCAAAGACAGTAAGTTCAGGGGAAATAGCACATATGAGCCTCCTTGAGTAGAAAGGACCATCTGTCTTTTGGAAGTTATGCCGGTTAAGGCAACAGGCAGGGAGACCCCCGAAAAGACAAGATAAGGTTAATACTAAGAAAAATGCATAAAGGTACATTATTGAAACATAATTTTTTTCTCTAAAAACCCTCATTAACCAGAGTTAGCCAAATCAAGACTAATTGTAAAACAAGTCCAGTTTTAACAAACCTGGCCAAATTATTTACATAGGCTCAGCAAGATTGGTGGCTGATGGTATAGAACGTTTGAAATTTGCTTTGCTGGAACTTTTTATAAGGAATCTAAACTGAACATTTAGTAGCCTCTCCGAGCCAGAAGCCAATGAGGGCAATACCTGTAGACTTGAGTGAATTCCTCTCCATGAGGTCCCCAACATGTCCGGAGGTCCTGCACCTCCCAGGAAGTGACATTGTTTACTCATCTGGTTGGGCTGCTGGGAACTCTGTAAGCAAGGTATCCGACCAACATTTCCAAGGAGATTCATTGGCTCCATGCTTGAAAAAGTGAATCTTTATTCCTTAAAGCTGTTGGGTCATATCTGAGTCTATGCATGCCACTCTCAAATATGACATTCCAGTCAAAGCCTTGGTAAAATGACCAATGTTTTCAATGGTGTCCTTTTACAAGGAGATTCTCATTGAACTTAGGCAAGTAAGTATGCTTGCCTCGAAAGAAACAACACTCCTTGAGAATTTGTGAATTTCAGAGGGTTTAGGTAGAAAAGTTAAACGCCTCAGTTTGTTGACCGAGGAATACTTCTTCACATCCCATATCATATCTTAAGAGGAAGTTTTCTTAACCTGGAAGAGCAAACATTAGAGAACCAGCAATATTTTAAAATGAGTTACAAAACTATGACAAAAAGACTCAAAAATGGACATGATTAAAGATCTGATGGGAGTTCCTTGTAATGCAGTTGACAAGAAATTCAGTTATTTTTGTGGCACATAACACTTAAATAATCAGAATACCAAGTGAAGGCCTTATACCAGAAAACATTAAAACTTTATGAATTACATACATATTTGAGTAGTTACAGCATTTACCCAAGCAATACAACCTAAGGTTTTCCATTATTTCACAATGCTTTCAGAGTAAGTTTCCATACCAAAGAAGTCTAATTGGTCAAAAAGACTTTATTTACTATTTAAATCTTGGGAAGTTTGTTAAAGACAAAACAAAACTCAGAACGTTAGTTGCAAAGCACAATGCCTGTTTACCATCAGACCCAAATATCCTTAGTTTCTCTGCAATAAGAAATCAAAAAGCAGATAAACCCTGTTTTGTAATCAATGCTTTAATATCTTAACCTATTTGGAAAAGACCTAGATGTCCAATGAATTCAATCCCAATTATCATGCCAACAAAACTAAAGTTTCAGGTTACCAAAGACTGAAAGCTATCTTAACAATTACCCCTGAAAACTTTGCAACTAAATTAACTATCATTTAAGTTGTCTTTTTGCTAACAAATTGCAATAGAAAGAACACGAACTTATTTCAAGAGCTTATTTGACTTTTAGCAAAATGGGTGGGATAAGTTTCCTATGTAATGCTGATGGAGAGGTCTGTCTGAGACCAACAAACTTACATTAGTTGAAACATAACATATGTTCTACCCGTATCCACTTAGAAGACAACAGTGTTCCCCTCTGTCAATTTTTACCTGAGACCTCCGTGGGGAAATCTGAAGTGGGTGGTCCAAAGTGGGTGCTCTTTGCTCCTTGACACCGAGGGTGGAAGGAGGGGCCAGTGGTGCCAGGGGAGGCACTGAGCATGGTATAGAATCAGTTAGGCAGGCCGCACTCTAGGCAGTGCAGAAACAGGAGGAGGAAGAGAGTTCCCAGTTCTAAGCCTCATCAGCTCAGACAGAGGAGTGGACGCCATGTTTGTTTTCCTTTCCACCAACAAGTGAAAATTTGCAGTCCATGTCGGGCCAGAGAAGACCAGGAGTTTCCCTGAAACGAAGGGAGCTTTGGCAGCTGCTCTGCTTGGGACTATTCCTTCAAGTCCCCGTTCCGGGGTAGACTAACCAGTTGGCTCCAACCATAGCCATTAACCCAGGAAATGAATGAGGGAGAGGCCCTCACATCTATTAGGCAGAAGAACAGAGAGAGAAAGTCAGCGTCCCCTTCATTAGGGATGACCTGTGTTTTCTCCAGTAACCTGGATTAACTTGGAGGAGGCCTATTTAGACATCTAATATGTTAGGAGGGTGTTTACTAGCCAAACACATTTGGATAAACACATTCTGTAAGAGGCCTTTGGTCCGAGTCCTGAGTTAGCCATGAGGGCCTGGACCAAGGGTTACCTCTCTCTATTTGCCCTGTTTCCTGCGGAAGAGATCTAACTGCTAGATTCTATTGAGAACATGCAGTGTTACAGATCAGTCCTTTCCTAAATTTTGCAAGACAAATTGTTTCCAGTGGGTTAAAAAAAGCATCCCAAGGGAGAGTCCTTGGGGACTGGAGAAGCTCCTCCTAGAGAGAGAAAAGGTCCATTACCAATGGACCATGGTCCATTACCATGAAATCCCCCCTCGGCCCCCCACAACTCCTGGGTTGCATCCCATATGCAGGATATGTCAGAGGTTCCCAAGGGGTCAAAGTGGTCTGAGGTGTCCTTGGAACAAAATCGCCATGACCACCAACCAGCTGCTAAGGGTTCTTGAAGAAGGGAAGCCGGCCCTCCTTCCACTTTCCCTTTAAATCCTAGGCTACAAGTGGGTGGCAGCATATGGACTGAGTTTGCATGCCGTGCCACACCCTGAGGAGGCTGGTGGTGGGGGCTTGCTGTGCCCCACTTGTGGCTTGCCTTGCAGAGAAAGTCACCCAAACCCGCCATCTTTAACGCATGGGAAAAAACTGGAAAAGTTTTATAAAATTACCCAATTCTGAGATTGAGGACATTGACTGGGAAAAGTAAAGACAGAAATCCATCATGATCTAAGGGGCATTCCAACACGTATAGGCTTTACACCAGCTTCCCTAGGAAATGGCTCCTGATTGGGTTAATCCAATCAGGTACTGGTTTCGGCAGGCTCCAGTTGGAGGTCCTGCTGCCAGAAGCTGCTAGACCAGGGATGTGGAGGGGATCACATTAGACTAGTGAGGAGTAAACCTCACATGGGAGTGTTAAGATTGGCTGTCGTCAGTTACCCATTTGTTTTGAACAGCCAGAAGTGCCCGAGGAGTATCACACATACCCCACCTGGCGGCGGGGGGGAGGTGGTGCTGTGTGTTTATGGCTTGCCAGCTTGCCTTATGCTCCCTCTTCAATTCTCCCTGCTTTTGCCCAAGGTCCAAGGGATCCTTCTAAATGAGCTTTTCTTGAATCTGAACTGAAATGGGGTTCAGAGAGGGGTGGAAAAGACACTTAAGTTCGGGGGGGGGCATCACTATCACCCCAATGATAGTCTTCAGGGTCCTTGGAAACTGCATTCTCAATTATGTCTTTCTGCTCAAACGTTTTATGATTGTCAGAAATAGGGGCATTTTCACCTCTTGGCCTTCTTTCTTGCTTACCTTACTTTCCCGCTGGGAATCCACCCGTGTGTGTGATGTCCTCTGAGGGTTTCATAGCTTTGGGGCCATTCCCCTTCACATCACAGAGTAGTAGCAGGGGTACTTCTTGAGGTGAGATCCAAGTTCTGCTACATGTTGTGCTGACGTGTCAGTGTCTTCATCAAGCAAAATGGGAATCAAATAATTGTATATGCTCCAGAGGGATTTTGTGAAGTCTGGGAAGGATTACATGACTATGATAATATATAGGAATATATTATTACTGGTGTATTATTATTTTCAAAGTGGGATGAAATAGGGATAAGGTATTAGGGCAGACCCATCAGAGAGGATAAATCTTGTGTGTGAGCCTATACAGCTGCCTAAAAATGCCTAATAAATATCCTGGTTACATATTAGTACTTGGTTGAGTGTTGATTGGTTCATCCCATGAATCAGACAACCCTTGCTGGGGTTTTGTTTCAAGTTTGTATTTAAATTATAGTTAACATGTATGGTAAAATGGTTTTGGGAGTAGAATTTAATGATTCATCACTCACGTATGACACCCAGTGCTCATTGCACACATGCCTTTCTTAATGCCCGTCAGCCATGTAGCCCATCCCCACCCACCTCCTCTCTGGTAACCATAAGTTTGCTTTCTATCCTTAAGAGTTTCCTATGGTTTGCCTCTCTCTCTCTCTCTGTCTCTCTCTGTCTGTCTCTCTTTTCCCCCTCCGCTGTGTTCATGTTTTGTTTTTTAAATTCCACATGTGAGTGAAATCATATGCTATTTGTCTTTCTCTCACTGACTTATTTCACTTAGCATAATAAACACTGGCTCCACCCACATCATTGCAAATAACAGGATTTCATTCTTTTTGATGGTTGAGTAATACACACACACACAAATACACACACACACACACACACACACACACACACACCCTACATCTTCTTTATCCATTCATCAGTCTATGGACATTTGGATTCTTTCCATAACCGGGCTATTATTGATAGCACTACTACAAACATCGAGGTGTAATTTGCCCCTTGGAATCCGTATTTTTGTATCCTTTGGGTAAATACCTAGTAGTGCAATTTCTGTGTCAGAGGGTAATTCTATTTTTAACTTTTTGAGGAACCTCATACTGTTTTTCTAGAGTGGCTGCACCAGTTTGCACTCCTGCCAACAGTTCAAGAGTGTTCTTCTTTCTGTACATCCTCACCAACATCTGTTGTCCCCTGTGTGGTTAATTTAACCTTCCTGACAGGTGTGAGGTGGTATCTCACCATGGTTTTCATTTGCGTTTCCCTGATGATGAGTGGATGTTGGGCATCTTTTCAAGTGTCTGTTAGCCATCTGTATCTCTTCTTTGGGAAAATGTCTATTCATGTCTTCTGTCAAATTTTGAACTGGATTATTTGTTTCTGGATGTTGAGCTTGGTAAGTTTTTTATAGATTTTGGATACTAACCCTTTATCAGATATGTCATTTGCAAATATCTTCTCCCACCCTATAGGCTGCCTTTAAGTTTTGTTGGTTGTTTCCTTTGCTGTGCAGAAGCTTTTTATCTTGATGAGATCCAATTATTCATGTTTACTTTTGTTCCCCTTGCCTCTGGAGATGTTTCTAGTAAGAGGTTGCTACAACCCAGGTCAAAGAGGTTACTGCCTATGTTCTCCTCTAGGATTTTGATGGTCTCCTGTTTCAAATTTAGGTTTCAGATCCATTTGGAATTTATTTTTGTGTATGGTGTAAGAAAGTGGTCATGTGTCATTCTTCTGCATGTTGCAGTCCAGTTTTCCCAGTACCATTTGTGGAAGAGACTTTTTTTTTCCATTGGATATTTTTTCCTGCTTTGGCAAAGACCATATATTTGTGAGTCCTTTTCTGGATTTTCTATTCTGTTCCACTGATCCATGTGTCTGCTTTTGTGCCACTACCATATTGCCTTGATGATTACAGCTTTATAATATAGCTTGAAATCTGGAATCATGATGCCTCTAGCTTTGCTTTTCTTTTTCAAGATTGCTTTGACTATTCAGGTTCTTTTGTAGTTCCATACAAATCTTAGGATTGTTTATTCTAGCTCTGTGAACTATGCTGGTGGTATTTAGATAGAGATTGCATCAAATGTATATATTACTTTGGGTAGTATAGACATTTTAACAATATTCTTCCCATCCATAAGCATGGAATTCTATTCCATTTCTTTCTGTTCTTTTCAATTTCTTTCATAAGTGTTCTATAATTTTCAGAGTGTAGATCTTTTGCCTCTTCAGTTAGGTTTATTCCTAAATATCTTACAGTTTTGCATCCATTTTCATGAGGGATATTGGTTTATAATTTACCTTTTTAGTGAGGTCTTTGGTTTTAGAATCAAGATAATACTGGCCTCATAGAATAAGTTTGGAAGTTTTTCCATTTCTATTTTTTTTAACAGTTTGAGAAAAATAGGTATTAACCCTTCCTTCCTCCCTTCCTTCCTCTTTCTTTCTTTCTTTCTTTCTTTCTTTCTTTCTTTCTTTCATTTATTTTGAGAGAGAGAAAGAAAGAGAGCACTAGCAGGGGAGAGGCAGAGAGAGAATCCCAAGCAGGCTCCAACCTGTCAGTGCAGAGCTTGATGTGGGGCTTGAATCCATGAAGTGCGAGATCATGACCTGAGCCAAAATCAAGAGTTGGGTGCTTAACTGACTGAGCCACCCAGGTGCCCAGGTATTAACCTTCCTTTAAATGTCCAGTAGAATTCCACTTGGAAGCCATCCGGCCCCAAAATTTTGTTTGTTGGGAGATTTTCGATTACTAATTCAATTTCTTTGCTGGGTAAGGGTCTGTTCAAATTTTCTATTCATGTTTCAGTTTTGGTAGTTGGTATGTTTCTAGGAGTTTATCCATTTCTTCCAGATTGCCCCTTTGTTGTTGGCATATAATTTTTTAATAATATTCTCTTGTAATTGTTTGTATTTCTGTGGTTTTATTGTGATCTCTTTCATTCATGATTTTATTTATTTATTTATTTATTTATTTATTTATTTATTGTTTTTAAGTTTTTAATTTAATATATTTTCAAAATTTACATCCAAGTTAGTTAGCATATAGTGCAACAATGATTTCAGGAGTAGATTCCTTAATGCCCCTTGCCCATTTAGTCCATCCCCCCTCCCACAACCACTCTAGTAACCCTGTTTGTTCTCCGTATTTAAGAGTCTCTTATGTTTTGTCCACCTCCCTGTTTTTATATTATTTTTGCTTCCCTTCCCTTGTGTTTATCTGTTTTGTATGTTAAAGTCCTCATATTAGTGAAGTCATATGATATTTGTCTTTCTTTGACTAATTTCGCTTAGCGTAATACCCTTTAGTTCCATCCATGTTGTGCAAATGGCAAGATTTTATTCTTTTTGATAGCTGAGTAATACTCCATTGTATGTACACACACACGCGCGCACACACACACACACACACACACCCCATATCTCCTTTATCCATTCATCCATCGATGGACATTTGGGCTCTTTGCATACTTTGGCTATTGTTGATAGTGCTGCTGTAAACATTGGGGTGCATGTGCCCCTTCAAAACAGCCTACCTATATCCCTTGGATAAATACCTAGTCATGCAATTGCTAAGTCATAGGGTAGTTCTATTTTTAATTTTTTGAGGAAACTTCATACTGTTTTCCAGAGTGGCTGCACCAGTTTGCATTCCCACCACCAGTGCAGGAAAGATCCTCTTTTTCTGCATCCTCACCAACAGATGATGTTATTTACTTGAGTCCTTTCTCTTTGTGATAAGTCTCCCTAGGCGTTTATCAATTTTATTAAATCTTTAAAAGGAAGATCCAGCTCCTGGATTCATTGATCTGTTATATTGGTTTTCACTGTTGTTGTTGTTGTTGTTGTTTTAGTTTCTATATCATTTATTTCTGCTCTAATCTTTATTATTTCCTTTCTTTTGCTGATTTTAGGGTTTGTTTGTTGTTACTCCTTTAGGTGTAAGTTTATGTCGTATATTTGCAACTTTACTTGCTTCTTAAGGTAGCCCTATACTGCAGTATTCTTCCCTCTTAGGACCTCTTTTGCTGCACCCAGAGGTTTTGGACTGTGGTGTTTTTATTTTCATTTCATAGTTAATCCCTTAATTCTTTAGTAAATTGTTCTTTAACTTCCATGTATTCGTGGTCTAAGTTTTTTATTGTTGTTGACTTCAAGTGTCATAGTGTTGCGGTCTCAAAATATGCATAGTATGATCTCAGTCTTTTGGTACTTGTTGAGGGCTGATTTGTGACCCCGTATGTGGTCTCTTTTGGATGTGCAGTCACAAAGAATGTGTAATCTGCTTTTGGATGAAATCTTCTGAATATATCTGTTAAGGCCATCCAGTCCAGTGTGTCATTCAAAGCCATTGTTTCCTTGTTGATTTTCTGTTTAGATAAATATCCATTGCTGTAAATTGGGTGTTGAAATCCCCTACTATTATTATATTATTATTAATGAGTTTATTTTTGTTTGTTTTTGATTGATTTATAGGATTTATATAATTGGGTACTTCCAAAATTGGGGCATAAATATTTATAATTGGTAGATCTTTTTGTTATGTAATTGTGATGTAATGCCCTTCATGTCTTGTTAAATTCTTTGGTTTAAAATCTAGTTTGTCTGGGGGTGCCTGGGTGCTTCAGTCGGTTAACCGTCTGACTTCGGCTCAGGCCATGAGCTCACAGTTTGTGAGTTCAAGCCCTGCGTTGGGCTCTGTGCTGATAGCTCAGAGCCTGGAGCCTGCTTCAGATTCTGTCTCATTCTTTCTCTGCCCCTTGCCCACTTGTGCTCTGTCTCTCTCTGTCTCTCAAAAATAAGTAAATATAAACAAGAATTTTTTTAATCTAGTTTGATATAAATATGACTGACTACTCTGGCTTTCTTTTGGCATCAATTAGTATATGTGTTCTCTATACCCTCACTTACAGTGTGAAGGTGTCTTTAGATCTAAAATTAATCTTTTGTGAGTATCACGTCAATGAGTTTTGATTTTTTTATCCATTCTGATCCCCTATATGTTTTGATGGAGCATTTAGTCCATTTACATTCAGAGTGATTATTGATCAGAATTTAGTGCCATTTTATTGACTATACAGCTTCTGTTTCTGGAAATTTTCTCTGTTCCTTTCTAATCTTTATTGCTTTGAACCCTTGCTGTTCTACACCATCCCAGCTATCATCCTTCTTCATGCTCTTGCCGTTGTTCCATTGTCATCAAGCATTTGTCACCAGAATTGAACGTTCCTTTGTATTACGCCTTTTTTAAAAGATCCAAACCTATTTAATGTAATTTTATTACAATAGCTGTAGTGGACTTGTCTCTAAAAATTTTATTTGCTTTGGGTGTCTGGGTGACTCAGTTAAGCGGCTGACTTCGCCTCAGGTCATGATCTCACAGCTGGTGAGTTCGAGCCTCGTCGGGCTCTGTGCTGACAGCTCGGAGCCTGGAACCTGCTTTGGATTCTGTGTCTCCCTCTCTGTCTGCCCCTTCCCTGCTCATGCTCGCTCTCTCTCTCTCTCTCTCTCTCAAAAATAAACATTAAAAAATTTTATTTGCTTTTGATAAAGGAAACACATCACAGCTAAATTAAGAATCGTTCTGCTCTATTGTGATTGATAGTAGTTCTTTTTCAGTTAATTTTGAAACCATCGTTAATTTTAAAGAACCCGCAATACATTGTAAGTCTGAATAAACACAGACACACACAAACTCCAAATGATACAAGGACGTACAGTCTGGGCTTGATAAATACATAAAATTAAAAGCAAACTCTGATCCTGTTCCCACATCTTTTCTTCTTTGATGGGTTTGCAAATGTTTAGTCAGAAATTGAGGATGGATTCAGCAATTCCACTTCTGGGATTACATATGAAGGGAAAAAAGAACGTTGAAGAGATATCTGCGTGCTCATGTTCACTACGGTATTATTTACAATCGCTAAGACACAGAAACATACACAAACACATATATGTTTCACATATACAAACAGTGGAATATTATTGAGCCGTAAAGAAGAAGTAAATCCTACTATTTGTGACAATGTGGGTAGACCTTGAGGGCTTTATACTAAGTGAAATAAGTCAGAGAAAGACAAATACTGTATGATCTCATTTATATGTGGAATCTAAAACAAAACAAAACAAAGAAAATAGCCTCATAGAAAGCAGATTGGTAATTACCAGAGGCAAAGAGTGGGGAAATGGGGATTGTATGAAAGAGGTCAAGGGGCACTATCTTAGAGTTATAAGGTAAATAATACTAGGGATATAATGTATATGTGACGAGTAAAGTTACCACTGCTGTAGGGTACGTTTGGAAGTGAAGAGTAGATCCTAAGACTTCTTTTCACAAAGAAAAAAGCATTTCCTTTTCCTTCTCTTTCTTCTTTTTGTATTTATATGAGATAATGGATGTTAACTTACTGTGGTAATTATTTTGTAATATATGTAAGTCAAATCACTATGCTGTAAGCCTTAAACTTACATTGTGCTGTATGACAATTATCTGAATAAAACTGGGCCTGGAGGAGAAACGGTGTTCTTGGTTTTGAGAGACATTGCTAACTTGGCCATAAATACTTCACCTTGTCTTTGTCAGCCTCTGGTAAATACTTTGCAGAGGAGAGTTCTCGAGTATGTTGTGTGGCCAAGAAATAGCATTTTAACTTACCAGCGGGAGTAATACAAATACGATAGATGATGCAAAATAGATAAATATGCAACTGAAAAAGAACATCCTTAAATCTTCTCTGAAAGCTACTAAAGGGTGGTTTGCTATGAGAATGTATGCTGAGGAATGAGCAGATTTATGTCGTTCTTTGTTGTTTGCTGTATTATCATAGGTATTCCTAAGCATGACTGAGCTACTGAAAAAATTGAAACTAATTGTTAAACCCCTAGAAAAGCTGAAACCTGCAGTGAATAGGAGTGTTTTCCATATTGATGCATTTGTTCTCTATTTTCCCTGAATTAAAATTAAAACTGATGGAGAATTTCTAGGGTCCTATACTTACCCTTCTTAAAGACATAGGTAATTAGTCATGCACTGTTGCCATTAGCTCACCTCTGTTTCCCCATGACTTCTGTTTATTTCCAGCAAGACAGATATAACCAATGTTTCCCACGTTTTCTGGTTTGGAATAAAAAAAAAATCCCTCTTAAATCTTTTTCTTTTAAATAGCTTGAGCTCCGACTTCTCTAAGAAAGCTCTTCTCTTATTTGGGTGATCCACCCACCAGTGATAATCATGGGATGTGTTCAGGACATGTGCTTTGTGCAAAGATCAGTCCCTCCTGCTCCTGAGCAACTCCACCACCACGAGCAAGAGAGGATCCCTGTTGGTGTGACGTAAGAAGATGGGGTTGGGACGAGGCTTCTGTTGACAGTTGTTGCCACTGGTACTAGTCTGGATACCTACCATGGCTGTACTGGTTTTTCAAAGTTCAAGGAAGAATGGGCCTCACCTTCCATTTCATGTCAGGCAGAGGTATCTTCACCCAAGTGGACTTGGGTTCCAGACATCGTGGTTTTTTGAGTCGTTCAAACACACAGGTCACGCCATGCCATTCTGTTCCTGGGGAGTCATGGAAGGTGTTGATTGGGACCCCAAAGCACTGTTTCTTTTCAAATTTGGCATTCCTATTCATTCCTTCCCTCAACGTTCTTTTTCTCCCCCTCTTTTCTCCAGCTAAAGCACCCAAGCCCATATCCACTTGATGTTTTAGAATAAGTAACACATACTTGAAAGGGAAAATCCCTGCTGGGTCACAGCTGGTTTTGTTACCACGATTTTTCATGTGATGAAGTTGAAAGGCAGAAAGATTTTACTTCTTAGACGCTTAAGTTTGAAGAAACCAATCTGAGCTGGATTGAGCAAAGTATGAACACATCATCATAGTGATTCTATCGATTTTTCTTGGTATATGTCAAAAAGGTGCCCTACTTCATTGAGTTGTACATACTCTCAGTTGGCAGACATATCCGAATTTTGGTGACAGTCAATAAAGGAAAGGAGCATCTTTGAAACAGTGAAATTGGGTAAATAGCTTTCATGTGATTTAGGGATTTATTTTCCTTTTTTCTATGTGTTTTTTTTACTTTAAAAAAGTGTAAAGTATTTTCAAAGTGCAAAAGATAATAAAGAATAGTATGATGAACACTTAGGCACCAATCAGGTGGCTTAAGGAATAAAACTTTGTAAATGAAGTTGAAGCTTTCATTGCATCTCTCTGAGTACAGTATTCTGGCTCAGCCACTGTAGTAAATCCTACACAGAATTAAACATTCACATGCATTTCTTTGTTTCTATCACACATGCTTATGTTTAACAACATTTTAGTATGTTTGACACATCTTTATTTTCTTTTACTATGTAAAACTTCCATACACACACACACACACACACACACACACACACACAATATACATTTACCCAGTATCTAGTTTCAGCCATTATAAATATTTTGCCAATTCTGATCCACACATCACCCCGCTCCCTGCCCTCATCTCCCACCCCTGGATTGAAGCAGATTCCAGATGTTATATCTTAATTGTCAGTAAACACTTAAGTGTATACCTCTAAAAGCTAAGGATTTTTAGAAATCATAGCCATGATTACAACTGCCACACCTAAAACAATCAACAGTAATTTCTTAACATTATTGAACATCAGTTAACGCACCAAGGTTTCCTAAATGTTTTAGAGATTTCTTTTTATAGTCGTTTTGTCTGAATCAGGTGCAACCCAAGTTGACACATTGGCCTTGCGCTGATATGTCTTGTAGGTTGATTTACATCTATGGGCTTGCTCCTGGTTTGAGTCCTCTTCTTTCCTTGCCATTTATTTGTTGAGAAAACTGGCCCTATGGACTTGCCCAGTGAACAATTCCCTTCTCTATATGGATATTCAATTTTAGTAGTGCCATTTAGTCCATTTCTCCATGCTAATATCTAGAGCTGTTTGTGCAGTGTGTTATGTGTCTATACAACAATGGCTTCTGGACATTCGCTTCCATTTCACCCGTCTGTATGGGTCAATAGGGGACTAGATAGGTCAATATCATGGCCTTATTCTCACCTTGTGGTAAATAGGATGGTCCCCTCTCTTTTTGTTTTTCAGAATTGTCTTGACTCTTAGCCCTTTGCTTTTTACATGAATTGAACAATTGGCTTGTTAAGTACTCCACCCCTAAAGATTTACAAATGTAGTCATGGTTTTATTAAAAGCACACTGAATTTCTACATTAATGTGGTAAGAAGTAAAGTCTTTATGATATTGAGTGTTCTTTTCCACAAATAGGACTCTCCATTTATCCATATTGTTATGTCAATAATAAGTTTTAAAATTTTCTTATGCTACCTGTGAATACTTTAAGATTTATTTTGTGGTTTCTTATATTCAATGTTGTGTTTGTATAAATAGCATTTAGTTTTTGCCCGTATATATTCTTGATGAAAGAGTATGTGTTCATAAACATCTTTTTTCGGTTTATAATATATACTATTTCAGTTGTTACTTTAATCAAGTGTTAGGTCATCATGATTTATGACATTTCAGGATTTTCAGGAACAGAGAATATTTCATTGTCCTATGGAGGACTGTTTCTTCGTAGATTTGACTTTAAAGACGTGGAAGTGGCTATTTCTTAGCAATATTAAAATTCCTAATTTAAAAAAAAAATTATGCTGTTTTTTCCCTACTTCTTGGGTAGTATTTTTCAACTATAGATTGTGACACCAATGAAGTTAGTGAAATTGATGTATTGAATCGTCAAGAGCAATAAAGAACAGGATAGAAAATATCAAGAATATTCTGTAATTGCTAAGTTGGTTATATGTGATACAGGTATTGTTTCATGAAAATTGCCTCACTGATATTTATGTGTGTGGGTGTATAATATGTGTGTTTATGTGTCAGTGTATATACATATTTGGAAATTGAGAAGTATTTTGGCAGCTCGCATATACTGTACTTTTTGTTGTGTTTAAATTTGAACTTGTTGGCCTAAGAAATAAACTCTGGGTATTACTCTTCTGAGTTGTCAAAGTATAGATTTCTATAAGCCAGTTGTTTTAAAGGCCACCATTAGTACAAGGTTACATTTAAGGACACTTAAGAAGGAGATTAACAAAAACTACTCTCCACTGTAGTGTCAGGAAGTAGACTTATGTATCTCCTGGCCATTCATTTATTAGTGAACTAAACTCTAGGAAAATGTCCTTGAAGTGTATTATAGTTAGCTCCTGAAAAATGGATTCAGTAACAATTATAAAGTATAAGATGACCAGAACAGTATGAGATACTCTGTGTATACGTGTGTGTTTCCGAATCTTTTCCCCAGTATTGTTACTCTACAGAAGACTTAGGTCAGGACAGAAAAATTATACATGGATTGTGTGATTTTATTGAGTGTCTTGGCCTTCCCTGTGTTCACTACATTTTCAGCACTGTACTGATCATTGCTTCAATATGTACATTTAAGACGTAAATCCTTTCATGAAGCCTGTGGTTTAGTTGGGGATTCCACGTAAACCATAAGAAATATTTAGCATGTGGTACAAAATAGTCTGTCTATATGTTATCTTACAGGAAGCAGGATGGCGGAGGGGATGGTTTTTGTTTCTAAGGACTAAAACTGTGAGAGAGAGTTTCATGGAAGGAACAAACCTAGCCCAGTGGGGCTTATAATAATAAGTTTGGCTTGGTCGAGGTAACAGACTAGAAGAGCACAATAGATGCGAAGAAGGCAAGGCGAAAAGCAGTAAATGCACAGAGCATGTAGGACAGTACAGAGAGTTGTCATTGAGAAACTGGGGGTGTGTCAAAGTGCCAGAGAAATAGGTAGCTAGGTAGGGTACAGCCTGATATTTGAGAACTTGGTGCTTCTCGAGTTCAAAGCTTGATCAAATAATCCTCGCAGTATCCCGTTTAACCCAAACTCCCCAGGTTCTGTTGACCTGCAGACATAAATGAAGTTACATTTTCATTTGCCATCAGGACACATAGTTTGCTGCTTCACCTTCTCAGCATCTCAGGGGTGTCCTCTCAGACTTCCTAGCAGATGTCATCTGCCCACAAAGTGCTAGTGAGAGACAGCCGGTGACCATCTGTAAGAGCTTGACTTAACTGTGAGGTCAGTGTCCGCTCGGGTCCCCAGAGGTCCACGGCCCTCCATTTAAACCTCACTGCATTAGAGCCATCATGCACTGATCCTCAACCATGTTGCAATTTTCCTCCAGGTCTTGGAAGAAGTGCCTTTAGTGCCCCAGGTCTCCCACTGTGTTAGGGAACATCTCCTTGGGTCTTAACGTGTAGCACTCACTGCTGAGTTGGAAGGGCGAATGTGTCTCCCAGACCCAGGTTCAAATAACGACCACCACCGGCCCTTCTAGTGTCCTTTGCTAAGATTTTGATACTGGGTTTTGCTGTTTGCACCTCTTGCCTTAAATTGAGTTTTCCACCCTGGAGATTTTCAGCCTGCATCCAAGTAAACTTGTGTCGAGGCTTCTGTATGTCCAGTTTGCAAACCACCGGCACTCTGAATGCCAATTTGGCTCTCCAGGGAACCCACAGAGCCCTCTGAGTTCTCTGCTGTGCAAGTGGCAAGCAACTTGACATTTCCTCACTTAAACTTGAGGCTTTGATTTAACTTGTTCCGAGGAATCTGGCAAAGTGAGTGGAGCCCTGTTACTTGCATGGTCACTGCTGCAGATGTTTGGGCATACCTCAAGCCAGATTTCGTGTTTACATTTAGCAATGAGGTACGTGGAAGGAACTTGATGGAACCATCAGGATATGGGCATCTCATTCCCCAAGGCCACTGTGTTTATGTTCTTTTGCATATATTTTTGTTGCCTGGCCAAGCTTCATTTGGCAATCCCTGAGTAAGATCACTTTTGAATACATTTATAAAATGCTCTCCATTTAACTGTACAAGATAAAAATGAAATTTAAAATCCTTATGCAAATTACTGAAGAAATAGTCCTGGAGGTTCATTAATTGAAAGAGATTGCTTTTGCAGGATTATAACAGCATGTCAGTTTCTAGATTTATTCACTGTTGTTTATTGTCCTATTTGCAAGTTTTAATGTGAGGCTTTTGATTTAAGTAGGCAAGGAGAGATTTTAACGGACTGTTTATATGATTTGGCGTATTACCTTCTCAGTGATCAAAGAAAAACTTTTAGATTTCATAGTTTACTAGATTTGTTATGAAGTCCCAAACAACCTATCCTAACTTTGGTATATGAAGGTATTTATAATAAATTATCTATAGATCAATTACCAAACCAAATAGAATATGAGAAAGCAACTTATTTAGTCCGTTTTTCCCATAAACCATCTATCGAAGACCCATACTGTGTTCCAGGCTCTGCACAGGTTATGAAAGACATAATAATCCAACCCATAGGTCTTGAAGAGCTTCCAGTGTGCAGCAAATGCCAAAATCTACAATTACATTGCATTTTGGTACAGTGTTAGGAGAGACCTATACTACATTGGTAATAAGTCCCATTTGTTTACGTAACTTACTGTGCCACATACTCTATCGGTAATAAGCACCTCTTCCTTTCACTGCTTACTCTACGCCAGACCCTTCATCTATGCCCTTTGCATCTTGTAAGTCCTTTAGCCTTCATAGCAACCCTATAACGTAGGGGCTATCGTTTTTGTCATTGTGCGTTTAAGGAAAGGAAGGTACAGAAAATAGTTCCAGGGTCTACATCTTATTACATGACTGACTCAGTGGCTTCTAACCACTACACGTGCTGCACCTGCAAACACATTTTCTAGGGGATTGTCCCGTTAGCTGGAGTCCAGACATTGTGTATGGCTAAGCAAGAATGAAGATCCGAGTCAAGGCAGATCTGGAGTGGCCGTAAGATGTCTTTGTCACAGCTTTTAGGTCTACCTGACCCAGATTTCTAGGAAAGTTTTCAAGGAAGATTTTCAGGACGCCCGATTTTCATCTTAATTATATCCACTTGGCTAAGGTGCTGGGTACTGGAGTTGTGAACCAGGCAGGAATTAAGTTGGCTCCCTCATCAAATGACTTTTTCGTGTGCTCCCTTTGACTCAAACTACATTTCTCCTCACCCTTCTCCATCTGTGACTTCTCTTTGGGTGGTTCTGAAACCAGAGCATTCCATGGGACAGAGCCTGGCATGTTTGGCTGCGAGACTTGACGTTCACCATAGGATATATAGTTGTACATACATGCATACACCATGTGCGTTTCTGAATGCACTATTATATCGTCGTTAACTTATAAATGGGATTATTGTGCCCAAGGAACAATTGGGTGGAAGTTACAAGGAGAGAACTTCACTTAAAACGGGGAAGGGCTCAGAGCGTTGGTTCTGGATGGTGTGGTCATTACACGGTGCTCTGTCCCTGAAGGCGTTTGAGCAATTGCTGGGTGATCCAGGGAGGAAGATCTGAGTGATGCACAAAGTGGAGAGAAAGTTGAACCAGGTAATCCCTGGATGCCTGCCATCCACAGAAGTCTGTAAGAGGGCCCAGTTTTCCAAACGTCACACGGTTGTGTTCACAAAACCATTGCGTGGTCTTGGAACACACCCGGGTGTTCCAAATGCACATCTGACTTTTCAGTGCATCATTAAACCCTGCAAAATATTTCTTCTTAGCAAATGCAAAGTGTGTCTCTTAGAAAGTTCTAGAAATAAACTAGAAAAGGAAAACACGTCATAAGCTAAAGTATACCAAGTGCACGGCAAATAAAGCATTTATCGACTGGTTTAAGATGATTTGTTTTCAGTGGCGGAGAATCACAAGAGAAGCTCTTTGGAAGAGAAAACATTGCAGAAGAATCATATTAGGAAAGGATTTAGTGAAGCAGAAAGGCAAAAGCATGTGATTATATATTGATTAAAACTGTGAGGCAAAAGTTCCCTGAAATCCACAGCAGCACAGCCCATTTGAATGTCATGAACTTAGATGGTTGCCGGCCCAGTGATCCTCTCTTAGAATTCTTGAGCTTAATGCTTTTTGGTAACGATCCACTGAAATGATAAAATCCACTTATCATCCTGTGGATATGGCCTAAATAGTTTGCGAGAGCTCCTTATTCCTTGTAATACATTTATTTGTAGTAAATATGTTTTGGTTTATTAGTTTATTCCCCCAAAGACCTCATGGCACCGTTTACCGAATTGTTAAAAGAATGCACTTTTGTGCCTTAGAATTTAAAATGAGACAGTGCCCAAATATCAGAATAGAAAGGCAAGAGGCAGGAAGAAGACAAGGGAGGGGGTCGTGCTTACTAGGAATGTCAGTAAGAGTAAGCTGGGTAAAGAATTTTATATCAACCGCTGTTCTGGCTGAAACTAACCTCTGAGAAGAAGAGGGCTGGCGCAGGTATGGGCAAACAACAACAAAAACAAAAACCAAAACCCCAGTGTGTAAGTCAAGTCCAGCCCACTTGTTTTTGTACAATCTATGACCTGTGAATGGTTTTAATTTTTTTAAATGGTTGAGAAGAATCACAGCAGAATAATACTTAATGACTCACAAATATTACATGACATTCAAACCTTGCCGCCCATCAATAAAATGTTACTGGAATGCAGCCACGCCCATTTGTTAACGTACTGTGTGTGTAGCTTTCCAGCTACCATAGCAGAGTAGTTGCAACAGAAACTCTACGGCCGACAAATCCTGAACTGTTGGTTGTCTGGCCCTTGTAGAAAAAGCTTGCCAGCCTCTAAGCTAGAGGATAAGGTACAGAAGCTGAAAGTAAATGATGTCAATACAGAGTGTGTGTTTCCTTTATTTGCCTGATACTTGTCCAGTGCTTGTTACAAATCCGTATCTTGGGCTTCGTGCCGGCCTACTAAATCAGAGTCCGTGAGGAAGGACCTAAAATTCTGTTTGTCGTAAGCATCCAGGCATGTGCTCTCATCAGACAAGTTTGGGAATCCTTGGTGCTGACCGCGCGCACAGACGGGAGAAAGACACTGGGAGGGCTTGAGTCTGAGGTCTACTGCTTACTGGCTGGAGACCTCAGGCTCTTTTGTATAATGTAATATACTTGACCTTGTAAACCTCAGTTCATTCATGTCTAACCACAGGAATGATGTGTAATGGGTCAGGTTGTTGTGATGCTTTAATTAGATAATGTATTTAGATTAGGTATAGTATCACTACAGTGCCTAGCCTATAGTAAATGCCTAATAAATATTAGCTATCCTTGTTTTTAGTGTAAGTACTATTAGAAGTAGTTTTATCGGAGGTGGAGATGAAATGAAGCATTATGGTGAAGACGAACATTAGCCTAAGAAGACACAAATAGGAGGTACATTCTGTCACTACTTAGCTTTGTAACACCGAACTATTGGTATTCTTGGGGACTTACTTGCTTCATCTATAAAATGGAAATAAAAATAATTACATATTTCACACTTGTTTCTAACACTCTCAAAATTACTAAAAGCACTATAAAAGTCAGCTACTCTGTTCCAGTGTATAGGGCAGAACCTGGTCCGGTCTGATGAATAACATGTGTCTTGTACCCAAGGGACTGACTCTGACTCAGGTGTGATGCAGGGGACTATTTCCTACTTTGATCCTTAATTTTTTTTTTTTTCAAACTGCTCTTTGTTCAAATGCATGCATTTTGTAAATTTCTTTAGCTCCCTGTGTTTAAGCCCAAATTCGTTTTCAATTAAGAGTTCATTTTCTCCTGCTTTTTTCCCCCCACTGGAGTCAAAATTGGTGGTGAGATCAGAAAGGATTGCTACGGAAAAGGCAGGGATAGTACCTGTGGAAGGTTAGAGGTTTGCATGTTACATTTAACAAGCTGTAGGAAATTTAAAAGAAGAAAAAAATACATATGTGTATGTATGTATATACGTATATACATATATATATATATATATATGTATATACGTATATACATACCCGTATATATGTGTGTATATATAAATTTGATTCCCCTTGCTCCCTAAAAATCCCACATATACTCAAATTGTTTCTCAGGGAGAAATTTCGGTGTAGGAGTATAAGTGATACTTAGAGGTTTTAAAATGTAAGAAAATCAGTTTCGCTCAGCTTGCACTCAGTCTTTCAGTAACTGCCAGTTTTTAGGAGCGGACCAGTGTTATCAAAGTTTCCTTTCAACAAGTTCCTTGGCTCCTTTTTGCTCCCTGTCCGCCCTCACCTACCCCCCTTCACCCCAAGGCTGCTAATTGGATGGTGACTATTGAACAAAGGATAGGAATTACTCATGATGAGCTATTGGGGAGCTCCGGGCCATGGCCCTTGGGGGCTGATAAGCCACCAGTGCCTAGCCCAGTCTTTAGCACAGAAAAGGGGTTCAAAAACCTTTGATGAATGAATGTTAAATGAACATTCTCCATGGAAACATCCTGCTTCTTTTTACTTTTATTTACAGTCAGTGAGTCTGTGATCATAATAAGGACACGGCCCCTGGTTTTGCTTCTGATATGGATTCCCACTGAGCAAAACCAGGCTCCTGCCCGCATCAGTTCATTGCTTAGGATTGAGATGAAGGGATTTGTTTTCTCCCCCATAAGCAAGAACTTGTCCACTAATGAATTATTATTACCACCATATCATTTTTCTATCAGGGAATCTGTGCATCCGATTACAGTGGCAATCGTAACTACATAGAACAGGAAGCCAGGTTTGCTTTTAAAAACACATGAAAATCAGGACAATTTCCAAGTTGTAAAAAGATGTTTTTAAAACGATTTTATAATAACTCACTGAAAATTATGGGCTCCATTTACTGGATTATTGGTACAGGATAACTAAGTATTTTGCCTACGTATGAAATGAACCAGAAGGTAGAGACTGGTGTGCTCTTTGCTCTTCAGATTTTGCCTAGTAACAACCACGTGAAATAATGAAATTCATTTTCAGACCAACATTGCTGGGATAAAGCTTTACCTACCTTACTAAAATTAAAAAAAAAAAATTGCCAAGTGCTTCGAAAGATGAATGTTTATAATAAGAGTTTCAGACTTTCTTATGATAACTGCATTTTACACACAGGGTTTGTTCGATTCGTTTTGTTAGCCAATCTTCAAATGCCCTGTATTTTTGCACGCATTTGAGAAGATGCTTAGAGGGCATGTGATACTTTCTCCTAATGAAGTTCTCCAAACACAGGCCCTTGTTTACACAGAACGTGGTTTCAGGAGAAACTGTTACAGGGAACACATTTGTAGACCATAGGAATTTTGTGTGTTCAATAAATGACCAGAGGATTTTGTTTTTGGAACTATAATATTCACTCTGCAGGACAGATTAGACTTGGTAGTGCTTGTGGTTTTTCTGTTCTGGAGACAAGTGTTCCTAACACACAAAAACAGAGTAAGTGCATGCCCCTCCCCCAACCACACGCCTGTCCCACAACCTCAGCAATTATCAGAGGTTGCTAATCTTTCTTCTATACCTTTTCATAACAAGCCCAGGTACCATGTCCTTTCAACATTTTACTATGTATCTCTCTGTGTTAAGGCCTTGATTTTGTTTGTGTGTGTGTTTTAAATAACCTAACATTGTGATTGGTCTTGAGGATGACTTCTTTGGTCTGTAGGGCAGAGTCCACTGGGTGAGTCTTTGAAAAGTGGTATTCAGATTTCTACCAGGGAGCCAACCTTAAATTGGTCTAGACATCAGCTTATTGGTGGGAAGTTGTGTCAACATGTTGGGGCCAAGTTGGGGCCTGCCCTTCCCAGGGGAGCCGAATCAGAAAACCTGTCCCCTGCACCAATATGTAGCTAGCTTCTCCAGATCAGGTCTGATGGTTGCAGACACTCAGGATCCTGATTTCCTTTTGGTGAGAAAAGGTTTGTTATTTTATAGGTTACTATAGCATATTGGAGTCTGAAAATTACATCAATCCTCTTCCACATGCACCGTAATTAGAAGAGAAAAAAAAATAGTCTGCCTGTGTTTAAGCTATTTGGAAGATCAATAATTCTAAAAATCCCATTTCCCGCCGCATGCATCTGTTAACTATCTTGTCAGCTACAGCCTATTAAATAGCACTCACACGAAGATCTTGTATGCAAGATGTCATTTGACTTTGTTACAATGATGAATGGCTTTTTAAAGTTGTCTAATCCATTTTAGATTTAAAAATCTTTCATGTCTGGAAATCATTTGTCCAGAATAGCCTATTCTGCGTTGCCCATCTTTTCTTAACGATAAGTGGTTCGTACGTGGTTAGTAAAATGCGGAGTGATCAGCATAGGCAATTTGTTGGGATGTCCATGCAATTTTTCCCAATACTGATGTATTAAAGTGATAGGAAACAAGCCTTATGTGTGTATATGTATACATATATACATATACATTTATGGTCTTAGTGCCCGTTGTTACAGGGAGAGCTGTTTTGTGGCTTCAAGAGCTGCCATTTTTTTTTTTTCTTTTTATGATGCCAAACTCCGGGGTGAGCTGCAGGCACAGATAAAGAAGATAAAAAGGCATTTGTTCTGTGTTTAAGAGGGAAAAAAATGATTGCAAAGAAGGCTACCTTTAGATCATATTCTGTTTGTTTTTACAGAAGCATAATTGACACACAATGTTACATTCGTTTCAGGTATACGACACAGTGATTGCACAGCTGTGTGTGGAATGCTGTGTTCACCACACCTGTAGCTACCATCTGTCACGCCACAACGCTATGACGATACCATTGACTATATTCCCTGCAGGGTACCTTTTATTCTTGTGATGTGTTCATTCCAAAACTGGAAGCCTGAATCCGCCCCCCTCTCGGCCTTCACCCATTTTCCCCATCCCCCTACCTACATTCCATCGGTTTGTTCTCTGTATATATGGGTCCGTTTCTGCTTTTTATTTGTTTGCTTATTCATTTGTTTTTCTAGACTCTACAGGTAAGCGAAATCATAACGGTATTTCTCTGACTACTTTCACTTAGCATAATACCCTTGAGTTCTGTCGGTGTTGTTGACCATAGCAAGGTCTCATCCTTTTATATGGCTGAGTAATACACACACACACACACACACACACACACACACACACACACCATTTTCTTTACCCATTCGTCTACTAAGGGGCACTTGAGTTGTTTCTATCTCTTGGTTATTGTAAATTATGCTGCGATAAACATAGGGGAGCAAATATCTTTAAGTTCATGGTTTTGTTTTCTTTGGATAAATAGTAGCAGAATTACTGGAGCATAGGGTAGTTCTATTGTTAATTTTTTGAGGAACCTCCATTCTTTTCCACAGTGGCTGCATCAGTTTGCGTTCCTCCAATGGTGCATGGTGCATGACGGTTCCTTTTTCTCCACATCCTTGCCAATGCTTGTTATTTCTTGTCTTTTTGAGTCTAGCCATTCTGACAGGTGCGAGGCGGTATCTCATTGTGGTTTTGGTTTACATTTCCCTCATAATGAGTGATGTTGAACATCTTGTTATGTGTCTGGTGTCCATGTGTATGTCTTCTTTGGAAAAATGTCTATTCAGGTCCTGCCCATTTTTAATCAATTTTTTTTGGAATTGCTCTGTGTAAGTTCTTTTTATATTTTGATATTCCTTATCAAATACATCATTTGCAAATATCTTCTCCCGTTCAGTAGGTTGCCCTGTTTGGTTGATTGTTCCCTTCACTGTGCAAAAGTTTACTGCTTTGGTGGACTACTACTAGTAAATTTTTACTTTTTGTTACCCTTGACAGAGGAGATATATCTGGAAAAATGTTTCTACAGCTGCCTATGTTTTCTTCTAGGAGTTTCATGGCTTCAGGTCTCGCATTTAGATGTTTAAGCCGTTTTGAGTTTATTTTTGTGTATGGTACAAGAAAGTGGTCTAGTTTCATTCTTTTACATGGGGCTGCGCCAGGTTTCCCAGAACTATTTGGTGAAAAGACTGTCCTTACCCTGTTGTGTATTCTTGTTTCCTTTGTCAGGACTAATTGCCCAGGTAAGTGCTGGTTTATTTCTGGGCTTTCTATTCTGTTCCATCGATCTGTGCGTTTATTTTTTGTGCCAGTCTCATACTGTTTTGAGTACTACAGCTTTGTAATACAACTTGAAACCTGGAATTGTCATACCTCCAGGTTTGTCCTAATTTCTTCAGATTTTATGATTATTTGTTTGACTTTTGTGAAAACTGCTATTGGCATATTAATATTGATTGCATGGCGTTTGTAGATTGGGCAATATGGCCATTTTAATATTTGTTCTTTGAATCTATGATCATGGAAGGTCTTTCGATTTGTGTCTTCTTCAAATACTTTCATCAATGTTTTATAGTTTTTGGAGTATGGGTCTTTCACCTCCTTGGTTAAATTAATTCCAAGGTATTTCATTCGTTTTGGTACAATCGCAAACAGGATTGTTTTCTTAATTTCTCTTCCTGCTCCTTTGTTATTAGTGTAATACCTGCAATCAATTTCTGCATATTTGTATCCTGGATCATATTTTTAATTTTGATAAAACCAGTCTCTAATTAGAAGTATATATATTAAAGAAAATACATTTTGGGGTGCCTGGGTGGCTCAGTCGGTTAAGCGTCCGACTTCAGCTCAGGTCATGATCTCGTGATCCATGAGTTCGAGCCCCGCCTCGGGCTCTAGGCTAATGGCTCAGAGCCTGGAGCCTGCTTCCGATTCTGTGTCTCCCTCTCTCTCTGCCCCTCCCCCGTTCATGCTCTGTCTCTCTCTGTCTCAAAAATGAATAAACATAAAAAAATTTTTTTAAATAAATAAAGAAAATACATTTTGAAAGAGGAAGTATGATTCCCATGGTTTAGAGCTGCAAAGATACACTGACAGTGTGTTTTTGATCTAAAATCTTGTTAAGAATTAACTGTCCTGGTATTTTTTATTAGGATTGTCATTTTTGGTGGGTTTTGGGTCATATCATTCTATGTTTTAAGTGATAAACTTTTCCCATAAGCTCTATGACTCTTGAGTGTACAATTTTGTTGGATACAAATTTCCTAGGAATGCTTATATGCCTTTACCACAGTAATGTCTCTGTTACATATGATTTCTGAATAATAACACTTCCTAATATTTTTGAAACAGGAACCAAAGTGTGAGTCTATCCTATTGGTTTCTAAACTTAAAAGACCTTAGTATGGTTTTCCAAGATTTTACCGTCCATCTTTTCAGTGTTTTTTTCAGTCAAAAGGTGAACAAAAAGAGCCGAGGGTATTTTAATTATTATATTCTGTGCCTTGAAAGTGTTCAACATCAAAGTAAGCCAGGTTTACAATTTACTGAGTTAGCCCTTTTTCTCTTTGAAAGTGTAACTCTGACACAATCCATATACAAATCAGTGAAGGGTTTCCTATTCTAAAAATAAAACTCTTCCCTTTTTTTAATCCACAATAAAATTCTAAACTTTCTGAATCATGTTCATTGTGCATCAGCTAATTATTTATCTACCCAACATATCCACTGGTCAATACATATCCACTGGTCAATACATATCCACTGGTCAATACATTAGTCGTCATTAGTGAGCCACGCTTTGAGTCTTGAGGGTAAATTGAAGAGAAGAATACTTTAAAACTGATATGAGGGGGTCACAGGAGTCTCCTCATTTCTTCATTTTGAATAATTACATTCTTTTTCTTTCTTGAATAAGAAAGAGAATCTCTATACACTTTCATAATTTATCAAATATTCGTGCAGTTCTTGTCTGTGTGTGGCTATACAGATCTGTTAAAACATTTCATTTAATGAGATCAGTTTGTAATTTCCCTTGTAAAACGGTTGGCCCCATGTTTATATTTGCACATCTGTATTTGCAATCATCTATGAGCTAGCTGAAGTCTGGGACCAGGCCTTCTTTAGTCACCTGGCCATTTAAAGAAAGTGCTGGGTATTATGATGCTCCGTTGAATGATATTTTTTGAACGAGTAAAAATGTAAAGGATAAAATGGTTTTTACTTGAGATGGTTTCACATAACACTCTTTAATTTGAATAAAATGGTAGCATTTTACCAGTTTAATTTCTCTGTAAAAAGAGCTGTAACCAGAGCACATGTTATCATGAATGAAGATTTACCTTTGTGAGCCCAAGAGAAATAGTTTCACCGAACTGAGTATTTGGTGGCATATATGCCTCCTATCCGGTTTATTTTCTCCCATTACATAAGCCTCCCAGGCCTCTATCATAGGAGTTCTGCTGGCAAACTAAATCAAACAAGAAGACCTTAGAACTTCCAAGAGTTGGGGTGCCTGGGTGGCTCAGGCGGTTGAGCGCCCATCTCTTGATTTAGGCTCAGGTCATGATCTCACAGTTCCGGAGTTTGGGCCCTGAGTCAGGCAGGGAGCCTGCTTGGGGTTCTCTCTCCTCCTCCCCATCTCATGCTGTCTCTCAAAGTAAATAAACAAACCGGAAACGAGAACGAAATTCCTGAGACTTTGTGCTTATAGAAACAACAGAAGGGAAAACACTATGCAAATCCCTATCTGAAGGAAGCTGATAGGCTGGTGTGCATGTGTGTGTTCACGCGTCGGGGTGGGGGCAGCAGTCATGGACGTTTGAAACTTTGCCAGAGGTCTCTAGGGTAACTTGGTTCCCGTGTCCTTGATGATCTTCAAGTATTATAAGTAATGAGTAAGTACCTCTTCTTTGTCGATCCATCGTCTCTAGAGTAAATCTCTAGAAATGGATATGAATGGATATGAATGTGTATGAGGGCTGGAAGGGAAATTGAGGAAGACGCATTTTATTGGTTTGATAAATTGAAGCCTATTTCTTAATCCTTGTATTTCAACAAAATGTGAGTTAGAACTGGGGGCTGTGACTTGTGACTGACTGTTGCTGTCATGCACGTACAGAGCTACGTGTTTAACACTGTCAGTCTGTCCACTCGACTCAGGGCATAAATTGAACCCGTGTTAGAGCTAGCAGGGGTCACGTGGGTCTGCTAGTCCAAACCAGTATTCTGCACGTAAGGATGTTAAATAGTGAAGTGGGTCACGTGCGCCAAACACTGTGGTGACTGTGTTGGGTACATTTTTACATTTGGTCCTCCCGGCAGACCAATGGCATCTCTTATGCCTTAAAGGAATACATGGATGAATAAATCAGGTTTGGAAAGTTAGGTTAAGTTGCTCAAAGTCTCGCGGTTACCAAGTGGTAGAGCTAGGGTCCAAACCCAGGTAGACAGATTTTGGAGAGAGTTTATTTCAGGTGCAAGCCAGTAACCAGCAAAAGATGAATGGTTCTCGTCTCTTCTCTGGTGGAACAAATACCCGCGTGAGATGGTAGCATTACGTGAGAAGTGTGTCCAAACGTGTGCCACCGTGGAGCGAGAACTCGGTTTTGTCTGGGAGAACTGGAGGAGACTTGGTGCCTGAGGAAGGAGTTGAGCTGGATCTTGAAAGGCACCTAGGAATTTTCTAGGTGGTCAAAGGTATCAGGGGCTGTGGGATCTGTCACATGCGTCGCATGGTTTGTTCTAATAGTAGTTTTGTGCAATGAAGGTGGTAGTGTGGGGGATGTTTGAGGCGATCTGCAAGAGACGAGACCAGTGAGGTAAGTATGGGCCAAGCTCTTGCATCCAGATTTCCAGCTTCTGGGTCAGTCCCACCTTCCCTTACCCGGTGGGCTCTCACTCTCCTGCTGGTATATTCAGCCTATAGAGGGCGATCCAGACGATGAATGTCTGGATTAGTGCGCGAGTCCTAGAGACTAAAAACCAGGAGTGCTATCCAGAGTTGGGAGGTAAAGTTGATGTGGCCCAGAGACCGACGATTTGCCAACAGTGAAGGAGACAGAGGCCTAACAGGTCGGGCCAGCATTTCTAACGTGGAGACTCCAGTCGATGGGGCTGCTGTGAATCCCTGAGATGGAAAAAGTTGGAAGTGAAGGGAATCTTAAGGTCTCTAAATTCATTTCCTGCCGCCCTGTTATTTTAATGGAAGGGAAATTGGATCTTGCTACTTGGTTTCACATTAGGCTTCAACGGAGTTAAGAATTTGGAGATATTAGAATGATGCATAATAATGTATATGGGTGATTAGAAATACGTGTGGTTTTATAAACATATTCCTATGGCAGAGTTTAGGATCCATTAGAGCGTTTTATAGCCGGAGGACCTTCCAGACATCATCTAACCAAGAAGACATTCATTCGTTCCCTAAGAGTCCTTTAGTTTGGTTTACTGTATTAAAAAAAACCCAGGAAATAAACAAAAACATTTAAACTGAATGACTTTGGACGGGTTCCGGTTAGCCTCCTTATCCACTTGCACCAGACCCTCTGAGCTCATTTAAATAAGCTGCCGGATTCTAGCAGCCACTTGAATTTTATACCCATGAGTGAATCCAGCCTTTTCATTTAAAGAGTTGTGAAACCGGGTTAAATGATCTGCCTGGCAGTTTTGGGTGAAGCGAGGTCTGAAGGAGGAAAAAATAATAAAGGTAGAAACATTTATAAAACTGAACAAAAACTATTTCTGAGAGTAAGACTCTTATAAATGGGTTGGGCTTTCCCCCCCTCCCCGCGAAAAGCTTTTTCTTTCCTTTTTTTCTTTTCCTTTTTTTGTTTTGTTACAAAGTTACCATTGGGGGGGGGGGTCTCATTTATCCCATATCATTGCCCACAGTGCCACCTATTGGTGAAATGAAGTAACGATGAAGCTTCAAGTTTTTCTATTGCCTGAAATTGATCCTGTAGCCTCTTAAGGAATCTGCAAATAGCTGTTAGAAAGCAGATTCTGTCTGTGATCCAGCTGAAATGGGGAATAAACCACAAGATCCATGCAGAGATGCTCAACGCTGACATTTAGAGGGATCTAAACCAGAGCTGGAAAGCAGAATATTTGAAGTCCCCGATTCACAGCTCTGCTGTTCCCACACCCCGGGGGGGTGCGGACTGAGTGTCTTGCTTCTCCAGGGTGATTGTTGCTTTTTAGAAACACTGAGCTGAAGGGCTGAGCTCATCAGAGAAAAAACTCTGCCAGAGCCTTCATATCATCACACAAGCTATTAAGTGTCAACAAAAGCATTTCTTGCACTGAATGTATTTAATTTGAAAGAAGTTTTATAAGAGTGGCCAGTGTGTTTTCCTTTTCTCAGTTAAATCATGAGCTTTTCTAGGGAAGGATGCTCTCTCCATAGAGCTCAATAATGCCACTCACAAAGGAAGGTGTCGTACATGTGGTTGAAAGAAGGAGCGATTGGGCCTTGGGAACATACTAAAAAGTGTAACAAACAGAAGGGTCTCTCCCATTGTTGGTGTTCAAGCACACGCTCACTGTGCTTGAGTGAGAGGCACACACACGGAGAGGCAGAGACTGGAGCGGGGTGCAGTGAAGTAGAAATACTAATGAGACTTGATCTTTCTACACCATTTGCAACACCGCTTGAAGAAAAACACTAGCTAACCTATCCCTGCCCTTTGTTAACGTGTTTAAAATTGAAAGAGTTAGTCTGATGCTCCCCTTCCCCCGTTCTGAGCTACGCCCCGTTGTCATCCGACAGAATGTATTTCTGGTGGGTTTTGTTCACTTGTGAGTTCTTACTTCTCAGGTCGTCGGTATCCGATCATTTTGCGGGGAGGGTGTAGGCTGTACTTCCATCGTTGGAGCGACTGTTCACAGTACTTAGAGACCACGTGGTGATGCCCTAGTAAGCTGGCAGAAGGCTGGATCTGTGGCGCCTGGGTCCGCAAGGACAAAATTGTCCTCCCGTTTTTTTTAAAGGGAACGTGTAAATGAAAGTTGAAACAGTCGTGCTACAAACAGCATGCCTTTTTTCAAGGAAACCTGCAATTTTGATTGAAGGGCGGTGGGGATGAGGGGAGCGGTCAAAGGGTGGACAACAGAGAACAGACCTCAGGCTGGAGGTGAACCTAGGCGAGGGTCCAGGAAGAGGGATGCCGAGGAGCTGGAGGCTGAGGGCCAGTAGGAGCGCCAGACCCGGACCTGGGTGGTGGGTTCAAATCCTGCTTCTGCCTGTTAACAGCTGTTACCCAAAGATGGACAGGCCCGGCTTGATGTGGTTGTTCAACAGGGTAATGAGTACAAATAGGAATGATCGTAGGTTCCAAATGTCCAGGTTTAGCTCCAGAGTTTTTCCTCTTTCCCTTTAAATGAGCTACTATATAAGCCTCGGTGGGTTTGGCACATCACTTGGCACTGGCAGCTTCAGCTGTGGTCTCTTCTGGGATTGACTGTGGTTCACTTTGGAGGTGACCAGGGGCAACCCAGGTCTCTTGGCTTGACCCTTTGCAGATACAAGTTAACTAACTTCTGCCCTTCAAGGACAGCACACAGGGCTTTGCCAATGAAGAGTGCAGAGGAATGTGGGCTCAGGATAGCTAGGTCCTGATGTGAGCAGCCCTGGGGGAGGTACCCAGCACGGCTGCCCGTGCCACATGTGCGCCTTCAAACACCTTGAAGCCACCAGCCCTCCACTGAGGGGTATCAGTGGGGAAATGTGGTTCATTATGGCGTACGTTTATATGAAACATGTACGGGTAAGGGGGGCTGCGAAGTCATCTTAGTCTGAGTATATAAAAAGAATCTGAATGCTCTTGGAGTAGTTGTGTCATTTATTAGAGTATAAATATCCAGTGGCTTATTTTTTAACATGCCACCCTTTTTTTCTTTAGAATAATCTCTTTCTGTGGCAGTAAATAAAGTGTTGGACCTCTATTTCCCCCCCCCCCAATTTAATAATGGACACGTAACTTGCCTAAAGCGTTGAGTAACGCTTACTACTTGCCATTGGTGTACTGAATTCACTAGCCTTATGGTCACCAGAGATCCAAATATGCTGAAGAAAGCATATCTACTTCAAAAACTAATAGTTATTGGGGCGCCTGCGTGGCTCAGGCGGTTAAGCGTCCGACTTCGGCTCAGGTCGTGATCTCGTGGTCCGTGGGTTCGAGCCCCGCGTTGGGCTCTGTGCTGATGGCTCAGAACCTGGAGCCTGCTTCAATTCTGTGTCTCCCTCTCTCTCTGCCCCTCCCCTGTTTACACTCTCTCTTTCTCAAAAATAAATAAACATTAAAAAAATTAATAGTTATTTTAAGGAGATGATTCTCAAATTTAGCCTGTTAATATGTTTAGCTGTTAAATACTGGCTCCTTTAGGAGAGCTAGTACTCTGCCAACATTCCAATTTTATATCTGTCTCATTAGATGCCATATCAGGTTCCTGCTGCTGCTGTAACAAATTACTGCAAACTGAGAGACTTAAAACTTTGCAAATATATTCATCTTACAGTTCTGAAGCCAGAAGTCTGAAACGAGTCTCACAGGCTAAAAGAAAAGTGTCAGCAGGTCTGTATTCTTCCGGAAGCTCTAGGAGTTCTGTCAATTCCAATAATAGTTTGATCACTGCATGCAATTAAATAAAGCTCTTGGAAATTCTATTAAATAAGACAAATTTGACCTTTTTGTGAATGCCGTTATAATTTCAGTTAAAAGTTCAGTATTGGAGATGAAGTTACTTGCTTTTGAGGTGATCGCAAATTTGCCAGAGCACTTTCATGGTGAAGACAATGTTCTTTTTTTTTTTTTTTAACGTTTATTTTGAGACAGAGAGCATGAATGGGGGAGGGGCAGAGAGAGAGGGAGACACAGAATCAGAAACAGGCTCCAGGCTCTGAGCCGTCAGCCCAGAGCCCGATGCGGGGCTCAAACTCACGGACCGCGAGATCGTGACCTGAGTCGAAGTCAGACACTTAACCGACTGAGCCACCCAGGCGCCCCTGACAATGTTCTTACAAAATGAGAAAATTTATGGAGCAGAAATGTATTTGGAACAAATTGTGGTGTAAATAAAAAAAAAAATTGATGTGCTCATAATTGATCCCAATCAGTGAGAATATTCCAACACTAAAAATAGATGCCCCTGTTATCAAATATTATAGATACCCATACACAAAGTAACTGAACAAAAATCTTTAGGATTAAGCTGAAGTGGTTTTTTTTGTTGTTGTTTTAAAGTAAAAAAACAAAGCCCTTCAGCATGGCAACCCTAATTTCAGCTGGATTTTAAAACATCTGAGGCCATGGTGCACTATCTTTAACATGAACCTGAGTATTGAACAGTGGTATTTCCCTAATTTGTAAATGTGAGTTATCTAAATTTTGATTGAAATTTTTAAACAATCTGCTGGGAAATTTTATCTTTTTGTTCTTTTTGTCTATTTTTTTTTTTTTTACATTTTAATTCCAATATAGTTAACACACAGTGTTATATTAGCTTCAGGTGTACAAAATATTGATTTAACACTTCTGTACATCATTATGTCACCCCCCACCCACACACACCCCCTCTGATATGCTTTGTTTTACACACATGTCCTCAGTTAAGGTTATTATTATGTTTTGTCGACAAGAACATTTTTTACTTGATTCATACTTCAGAATACATGGTTCTGAAAGATTAATACAGAACATTCCGTCCAAGAGAAATACAATACTATTTTCTTCAAGCACACACAGAAGAATCCCCTAGTTACAAGACCAGTGCTCTAACCCCTGAGCTATAGGGCTTCACGAGGAATCCCCTAGTTAAATCACATAAAAAGAGACTTAACAAAAATTACAAATTGGAGAAGACTGAAATCATACCAAGTGTATTTTCCAACCACAGCGGTACAAAATAAAGATGAACAATAAAACAAAGTTGGAAAATCTACAGTGTAAATAATGAATATTTAGTATGTAAATATTAAACAGCACACTACTGCACAAGCAATGGGCCAAATGAGAAATCAAATGGTGCATCAAAATGTCTCAAAACAGAAGGAAAAGAAAACACAGTCTTCTGCAACCTAGGGGATGCAGCAAAGCCAGATGTTAGAGTGAAGTTTATGCTAGAAGTGTCGTATTAAGAAAAAAGTTCAAATAAACAACTTCACATTACACCACAAGGAACTAGAATAAAAGCAGAAGCTGAGCTGACATTTAGTAGAGGAAGGAAATAACAAAGAAAAACCAGAGAGGCCAGAACAAACAATAATATAGCATGGAAAGTAATGGCAAGTCTTTCCAAAAAGTAAGCAAAACGGACAATGATTTAATTACATTAAGAAAAAAGAGGGGCGCCTGGGTGCGTCAGTCGGTTAAGCGTCTCTTAGTTCTGGCTGAGGTCATGATCTCATGGTTTGTTCATGAGTTTGAGCCTGGTGTCGGGGTCTGCAGTGATAGTTTGGAGCCTGTTTGGGTTTCTCTCTCTCTCTCTCTCTCTCTCTCTCTCTCTCTCTGCCCCTCCCATGCACTCTCTTTCTCTCTCAAAGTAAATAAATAATACTGGTAGAGTTAATCAAGAATGCCAACAATTTGAAATTTAAGAAACTTAAAATGTAACTTTAAAAGAAGACACTTTGTGAAGAAATAATACCATTTAGAAAAACACATTCTTGAGCAAAATACCTAAATACCTAATACCTGTCGTGTATTAGATACAAATATAGATACAACTGTAAGGTCATATACCAAGGATAATCGTGTGATTTTAGTTTTTAATGACAGTAATTATTGTGTGGGATTTTTAGTATTCAAATAGCATAAAGAAATTTTCTTTTAATTTTGCTTTCATTTATGTGGAGATATTTTATGTTTCTTTTAATGACATGAAAGTCATTTTCGAGTGCGACTGTTTAATCTAACATAACGAGACCAGTAAGTCGATCAGCAAATCACTACTCAAGACTTTATATGATGAATGATGTTAGTGGAAAGAGTCCTTCGCTCTCTTGATGTTGTGTGTCAGTTAATTATACTACAGTCTTACGTACAAAGCCCATAACACAGTGCCTGGCTCCTTGGCATCTCCTGTTATTACCATAAGCAGCTCAGTGACAGACCCCTGGAGCCACCTAATCTTCTATAGTCCCCTTATTGTGGCCTGTGGAAAACTTCCGTTACCTGTAAGCTCAACATTGTTGTGTGTGATGTCTTACTTTTTAACCTATCCCGTAAGTTCTTTTCTTCTTTCCCTGCCGTATGTGGCATTTCCTATCAACATATTTGTTTTCCTACTTCTTTAACTGGCATTTCCTGTCCGTCCTATTTCTTTCTGAGGATTCTAAGGCAGACACCAAACTTTCTTCCAATTCCTTTAGCTCCCACTGGGAGGGTAGTGAGCTCACCTATCGGTGGCTGTGGCCCAGCAGTGTGTGTGCACATGAGGGAGAGGGGACTTTGTTGGCTTTGGTGGTAAGGCCAGCAGCAGCTTGGTGAGCTCTTCACTGTCTACACCAGCCCTTCCCCATCCCCATCCCCATCCCCATCCCCATCAAGATTGTCCTCCAGACTCCCGAACAGTGCCCCCTCTATCCCCCAGTGGCCTCTGTCCTTGGCTCTTGGCATAGACATTGTTCTTTGTGATTTTAGGATTGTTGATTTCAAAGTTTTTTTTACTTCCCGACCTTCAGGGTTTTGCTACAGTTTCCTCACTGGAGCTTCCTTGTTGCTCAGAAAGGTTCTTCCTGGAGCATCTTGGGTTTGACTTTGTTTTGGGGACCACGACCCCCTTTGCCCCTTCCTTCTCCCTGTTCCTGGACAGAATCTGCCTTTCGTTTGACTGAGGGTCTCGACGTGTTGGACTTCTCAGGTTATCCTCTGCTTTAGGCCTCACTAGCTTGCCTTTGCGATCAGAGTCCCATCGGCCCTTTTTGTGGCTGTGTGCACTTTCTCCTTGGAAACATTTCTGTGTTTGCAGAGGCCTTGGAGCTTCTTACTTAGTCTTTGTATTCTTACTAATACTCTTAACTATCTACTTTATTGTTTTCTGGAGTTTCGTTACTCAAAATGGGGGCTGTGGCCAAATGTCCATTGATGGATGAATGGATAAAGAAAATGTGGTGTTTATATATATATATACACACACATATATGTATAGCACATGTATATGTAACACACATATATATACTCACACACATATACACACATATATATACACACACACATATATATAACACATATACACACACACACACACATATATATATATATATATATATATATACATACAATGGAGTATTACTCAGCAATCACAAAGAATGAAATCTTGCCATTTGCAACTACGTGGATGGAACTAGAGGGTATTACACTAAGTGAAATTAGTCAGAGTAAGAGAAAAATCCTATGACTTCACTCCTATGGGACTTTAAGAGACAAAAAAGATGAACATAAGCGAAGGGAAACAAAAATAATATAAAAACAGGGATGGGGGACAAAACAGAAGAGACTCATAAATATGGAGAACAAACTGAGGGTTACTGGAGGAGGTGTGGGAGGGGGGATGGGCTAAATGGGTCAGGGACATTAAGGAATCTACTCCTGAAATCATTGCTTCACTATATGATGGTGACGGCTAACTCATTTGGATATAAATTTTAAAAAATAAAAAATGAAGTTAAAAAAAATGGGAGCCTCAACATCATCTGGGAACGTGTTGGAGCTTCAGAATCTCAGGCCTTACCCCTGGTTTAGATCTCTAAACCAGAATCTGAATTTTAATATTTATGCACATTAAAGTTGGAGAGGCACTGTTCCGGGGCACCCGGAGACTAATGGCCCCTGTACTCTTGGTCTCTTCTCTGTCATGCCAGGTTAACTCTGAGGATAACTGGTTGGGTCCAGCAAGGACTAGCAGACTATGGTGATGCCATGCTCAGGGGGAATGAGGGAGAAGACGTATAGACAGACCAGGGAAGAGAGAGTTGTAGACATTCCAAATAGCCATACATGTGTCCTTTCATTTATTCCTGTGCTCAGTGGTATTGATGTTGATATTGATGATGGTAGCGTCAGTGCTAAGTGGTTTGTCCCATCTTATCCAAAGAATCTGCATCTCGGTGAGAAGTTTAGATCATTTATACGTATATTGATATCTGGAATGTAATGTTTGAAAGCGGTGTTTTCCTAAGAGCTGTCATGTGGAATAGTTTTACCGGGTTAGAGCCTGAGCTAGATATGACAGCAACAATGACACGTGACAAAATAGAGCCTATAGGAAATATCAGGTGTGATACGCATGTAGTAAAGGTAAATATTGGTTTGGAATTTCTTTCAGTCCTGTTTGTGGGTGCTGGACCGTGAAGTGAGATATGTTTCTTACTGTGGGTGAAAAGGGTTGATAACTACCGTCTAGATAAGCTTGCTGTAGCCGATACAGAACCAGACTGAGTAAGTGTATTCAGTTTCTGGCATCTCATGTCAACTCTGCCCTCACTGCTGCCTGGAAATCCTTTTATTTATCCTGATGCCTTGTGGCGCTGTGATTACTTGGGAGTTACTTACTCAAGGGAGATTTCAACAAAATCCATCTGGTTGCGCATGAAAGTTCTAGTCAGCAGTCCAAAGCAGAGCTTCCAGAACTTTTATAAGAACCAGTTCTCGGAGACTGGGGTGATCACTCGAGCCTTCTACCCTATAATTTTGGAGTTTGAAACCACTGTTTCTTCTTTAAAATTTTTGTGAAATCATGTGAAAGGAATTTTACAAATCAGTGAGAACAATCCAGTAGGAACATGGGAAGAAGACGCAGATTGTCACTGCGCAGAAGTGTATCCACATAGCCACATAATGTGACAAGGAACGCCACAACACAGGTTTCCAGGGAAATGAAACATGTCAGTTAAAGGACAGCTTTGGCTGAGAAACTGCAAGTCAGTGAATATAGCAGGTGCGCGAAGCTCGACAAAAATTACTTGGATGCACCTGACAGGTGAGATGTATGCACGAAAACTCATTTACCGTGTTGACGGAAAACGATTATTAATTACCGTCAGAGAAAGGCGAATGTTCACTGTTTACACCCAAGCAACGCAGAAATGAGGGGCTTTGGATGGCAGGTTTCAGGCAGGCTGGGCAGACCTTGTTTTTTGTCTGCCTCTGAGAGTGCATTGAGTCTGAGTTCAAGATGAAAAGTCAGGTAGTACATACTCATGCGGTTCTCCGAATAAAGAAATTTTTAAAAATACTTAGGAAGGCTCCTGTAAGAGTCGTGGTGGTGTCTCTCTGGGTGTCTCTGCACCTAATCGATCACCAACCAGTAGCCTTTGTAGCTTTTCCACAACTTCACTATCTTTTGAATTTTACCTTCATTATTTCTCCCTTAGACTTCGGACAAATTTTTGTCTCTGCCTCTCACCTCCTCCTGGTCTAGGAGTTGATATTCTTAAGGGTATATAGGATTTTATTGTGCGCTTAAAAGTCTTGGCCCCATGCCTTCAGGATAAAATCTCATCTCTTGAGAAAATAGTTGCATTTCCCACTCGCCGGGTGCTCTTCCTTTTACTATCACATCCTCTCCCTTGATGGTCTTTTACAAACTCTTTTCTCCTTTTCCTGGCAAATATGTTTACCTGGAGTCCATCTGTCCTAGAAACTCATCATGAACTTTTATTTTTGTTTTTACTTTTGTTTTTATTTTTTTTATAAAAAAGTGACATATAACATGGTTTTAGTTCTAGGTGTACAATATAATCCTTTGATATTTGTATATTCTGTGAAATAATTACCGCAACGTTGTTGTTGTTGTTGTTTTACCAATTATCACCTCACAGAAATACAGAACGTTTTTTTTCTTTCTTTAAAACATTTTTAAATTTTTTATTTTTTAAAATTTTTTTGTTTCTTTTTATTTTTGCACGAGAGACACAGAGCGTGAGCGGGGGAAGGGCAGAGAGAGAGAGGGAGGCACTGAATCCGAAGCAGACTCCAGGCTCTGAGTTGTGAGCAGAGAACCTGATGCAGGGTTCGAACTCACAGGCTGCGAGATCATGGCCTGAGTTGAAGTCAGACGCTCAACTGACTGAGCCACCCAGGCGCCCCAGCAACTTGTAAATGTACAACGCAGTGTTGTTAACTATAGTCACCATGCCATGTATCACATGACCAGGCCTTAATTATCTTTTAACTGGAAATTTGCACCCTTTGACCACCTTCTGTAAATTTCAGATCTACAGAAAAATTGAAAAAATAAAAGTAGTTAAAAATAGTGTGGGGGCGCCTGGGTGGCTCAGTCAGTTGAGCGTCCGACTTCGGCTCAGGTCATGATCTCGCGGTTCGTGAGTTCAAGCCCCACGTCGGGCTCTGTGCTGACAACTCAGAGCCTGGAGCCTGCTTCAGATTCTGTCTCTCTCTCTCTCTTTGACCCTCTCTCGTTCATGCTCTGTCTCTTTCTGTCTCAAAAATAAATAAACATTAAAAAAATTTTAAAAAATAGTGTGAAGAACACCCATGTACTTACCCAGATCATCAATTTTCAGCATTTTACTGTATTTGCCTTTATCATTTGACCATATTCTTTACACACAAACATACAAGCACACACAGGGACATGTTTATTGATAGACAAATATTTTTCTTTTTTTCCCTGAATGATTTGAGGGTAAGGTACGTACATTAGGGTGCTCGACTCCAAAATACTACAATGTGTGTTTCCTGAAGGTAAGGGTGTTTTGTTACATAACCACACAGAAGTTGTCAAGTTCAAGAAACATTACCGTTGATGCAATAATTTCATTTATTCTTCCGCTTACTTTTCTACCATATCATTTGAACTGGTAATGAACGTTATGGTACTTTTCCTGCTTTAGTTTGGGATTCAGTCTAGGACCAGGGAACTGTCATGTCTCCATTGTCTGCAATGATCTGGGACATTTCCACAGCCTTTCTATGTCTTTCATGACATTGTTCAAAGAATACAGCACTCCCCCGCTTTTTTAAATAAATAGAGGGTTGGCATAGTCATTTCTACAATCTTGATTTTATCAACAATTCCGAGCATATGTAAAAAAGTAAATAGGGGCGCCTGGGTGGCTCAGTCGGTTAAGCGTCCGACTTCAGCTCAGGTCACAATCTCGCGGTCCGCGAGTTCGAGCCCTGCATCGGGCTCTGGGCTGATGGCTCAGAGCCTGGAGCTTGCTTCCGATTCTGTGTCTCCCTCTCTCTCTGTCCCTCCCCCGTTCATGCTGTGTCTCTCTCTGTCTCAAAAATAAATAAACGTTAAAAAAAATTTTTTTTTAAAAAAAAGTAAATAAAACATTACCATGAAGCCCGTATAACAGTGACTTGGCTTCAACAATTAGGAACTTTTTGTCATTGCTGTTTCATTTATACTTCTCAGTGGTACAACTGGTTTTAAAAACTTTAAAGCTAACATATTGCATAAATTATTGATCATTGGTTGTGTGTGTGTGTGTGTGTGTGTGTGTGTGTGTGTGTGGGCATGCGCATACCCAACAGATTTGTTCATATACCTAAAAAGATGTGTTCTAGAATGTCTACGGCAGCTTTAATCATAAACGCCCAAAGCTGGAAACAGTGTTCCAGCAGTGTCCACATGTCCTTCATTTGTGGAATGGGTAGACACTTAGTGGTATATTATTACAATGGGGTACAATAAGCCATGGAAAACCAATAAACGAGTACTACCAGCAATGCTTTGATGAAGCTCAGAAAAATAAAACTGAGCCAAAGGAGCAAAACCAAATGATTATGGTGCAAAACAGGCAAATGAGTCCACGGTGTTAGAAGTCAGGACAGTGGTTACTCTGGGGAGGGGAGGTAACGTGGGAGGAGTCATGCTAGCATTACCAACATCTAGGACGTTAGTCATGCTCGGTTTCTTGACGTGGGTTGCAGTAACACTTTCTGGTCCATCTTATGAAAGTTCATCCAGTTACACAATTTGCGCCCTTCCCCTATGTCCATTACGATGTAATACAGATTATTTTTTAAAACGTGTATGCAGCTGGGTGGCTCAGTTGGTTAAGCCTCTGACTCTTGATTTTGGCTCAGGTCATGATCTCATGGTTGGTGAGTTTGAGCCCCATGTTGGGCTCTGCTCTCACAGCGCAGAGCCTGCTTGGGATTTTCTCTCTCCTTCTCTCTCTACCCATCCCCTGCTCTCTGACTTGTTCTCTCCTCTCAAAAACAACTTAAAAAATAAAAAAATAAAAATGTCTGTGAAGTTTACTTTATGTTCCTTACTATACCTATTTCATTTAGTATAATGTTTCAAATTATAAAAAAAAATAAAAAGCCACATCGTACTTACGTTAAATGGTTAAGATGCTGTTGCATTAAATCTACAAATTCAGAATACTGATTTGTGGTGATTGGGGCACTAACACCTACTAGGCTTTGCATCCAGGCAATTTCTCTTGTCTGTCTTCTTGTCACAGTGTTTTGAATACCCTGATATGTATCAATTTAACGGCATAGAAGTGAAGAGATTTTCCACTCTTCTCCAGCTGTATGAGACTCCCTGCTTTAGCCTCCTGTTAGTAAAAATATTGATACGTCTGTCTTCTAATGGATCCAGGTGCTTGTATCATACAGTGAAAAAATGGTTCTCTCTTTTACAACCTCACAGAAATACTTCATCCTAATCTACTTAATTTTTTATTACAGCCCCTTATTATGTGCATAAAAGTGTTTAATTTTGTCATACATTTGGTGATTGAGAGTGCCCCTCTTTGAAAAAAAATATTTGCTATTTCAGTGAACCCTGTAAGCCTTTCTTAGGAGTTTCTGTGATCTTTCATACATGTAGCAGTACAATCTTACGGGCACCCATGCGTCCCCCATCTAGATGGAACATGTTTTAACACTTTCCCGTATTTGCTGTGGGTCTTTGTTACTCTCATGAGATGAAGCTGAAAACAGATTCTTCCAGAGCCTCTTTCCTGTCCTATTCCCTATGACTTCTTTTTCCCCCTCCCTCCTAAGGATAGTTCTCCTGAAGTTAGTGCATGCTTTCCCAATTATGTTTTTATTCTCTTATGATGTACGTAACCATGTATAACCATGTTGCCTTTAAAACCTGCTGCATAAATGATTGTGGACTTAGTATATGTCCTTTTGCATTTACAGTTTGGCACGCCCTTCGAGATATCAATCAGAACGTAAATTTGTATCGTAAAGACTTACAATGGACTTATGCGCTCCCTTCTCATCCATTGTTAACGGTCGTGTGCTTTGATATCGGTGCTTCAGAAGCTGGTCCTGAACCAGAAGCTGGTTCCTTCGTGTTGCATTGTAACAGCCTCTCCGGGCATATGCCTTAAGATGAGATGGCTAGGCTGAGTCCTAGACTCGACATCATCATTTCAGTGGATCTCGCCAAATGGCTTTCCAAGGGGGGTGGGTACCAATGTATACTCTCACCAGCAGTAAATGGGTGAGAGACTCTACGCCTTCCAAAACATGGTTTTATTAGATATTTACATTTTAGTTGTGAGTTACTCTAGTATGTAAGCAAACTAGATTAATTTACCTTATCTATATTTCTTTCCATTTTACTTTATTTGACGGTGGAAGGAACCCTTAACGTGGGATCTACCCTCAACCCATTTTTAAGTGTACGGTGCTTTATTGTTGTTTTTATAAATGCCTATATTTATTTATTTTTGAGAGAGAGACAGAGGTGAGTGGGAGAGGGGCAGAGAGAGAGGGAGACCCAGAATCCGAAGCAGGCTCCAAGCTCTGAACTGTCAGCACAGAGCCCTCTGGGGGGCTGGAACTCATGGACCTCGAGATCATGACCTGAGCAGAAGTCAGAGGCTTAACCGACTGAGCCACCCAGGCGCCCCTACAATAGTTGATTGTTAATTTGGGCGCAGTGTTGTACAGAACATCCCTAGAACTCCTTCGTCTCGCTACGCTGTAACTTCGTTTCCCGTTGTTGATTAATAATTCTTTATTCCCACCCCCTCCCAGCTCCTGGCAACCACCATTATAAGCTTTGATTCTATGAAGTTGACTACTTAATGGACATAATGTAAATAGAATAGTGTACCGTGCCTTCTTTTTCCATCATGTTGTCGGGGTTCACCCATGCTGTTGGAGATGGGAGGGTCCTCTGCTTTGCTCGGGCCTAATGAACGGTATTCCCCCGCACGGAGACACATCAGCTTCTCCATTCCTGCATCCGTGGATGGACCCTGAGGTTATTTCCACACGTTGGCTACTGGCTAATGCTCCAGTGACCATCAGAGTGCGAATATCACCTTACGATCCCGATTTCAGTTCTTCTGTATAGTTGATTAGAAGTGAGATTTCTGGAACACGTACTCGTTCTTTAAAAAAAAAAAAAAGTTTTTTGTGAGCTCTTTTTTTTTTTTTTTCCTTGCGTAAGAAAACAGAAAAACAGAATTTGACTGCAAACTCTGGCCGGTCCTCATTTCCAGACACACAAGCACATATCTTCATAGTGCATCACCCAGTGAAATCTCCATCCCATCCTGGGAATCATTTTTCTTTTACGAGAAGTATCGGAATCACATCCTCTGGTGTTTTTTGCCATTCTGGTTTGTTCTACTTTGGGTTTTGTTTTGTTTTGTTTTGTTTTCAACATTTTACATTTTTCTTATGCTGCGGGGAGTCGTGTGACCCCCCTCATTTCCCCACGACGCCACCGCACACTCGACCTCCCAGCAGCACAAACGGCAGGTCACAGATGTGGTCCAATGAAAGCACCCGGGATGGATGCCTTGTCCAGCGGGCGCCCTGGGCAACTGAGACAGTCCCGCTTGGAGCAGCGGGAACAGTCTCTGGTGAGAGACTCTACCCGGGGGGGGGGGGGGGGGGGGCTCTGAGGCTGATCCTGTCACCTGGAATGTGTGACCACTGCCTGTAGTGGTCTCATTAGCGCCTCCGGAAGCGGGAAAACATCCCTTATGTGAGCCAAGGTGAACTGATCCATGGCACCTTCCAGCTGAGACCTCGCTGTCACCCAACAGTCTCTGTATTAATCCCTCGCCACCTCCGGAGGTTCTAGACCACACTCCTTTCCCCCAGATCCTCTCTTGTTCCTTAAAAGGAACTCCATTCTCCTCTTCATTCGGGCTCAATGCCTGAGACGTAGCTTTCATTGACGGCACGTTCCCTTGCCTGTGTCCTAACCCCGGAGCCAGTGGAACACCGATTCCGCCTCAGCAGGTTCTCTTGACACAACTACTTCTGCTCCATTATCCTCTGCATTTCCCGCTTCAGTCCTTCCTGTGTCTTTCACTTGGTACATCACTTAGGATGGTCCTCTGCCAGTCTCTTGGACTTCCTCTCATGGATGCAAAAATAGCTCACGTGGCTCTAAAGAACTCATCTTCAGAGACTTAATCTTTCTGGCACATCTGTTTTTATTGGATGGGAAAACCTTTTCTAGGAACCCTCCAGCAGACTTTCCCTTCTATGTCATTGGTCAGAACCACATCACTTACCCACCTGCCCCCTACACAATAGCTGGCAAGGAGTTTAGAGCAGATATGATGGGTTTAGATCCAAGCTTGGGCCAAATACAGCCTCCTACCCATTTCCTGTGGGCCGGGAGCTAAGAGTGCCTTTTACATTTCTAAGTGGTTGGAAAAATCAAAAGAATATCGTGTGACACAAAAAGTATACGAAATTCACATTTTTGTATCTAAAACTAAAGCCTGATTGGAACACAGATACGTTCGTAGACTTGCGCATTATCATTCCTTTCCCGTTACAAGTACAAAGTTGAGAGCTGAAATGATAGTACATAATACTTACTCTGAAAGACTCTCTGGTCATTTTCAGGGAAAGTTGTCTCACCCGGGCTCAGATCACTCTCTCTACATCCCTTGGGGAAGGGCCCACTTTCCCTGAATACATTGCTTCCTACATGACTCTAGAACGAAATCAGGGTTCTGTTAGCACCCTGGAGGGATTATCTGGCTACTGAGAGGCATGTGACAGCATTGGCCGTATTGGGAATATCATCGTTGCTAATTTGTTCCTCCCCTGATGCTTTGCCTCTGCTCTTCCCCGCCCAAATCATTGTGTATATTGCTGGCAGAATGGCCTTTCTAGAATATCCTTAGTACCGTGTTATTTTTCTGCTTAGCCCTCCCTCACCTGTCAAATAAAGGCCAAAGTCAATCTGCCATTCAGTGTTCTGTCTCCACCTTATCCCTATGTATACCTTCTACTTTAGACACATCAGGAATCGGTGTTTTCCCTATTTCTGCAACTATGACCTTTCTTTTTATACCTTCATATGTTCATGCTAGTTGGTTCATTCTATCCAAATCCCAACTATCTTTTCAAGCTTCACCTTAATTGCTCCTCTGTGAGTTTTTCTGACTTGCCCATTTGCATAACCTTATCATTTTCTAAACCCCAAAATAACTTGCTTGCTCTTATGACACTGATAACATTATGGATTCTTTTTTTTTCTTTTTCTTGGTAATTTTTCTAAACCATTCCTGGAAGATAGTAAGGCCCTTGAGGCTGAGAACGTTTTTTAAACCCAGTTCAGTAGCTTATATTAGTAAAACATAATGAATTAATGAGTATATTAGAATTCAGCCCCAATTATGTAGAGATAGTCTTGAAAGCCAGCAGAAAAAAAGCCTTTCAGAGGCACCCGGGTAGCTTGGTCGAGCATTTGACTCGTGGTTTCAGCTCAGGTTTGTGAGTTCTAGCCCCACATCAAGCTTTGGAGCCTGCTTGGGATTCTCTCCCTCTCCCTCTCCCTCTCTCTCTGATCCTCCCCTGCTGGTTTGTTCTCCCCCTCTCTCAAAATAAACTTAAAAAATTTTCACTGACTGTGGAATGGCTTAAAATAGGAAAATGTATTGATGGCCTTGATTGGATTTGGGAAGGGGGAGAGGAAGACTGATATATTATAGAGTATCTGTTTAATGACCGATTATATGTGAAGTGCATTAAATGTTACCTCTTTGAATACTTATAAGCAACCATCCAAAGTAAGCTTTATGGGTTCATTTTTTTTTTCAAAGACATAGGTTCAGAAATATATATACATTGATCAGGGACACATAGGTAGCAGAATTCAAAATAGAACCCATATGTGTTTGAATCCCTGGTCTAGCCCAGGCTCTTTTTATCACCTTAGAAAAGGAACAGTGTACATGTGGCCTGTTACATGGGTGATTCCAAGGGTAATCCCTTCCTACCTCACTGTCAGTTAAGGAATAAAGGGAAAGCAGGGGTGTCACAATTAGCAGTAATCAAATCCCATATGAAAATGAAGAAACGTCTCATTTTATCATGCTGTTGATAAATATTACCCACATCTACACTTTCAAGCTTGTAAAAATGCTCTTCTTAAGTGAATTGTAAACATTGCTGCCGTATATGGCTTTATGTGTGCATGTATGTGTATACTTACAAGTATGTGGTCTTAATAAGCATGTGCATTGAGTTAATCCATGTGTTTGCCATCTGGGCCCAGCTGATAGCACTATGTGGTAGAAGTGTAAAAGTTCTTAGAACAATACATATTTACTTTGTGACGTTGGCCGATAGTTTCTTAGCTATAACACCAAAAGTACAAGGGGCAAAAGAAAAAAAAAAAAAAAGGTAAAATTGATGACATCAGATGGACAGATTTTGTGCTCCAAATGATGGTATCTGTAAAGTAAACAAAAATCTTTTGGAAGAAAACATTCGGTGTGATAAAGGACTTGCATTTAGGATATAGAAATCTTACAACTAAAGAACAAAACTAAAAAATAATAATTAAAAGCTGGTCGAAGGATTGAGCAGACATTTCTTCAGTCTTCCCGTTACAGAAAAATTATCAAAATACAGCATAGGGAATATAGTCAACAGTATTGTAATTGTGTTGTGTAGTGACAGATGGGGACTATACTTATTGTCATGAGCGCTTACTAATGTATGGAATTGTTCAGTCACCATGTTGCACATCTAAAATTAACATATGTCAACTATACTTCGATAAAATTTTTTAAAGGAAATACAAAGCAAAACCACAGAGATACAATATCACTCCTACTAGTTTGACCATAACCAGAAAGACAGACAATAGCAAATGTTAGGGAAGGGCCTAGACAGATTGGGAGTCTCACACACTGATGGTAGGAATGTAAAAGGCTCGGCCACTTTGGAAAACAGCCGTTGCTCAAATACTAAACATTGATTTACCATATTATTCAGCAGTTCCACCCCTAGCTATATATTCAAGAGAAACTAAAACACACACACACACACACACACACACACACACACACACAAACATTGTGCATGGATGTTCATACCACCACTATTCATAATAGCCCAGAGCGGAAACTACCCAAAATCAATCAAGGGATGAATGGATATGGCACAAGAACAGGCACTCAGATCAGTGGAACAGAATGGAGAACCCAGAAATGGACCCACCAACGTATGGCCAACTAATCTTGGCCAAAGCAAAGAATATCCAACAGAATAAAAATAGTCACTTGAGCAAATGGTGCTGGGAAAACTGGATAGCAACATGCAGAAGAATGAACCTGGACCACTTTCTTACACCACACCCAAAAATAAACTCAAAATGGATGAAAGACCTAAATGTAAGACAGGAAGCCATCAAAATCCTTGCAGAGAAAGCAGGCAAAACCTCTGTGACCTCAGCCACAACAGCTTCTTACTCAACACATCTCTGGAGGCAAGGGAAACAAAAGCAAAAAGGAACTATTGGGACCTCATCAAAATAAAAACTTCTGCACAGCGAAGGAAACAGCAAAAACTAAAAGGCAACCGACGGAATAGGAGAAGATATTTGCAAACAACATATCAGAGGAAGAGTTAATATCCAAAATCTATAAAGAACTTACCAAACTCAACACCCAAAAAACAAATAATCCAGTGAGGAAATGGGAAAAAGACATGAATAGACACTTCTCCAAAGAAGACATCCAGATGGTCAACCGACACATGAAAAGATGCTCAACATCACATTATCAGGGAAATACACATCAAAACCACTATGGGATACCACCTCACACCTGTCAGAATGGCTCACATTAACCACTCAGGCAACAACAGATGTTGGCGAGGATGCGGAGAGAGAGGATCTCTTTTGCATTGTTGGTGGGAATGCAAGCTGGTGCAGCCACTCTGGAAAACAGTATGGAGGGTCCTCAAAAAAATTAAAAGTAGAACTACCCTATGATTCAGCAATTGCACTACTAGGCATTTTTCCAAGGGATATAGGTGTGCTGTTTCAAAGGGGCACATGCACCCCCATGTTTATAGCAGCACTATCAACAATAGCCAAAGTATGGAAAGAGCCCAAATGTCCCTCGATGGATGAATGGATAAAGAAGATGTGGTATAGATATACAATGGAGTATTACTTGGCAATCAAAAAGAATAAAATCTTGCCATTTGCAACAACATGGAAGGAACTAGAGGGTTTTATGCTAAGTGAAATTGGTCAGAGAAAGACAAATATCATATGACTTCACTCATATGAGGACATTTAAGACACAGAACAGATAAACATAAGGGAAGGGAAACAAAGAATATAAAAACAGGGAGGGAGATGAAACATAAGAGACTCTTAAATATGGAGAACAAACAGAGGCTATTGGTGGGGTCGTGGGAGAGGGGATGGGCTAAATGGGTCAGGAGCATTAAGGAATCTACTCCTGAAATCACTGTCGCACTATATGCTAACTAACCTGGATGTAAATTAAAAAAATAAATCAAAGAAAATGGTAAAAAAAAAAAAAAGGGGGGGATGAATGGATAAATGAAATGTATGTTCATACAATGAACTATTACACAGCTATAAAGAGGAATGAAGTTCTGATGAATGCTAGAAATTGGATAAACCTTGAAAACAATAGGCTGTGTGGAACAGGCCAGTCACAAAAGACCACATATTGCATGATCCGTTGATGTGAATTATCCAAATGAGGCAAACCTATAGAAATAAAAAGTAAATGGGTTGTTGCTAAAGGCTCCCCAGGGTGAGGGCAGTGTGTGAGAATTAAGAACTCATGCTGATAGATTCAGTTTCTTGTGGGTGTGATGGAAATGTTCTAGAGTTACATTGGGGTGACCCTGCATAACTCCTTGACTAAAATAAAACACACCGAGTTGTACACTATAAAATACTGAATTTTATGGTATATGAATTATATCTCAATACAGGTAATAAATTCACCTATTTGGGTACAGTTAATTAGGACAAACTACATTTGTATTTTTAATTAAGCTCTGGACGTGTGTTTATAGTCACTTATGATTTACGATTGTGTTCAAAGCAGTAATCAAGTATAATCAGTTTTATCCTGTGCGCATTCATTGTTTCCAGAAATGGACATTAATAAGAGCAGTGCATCTGGGATGCCTGGGTGGCTCAGTCAGTCAAGCATCTGGCTCTTGATTTTGGCTCAGGTCATGATCTCACCATACCCGAGTTCGAGCCCTGCCATGGGCTCTGGGCCGACGGTGAGGAGCCTGCTTGGGATTCTTTCTTCTCTCTCTGTGTGTCTCTCAAAATAAAGAACTTTAAAAAAATAAAATAAAAATAAAAGCAGTTCATCCAAACGATAAATAAAATTTCCAACAACTAGGAATAGCTACCTGCAGTGTGATTGGCTGTGTATGTGGGACAGGGGAAGGGGCCACAGTCACTCCCCTGCAGAATCACACAGTGACAGATATATTAACCACCCGGTGTGGTGGGAGAGGACGTATGTCATGCTAGCCGTACAACAAAGTGCACTGAGAACCTAGACAAGGGAGACATTTCTTGGTGAGACATGTCACGCAGGGTGAAGGAAGAGCTGGCGTGGCAGGAGTACGTGGCAGTCCTATTTTATTTTATTTTTTTTTAATTTTTTTTTTTTTTTTACCGTTTATTCATTTTTGAGACAGAGACAGAGCATGAACGGGGGAGGGTCAGAGAGAGGGAGTCACAGAATCTGAAACGGGCTCCAGGCTCTGAGCAGTCAGCACAGAGCCCGATGCGGGGCTCGAACTCACGGACCGTGAGATCATGACCTGAGTCGAAGTCGGACGCTTAACCGACCGAGCCACCCAGGCGCCCCAAATGGCAGTCCTATTTTATAAGAAGGATGCGTTCAAAACTATGCAAGTCAGATTGTAAACCAGGACACTGGGCAGCTCAAAACATGCATGATTCAGACTAATTTGTAAATGCTGGCAGTTATTATTTATGAGCTAAATTGGTATCAGCGTGTGCAGTTGTATCACCAGAGTATATTACCCCCTTCTGTTTTTTTTTTTTTTTTTTAAAGCAATGTAGTTATTCACAAACGCTTGCTTTTGGTAGATATACGTTATTTTAAATTCTGCATGTGACATGATACCTTAGTAATTTTCCATACTGTATTCTACCCACCAAATGTGTGCAGTTATGATTAGCTCAATTGTGACTGCATTGTAGGATTTCACCAGGCAGAACGGAGAAGGTAGAAGATTTTAGGAGACCTTTGTAACACTAGATGCGACATCTCTAATTGAAATGCAAAGAATGTGAGAATATACAGTATTTTACAGTCTTCAGGTGTCTGACCACAGAGTGCGAACGTGGAGCTTCTGTGAGTCCCTTCCGCATCTATAAAAATCGTTTCATTTAGACAGTAGTCAAAGCTGTATGCTGCTTAGGTATCTTGGTTGGGGCCAAATCCTAATTCTTCTGAATGACCTTAACCCCCCCGCCCCTGCAAATCTAGGTTAAGATTTAACAGGGGGGAAAGAATCCTATCAGGGGGACTGGTGCTTTCAGTTATAAAACAAGGGCATGGCAGTGAGGTCAAGTTCTGTTGTTGAACGATGAGGTTCTCTCTGTACAGTGTCTTAATGCTTCATTGAAGCGTCCATGTCTGAAAAGAGGAAAGTCCTTTATTACTGGAACACGTGTCAACCAAATTAATCGATTCCCTTTTGATAACATTTTATCACTTCCACAGCACACATATTTAGGTAGGAGTTCACTTTTTGAATTAGACTGATATTGAAGAACTGGTCGTTCATGGATCACAAGCTGGATTTTGATTCTGTGCCTTCTGTTAAACTTGCTCTTTTCCGGTTCACGCTGAATGAGCCACTCCCTTATTCGAAACGAACGGGTAAGGAGATCGGGCTATGAACGGAAGTGCCCGTGGACTAGTTGCAGAAAACAGTTTGGGTGTATTGCACAGGACTGGCAAAGGCAGAACTAACTTAACTTTGATCAGCTGCACAAAATTCAGAGCCTCTCAGAGCAAAATCCGTGGGTGCCGGTACCATGATGTATATGTTTGATATCACACTGTTGAAAAGTGTTATTTGTCACGTTTATGTGAATGACTGTGGTTGCTGAAATGTTGGGCCATGCTAGGACCATAAGCTTCTGGAAAGAACATGAGAATTGTATCAATTGTTCTTTTTGAAGATTACTTCTAGTAGCCCCTAGTACATGGCAGGGAGGGAGGGGGAGCCTCATCATTTTAATTGTATGCTTGGAGAAGTTAGCAAAGTGTGCATCTGAGTGATAATTTATTTTTTTATTGTTTTTTATTGTAGAGCATAAGTGGGGGGAAGGGGCAGATGGAGAGAGAGAGAGTATCCTAAGCAGGCTCCACACTCAGAGTGGAGCCCCACGTGGGGTTCTATCCCATGACCCCCAGGATCATGACCTGAGCAGAAATCAGGACATGGACGCTTGATTGACTGAGCCACCCAGATGCCTTGAGTGGATACTTAATATAACCATTTGTTTAATATGGGTAGCCTTGGGGCACCTGGGTGGCTCGGTCGGCTGAGCGTCCGACTTCGGCTCAGGTCATGATCTCACGGTCCATGGGTTGGAGCCCCGCGTCAGGCTCTGTGCTGACAGCTCAGAGCCTGGAGCCTGTTTCAGATTCTGTGTCTCCCTCTCTCTGACCCTCCCCCGTTCATGCTCTTTCTTTCTCTGTCTCAAAAATAAATAAACGTTAAAAAAATTTAAAAAAAATATGGGTAGCCTACTGCTATTTAAACAATTGATTGTGTCACAATTTAAATATGAAATTCATAGGTAATGCAAATGAGGAAAAGGCTACCACAAGGGACAGTTTTCTTAGTTCTCTCTGGTCTTTGAATTCTGAATTTGTTTTTAGGGAGAAGGGGTCCAAAGGCCATGTGTCCTCCGAACCTATAGTGTCCAGAAGAATTTATTCCATTGTGGTCACATAAAACAAGACAGTGACTTCTAAAGAGGTATTTCCCCAGTGTAAGTGAAGGAAAAAGTTAAATAAAGACACTGTTGTTTTTCATCAGCATTGTCTCTGAGATGTGGGCCAGGTAGGAGAAAGTTAGGTGGTGCGAATGAAGAAGAGCGAGTTGTGTGTGCTTTTGCTAGGCTGACACATTGAGCACTAGCTGCCCGAGACCAAGTCCGCGGTGGACGGAACCGCAAGAAAACACCTGCTCCAAAATGAACTGGGGTCCCTCTGCTTGTGTTATTTGATTCCTCAGAGCGGCATCCACTGTGGTAACAGATGTTGAGGATTAGTAGTGAAACCTCAGCCCCACGGGTGTCTCACTTGCACACGCAGCCAGAGCACGTGTGAGATGGCAGCGCCTGCCCGCTCCCACGAAGGAGCAGGTTGCCTCTCCGAGCAGCTGGCATGGTAGACATTTCTCCACGGATAGAACGGATACCACGGGGTCTCGTCTTGAGCGGGTGCACCTTGCTAACACGAGAGCTCTGAAGAAATACAAGGAAGGGGGGTTAGGGATTTTTTTTTCAATACTCTCTTACTGTACAAGTTATTGGACATCGTTAAAGAAAAACTTAGCAAGAGGGGCACCTGGGTGGCTCAGTTGGTTAAGCGTCCGACTTCGGCTCAGGTCATGATCTCGCAGGTTGTGAGTTCGAGCCCCGCATTGGGCTCCGTGCTGACAGCTCAGAGCCTGAAGCCTCCTTCGGATTCTGTGTCTCCTCCTCTCTCTGCCCCTCCCATGCTCATGCTCTCTTTCTGTCTCTCAAAAACAAATAAATGCTAAAAAATAAAAACAAAAATAAAAACTTACCGAGGAAAAGATGGGCAATCACTTGGGGTCCAGTATTTTCCCAGTATATATTTTTCCATCAGTAAATACATATGCATTATATCTACAACTAGAATCAAGAATAAAAGCAGAGTGTGTCCTTTTTGGAAATTACAGATTCTGTGAAAAGCTTCAAATAAGAAAAAAAGCCTTCAAATTGTGTATTTGACCTTTATATTTGAGGTGACGGTCTATGTAAGTTTTTTGATGCTCTTGATATAAACGATGTCCAGGGAAGGAAACCTTCCCAGGGAAGCAAACCTTTGACTGCGAATTGCCCAACCATGGTCTATATAACCTTGCTTTTTGTTCGGGGGGAGTGTCTTTTCTTGTTGATTGGTGAGAATTCTTTATGTTTTTTCAACACTAATATTTTGCCAATTATGCCTTCTCCTCCTCTCTGAGCTTTGTCACTTTTCGCTATAAAATAATGTCTTTTGTTCTATGTTTTGTTTTGTTATGTTAATTTAAATGTAGCTTTGTCAGGGCGCCTGGGTGGCTCAGTCGGTTAAGCGGCCGACCTCGGCTCAGGTCATGATCTCGCGGTCCGTGGTTTCGAGCCCCGCGTCGGGCTCTGTGCTGACAGCTCAGAGCCTGGAGCCTGTTTCAGATTCTGTGTCTCCCTCTCTCTCACCCTCCCCCATTCATGCTCTGTCTCTCTCTGTCTCAAAAATAAATAAATGTTAAAAAAAAATTAAAAAAAAATAAATGTAGTTTTGTTATGTTGATTTAAATGTAGTTTTAATGTAACTAAAATACCAGTCCTTATGGTTTGATCTTGTTTGTGTCTTGTTTAAGAAATCCTTTTCTATTCAGATATATTATAAAGATGTTCTATATTGTCTTATAAAGGCTGGATTATATTTAAAACTTTTCCTATATGCTACAAATTACCTCCTACCCTGTCATCTTGCACCGCATGTAGACAGCCAAAGTGGAGAAGAACGAAAGAATATTTAAGGCTGTGCTACCCTTCCTATGGGGAGAATATACAAGTAAGAGAACGCATGGCCAGTGCCAAGGCAAAGAGAGGAAAAAAGTCCCTTAAGTCACATTATAGAGTGTTTCATTGGATGGTTGGAAGGAGATGCCTTTAAGGAAGATGGACTGGGTGAAGCCGGGCGGATCTCCTCAAATAAGGCCTTGGATCTATTCCAAGGAGTTTGGGTTTTGTATTGAAATGGGTAGGGGGCAGTTGCAGGGTGTCAGTCGAGAGTATCACCAGCAAATCCACGTTTGTAAAAATCATCGTCTGTAATGAGGGGGATGAATTGAAAGGGCAGGATGGGGCAACACAAAATAGGTAGGAATCATGTAATAACCCAAGGTCAAGTTGATGGCACCTGAGACCAGTATAGGGACAGTCCCTGTACCACACGTCTCCAGAGACGGAAAAAAAGAAGTTGAAGATAAATTTAGAAGACCGGCAGATTCCCTGTAGTGCCAGTCAGTGGCTTCAGCTATTACCTCCAGAGAGGATAATGATAAGGGAAGGGAATTTAAAAGTTCCGAATAGCCCATTTCACTCAGGACCCAGCCTCACTTCAAGAAACATCTCATAGTTCACTGAGCAGCATGGATGTCCTGAGTATGGGGACAATTTGGATTTCCTATAATGTTGGCCGGGGAAGAAAATAATCTGCAAAAATGCAGGCCTGTCTTTAAAGAGTGACCTTCCCACAGACTTCTAGGCAATGATTGCCTGTCCTTGTGCCCTTCTATCATCCAGAGAATCTTTCTTTGCTCAATGTTTATTTATTTTGATAGAGCAAGTGAGGGCGAGCGTGAGAGCACATGTGGGGGAGGAGCATGCGGGGAAGAGAGAGGATCTCAAGAAGGTTCTGTGCTATCAGTGCAGAGCCCGACATGGGGCGCTGTCCCATGAACCGTGAGACCATGGCCTGAGCCGAAATCCAGAGTCAGAAGCTTAAGGGACTGAGCCACCCCAGTGTCCCCAAAGGCATCTTTCCGGTTTCTCCAGTATGCCGTCATGGTACGCTGACTCCTGACACTTAGATATTCACAGGGTTGACAGGTTGCTAAGTGCTACACATATTTCAGAGTCTGGAAGTTTAATCATCTGCATATTAGTGTCAGCCGTTTAATAATATTGCTGGCTGACGTCTGCACCGAAGGAAAATGGAGTTTTTATTTACAGAAAGGGAAAGGAAGCCACTTTGGAGGTATTAGGAGTTGAGATAAATGTGCCTGAATATATTTATTGTGTGAGTCTCTAAGTCAGCTTGAGATCCCAGTTCTCAAGGGATAAAAGAAGATGAATTTCTGCATTTTAGAGAGATGCCTACAAAAAAATGGACCCCCCAAGGTGGGCAAACCGCTTCTTCATCCTTTGTTTTTTAAATCCCATTCTCCTCTCCATGCCTTATTTTTGTGTAATTCTGTCATTTACCATCCTGAACTTGATAGTTTGATGATTTTCACAGGATTGAAGTTTAGACAATTTGAGTGGGCAAAACTGGACTCTATAGGAGGTGAGTCCAGGAGTTAAAATATGATTTATGCAGTTATTCTTTAGATAAACATACATACTGAGTTCCAAACATGAATTTAAAAGGTAGAAATTAGAAAAACATTTCAATGTGTAATTTGAGCAGTAGTATCCTCTCTTTTTCATATAATTGAAGGCCCCCATCTGTCTTAATTTAGAGATGGAAATCAGATGTCTATTCCCTGTGTAGAGGAATCTATTAGTAAATTACAGAGTGTGCCATAAACCCATTGTGTGTTCTTTCCTGTGGAGCACTGGTTTTCATCCACAGACCCACAAACTCACGAATATCATGTGCCCGCTCTTGTGAGGGTATGTGTGAGCGTGACGTGTGCACAGAGGCACACAAAATTCGCGGTCTCCCCTTCCCCCTCATTTGCCTACTGCTCTGGTCTAAAGATTTCCTCTTTAACATGTTCATCTTCCTTCTTTTCTGGAAATACTTTGAAAGTATTATTTGAAAGTATTATGTGCTTGGGATGATAGCTTCAAAAGGCTGTGGTGGGACTTCTAAGAACATGGTGCTACCGTTTCCTGTCCCTACTTGCATGGGTCCAGGTGTTAGACTGGTGAGGTGGCCCCTAGATTAGCCCCAGCAGCCCAGAGCAACACAGTCTTCTCTATTAATTGGACATCCGGGTCTAAAATTGCATGGAGTATGTCTGTCTACATGTACACAGCTCTCCGTGTATAACTATATATATATAATCTCAAATGCTTCATTCGAAGTAGGAAATTGCTTCTTTCTTGGACATAATGGAAGATAATGGTTTTCACATCCCAGGTCAATTGGAGGCAGTGAAAGAAAGTAGGTGTCGAATGACGAGTTTGCTTTCGATTGATCTTGCCAGTTTGATTGAAAACTCCGTTGCTCGCTCAGGACGTGCAAAACTGAGGCAGAGGTTTGCGCTTTTTCCTACCCGCCCTCCCCGCCCCCCTCCACAGGGGAGAGTGGAATTGAAGGCATCCATTAAAGGCACCATCTGAATCAGGTGTAATATATAATTCATAAATTGTTCTTATAATCACCTTTTACGAGAAAAACACTATTACTGAGTAGTTTGTAGAGACTTACCTCCTCATTATCTAGCTTGTACGTTTGCAAGCTTAGAGATGGTTGATTCCCAGTTCAGATGTATATGTTTTTTCCTCCTCTCGTTTTCCCTGGCTCTTTATTTCGTCTTCAATAGGTCTGGCCCCAGGTTACAGGGTGTAATAAATCTATATACTGCGCCTTGATGAATCATCTCATTAAACACGCGCATAGGCTACCTGCCCCTCTCAGAGCCATGTGCCAGCAACAAAAGGAGTAGAAATTTTGCACAAGGAACTTGGACCAGGGGAGCGAGCGTAGCGGGAGCGCTAAGGGAAGTGTCCATTTATTGGACTCTTGTGCCCATTTGATGTACTGGCTGTGGAGACCCGGTGAATGTTACCCTCCGGGCGTTTGACATGACAAGAACCAAGGAAGGGAGAATTGGATGTCTTGCTTTAACTTATGGTGGAGCCAGCACTGTAACCATCTGCAGGACGGTCCTGAGGACACAGGTCCAGTACTGGGCAGGGTCACTCACTCTGGGCATGCGAGGCGGGAGGGAAGAGCCGTGGCAGACACTCTGTGACTCTAGATTCCCACCCGCCTAACTGCCTCGTCTCCATACCACCTCTGGGTGTTTTCCTCTACGTGGCCATCATGAGGTTGACCTGAAGTCTTCCGCTTGTCCTGAATACTTCTTTTCTCATTGTCTCGAAACCACCTTTGTAAAGGTACAACGGTGACCCCACCTTCAGGACCCCCTCCGGGCCAGGGATGCTCCCCGCCCCGCCTCTCCTGGGGGCTGGCTGGAGCTAAGGCTGTCCTCCGTGAGGACACAGCTCAGGGTTTCATGACGCCGGGAGCCATGCTCTAAGCCCGGGACATCACTGATCGGCTTTAGCATTTCTGCTCTAAGAGTGCCACGCAGCCCCTAGTCTCTTGGCCGCGGCCGAGCTGCCGCCGGACGCTCTGGTTTTCTCCCCAGACACAGGGCTGAGGACCACAGCCCATTTTCTTCTCATCTTAGGGGTTGTACTGACAAGGCTTGGCCGCATGCTAGTGAGTGAGTCCCGCCGTCTTCTTCCCTGTCCTTCCGACGACACCTCAGGGCAAACCACATGGCCCTCCAGCACCTGCAGGTAACTCCTCCAGCGGGGTAAACCAGAGGTACCCCGGCCCGTGAACGCAGGCGTCTCTGAAGGCCTCCAGTCGGTAGCGCTGCCGTTGGCGCATCTCCAAGGATCCCTCGGGGCCTTCTCCCCCAGGAAGTTGTGACGGTCTCTGGACCCGCCTCAGCTGTAGGGTTCCCAGGCCCCGCTGCCAGCTCAGGCGTCAAAGCCTTAATCCCCAAGGCTCATGCAGCCTCACTCTTGCCAGTACCGTCCTCCCCCCGACGTGTGCATCCGGGAGGAGACACGGTGCTTTTGTTCCTTCATACATTGAATCCCCCCTGCTGAGCTTTTTTAATCTAAGGGAAGAAGACTCCTTTATTGGACATAAAGGTCACTGAACTTGAAAAGGGTCACTGGTATGTGCTCCCTGAACTTGAAAAGAGGCCTTTTTTTCTATCACCTTGACAAAGAAAGTTCCGAAGCACACTACAACATGCAGGCTGACGGTGCACCTGCTCTCCCTACCTTCCCCGCCATGTTGGTGAGCACTCCATCCTCATCCGGGGCCTTCACACCCTAGCTACCTTATCTCTGCTGCAACCCTGAAACGTACTTGCTGTTATCTCCACTTAATGCTCAGAGAAACTGGAGTCACGTGCCTATGATCACAGAGATAGAAACAGGCAGAGCTTTGATTCAGAGCCGTCTCTGTTGGCTCCCAAGCAGATGCGCTTTTTACTCTGTGGTGTTGACGGAAAGACATCTGAGGCACTTGGAGACCACCGAAACCATTCTGAACAAAACATTACGGCTCACGAATGGCACTTGGCAGGTGTTGGATAAGACGCCACTTTCGACGGCGAATGAGTCCTAGACGGGGCCATATCACATATGATCATGCAGTTGCATTGACTTTATCTCCAAAATGTTAGACACCTACAGTTACCTTTTCTTAATGGTAATGACAGTGGATGATAAAATTGCAGGTGAGCATCACGGATTGTGTAAGAATTTCTCAGTAGGAAAATCCTGACATCCAAGATAGGCTAACGCTATTTCCTAGGTCTCCGAATTGACAGAGAATTAAACACATTTTTATTGCTCATGTAGGTACTGGGTGAGGTGGTAATGATGACTTTAAATTGTGTCTGAGTGTGTCTTTTCCCATCTGCCATATCGTCCCCACCCCTCGAATGTGCTGCCCCAGTAAAGGAGAGAGATGAGCAGAGTGCGGTCAAAGAACACGGGCTTCAGAATTCTGTGGCCTGGGGCTTGAATGCAAGCTCCCCAAGTATGTGACTGTGGGAAAATCACATAATCTTTTAGTCTAGTCCCTTTTCTGAAAAATGGAAAGAATCACCGTTAATTTGCAGTGCTAATGTGAAGCTTAATGAAGATAATGTTATGTTATGTGCATATGGAAAGATAAGAGAGGAGATTGGGTAGATTTTAGTACATTTAAATTAAAAATTTTTGTACAAAAAAAAGGCATTACAGTGTTGAAAGATAAACTTCAGACAGGGAAGATACTTACAAAGCTATCTAGAATCTGTGACAACCTACAAAATTTTTTTAATGTTTATTTATTTTTGAGAGAGAGACCGAGCATGAGTGGGAGAGGGGCAGAGAGAGGGGAACACAGAATCCGAAGCAGGCTCCAGGCTCTGAGCTGTCAGCACAGAACCTGACACAGGGGGCTCGAACCCACAGACCGTGAGATCATGACCTGAGCCGAAGTCAGATGCTCAACTAACTGAGCCACCCAGGTGCCCCACAGAATCCATAACAACCTTAAAAGTCAGTAAAAAAAAAAAAAAAAAAAAAAAGATTTAAAACCCAGTGGAGAAAGAAAGGAAATAAAATTAATAATGACAGTTAATAATAAAGCAAGTTGAATGGCCAATATACAGAAAAAAATTTTTTTAACTCACTGGTAATCAGAAAACTGAAAAAACAACAACTATCACTTCATACCCATCATGTTGGCAAAATCTAAGTTTGATAAGTATTGCTGAAGACTTGGTGAAATGAGAACTCCTATCTTTCTGATGAGATTGAATTGAGACATCTATGGAAAAGTTCATATGGTTTTTATCCTTTCTCTCATTGATGTGCTGAATCACACTGATGATTTGCCAATATTGAACCACACTTGCATCCCGGAAATAAATCCCACTTGATTGTGGTGAGTTATTTTTTTAAATGTATTGTTGGGTTCAGTTTGCTACTGTTTTGTTAAAGAATCTCGCATCTAGTGGTGTTGGCCTGTAGTTCTCTTTTATTGTAATGTCCTTACCTGGTTTGACTGCCAGGGTACCACAGGCCTCATGGAATGACTTTGGAAACTTTCATTCCTTTTCCTTGGAATAGTTTGAGAAGAACAGGTATTAACTCATCCTTAAATGTTTGATAGAATTCACCTCCAAAGTCAACTGGTCCTATACTTTTGTTTGTCGGGAGTTTTTTGATTACTGATTCAGTTTCATTGCTGGCTACTGATCTGTTCAAATTCCTATTTCTTCCTGCTTCAGTTTTGGGAAGTTACAGGTTTCTAGGAATTTATCCATTTCTTCTAGCCTATCTAATTTGTTGGCATATAGTTTCTTATCATATTCTCTTATGATTATGTTTCTTTTTTTAAAATTATTTTAGAGAGACAGAGAGAGAGAGAGACACTGTGTCTGTGCGCACACAAGGGAGCTGGAGAGAAGGGCAGAGGGGAGAGCAAGAGAGAATCTCAAGCAGGCTCCACATGTACTGTTGAGCCTGAAGTAGGACTCAATCTCAACTGTGAGATTATGACCTGGGCCAAAATCAAGAGTCAGACACTCAACCGACAGAGCCACCCAGGCACCCTGATTGTATTCATGTGGTGTTGGTTATTTATTCTTGTCTTTCATTTCTTACTTTGTTTGAGTCCTCTCTCTCTCTCTCTCTCTCTCTCTCTCTCTCTCTCTCTCTCTCTCCCCCCCCCCCCCTTCCCTCCCTCCCTCTCAGAGTTTGACTAAAAGTTTTTCAATTTTATGGATCTTTTCAAAGAGTCAGCTCCTGGCTTCATTGATTTGTTCCACTGTTTTCTAAGTTTCTATTTCATTTATTTATGATCTAATCTTTATTATTTCCTTCCTTCTACTGGTTTGCGGTTTTGTTTGATCTTCTTTTCCTAGCTCCTTTAGGTATAAAGTTAGGTTGTTTATTTGAGATTTTTCTTGCTTCTTGAGGTAGGCCTGTATTACTATAAACTTCCCTATTTGCACAGATTTTGCTGCATCCCAAAGATTTTGGACCATCGTGTTTTCATTTGCTTTTGTCTCAATGTATATTTTTTATTTCCTTTTTGATTTCTTGGTTGACGCATTCGTTGTTTAGTAGCATGATATTTAACCTCCATGTATTTGTGTTCTTTCCTGGTTTTTTCTTGTGGTTTATTTCTAGTTTCATACCGTTGTGGTTGGAAAAGATGCATGGTATGACTTTAATCTTTTTTAATTTGTTGGGACCTGATTTTTGGGGGGGAGGGCCTAACTTGACCTATTCTGGAGAATGTTCTATGTATACTTAAAAAGAATGTATTCCACAGTTTTAGGATGGAATATTCTGAATATATCTGTTAGTGACATCTGGTACAATGTGTCATTCACGGGCACTGTTTCCTTGTTGATTTTCTGTTTGGATGATCTGTCCACTAATGTAGGCGGGGTGTTAAAGTATCCCACTATTATTGTATTATTATAAACGACGTCCTTTATGTTTGTTAATAGGTGCTTTTTGTATTTGGGTAATAGCATGTTGTCACATAAATATTTTCAACTGCTCTACCTTCTTGTTGGATTATCTCCTTTATGATGATATAGTACCATCCTTTGTCTCTTGTTACAGTCATGTTTTTAAAGTCTATTGTGTCCAACATAAGTATTGCTGCCCCAGATTTCTTTTGACATCCATTGACATGATAAATGCTTTTCCATCTCTCACTTTCAATCTGCAGGTGTCTTTAGGTCTGAAATGGGACCCTTGTAGGCAGCACATAGATGTTTTTTTTTTTTTTTAATCCATTTAGTCACCCTATGCCTTTTATTGGAACTTTTAGTCCATTTACATTCACATTATTGATAGGATGTACTTAGTGCCATTTTGTTACTTGTTTTATGGTTGTTTTTATGGGACTTTCTTTGGTGATATACTTGGATTCATTTCTCTTTATTTTTTTCATATTTATTTCAGGTTTTTTGATTTGTGGTTACTGTTAGGTTTATATATATTATGCACATGGAAGTCTATATTAAGTTGATGTTTGCTTAAGTATCAATCCATTCTAGAAGCATTAAATTTGTACTCCTTTCCCTCCATGTTTTAGGTAAATGCTGTCATATTTTACATTTTTTATTTTGTGAATCCCTTGACTGACTTTTATAAATATAGTTACTTATGCTGCTTTTGTGCTTCCTACTTTTCTTACTCCTGCTATGGTCTTTCCCTTCCACTCAAAGAATCCCCTTTAACCTTTCTTGTAGAGCTGGATTAGTGGTCATTAATTCCTTTAAATTTGTTTGCCTGGGAAATTCTTTATCTCTTTCTGTTATGAAAGATGGCCTTACTAGATAGAATATTCTTGGATGCATGTTTTTCCTTTGTTTGTTTAGTGTCAGCACTTTGAATATATCATGCCACTCCTTTCTGGCCTGCAAAGTTTCTGCTGAAAAATCTGCTGATAGCCTTTTGGGATTTCCCTTGTATGTAACAGTCTTCTCTCTTGCTGCCTCTAAAATTCGTTATCATTACTTTTTTCCATTTTAATTACTATGTGTTTTGGTGTAGACCACCTTGGCTTGATTTTCAGGTGAAGGGTAGAGTTGGATCTCTGTGCCTTCTGAATCTGGCTATCTGTTTCTTTCCCCAGATTAGGGATGTTTTTAGATACTTTTTCTTCAAATAAATCTTCTGCCCCCTTTTCTTTCTCTTCTTCTGGGATCCCTGTGATGCAAATGTTATTGTTTGGTGGTGTCACCAAGTTACTTTAATCCATTTTCAATTTTTATATGTGTATCTTTTTTGTCTCTTTCCTGTCCAACTTGGTTGCTTTCCATTACTCTGTCCTCCAAGTCACTGATCTGTTTTTCTGCTTCCTCTAGTCTACTGCTTATTACCGCTTGTGTATTTTTTTTCATTTTACTTACTGAGTTCTTCATCTTGGGTTTTTTTTTTTATGGTTTCTATGTCTTTGGTGAGGGGCTTACTGTAGACCTCCACTCTTTTCTTGAATCCAGTGAGTATTTTTATGACCATTACTTTAAATTCTCTATCTGGTGTATTACTTATCTCCATTTTATTTAGGTCTCTTTCTGTGATATTTTTCCTGTTCTTTCACTTGGGACACATTTCTCTGTCTCCTCATTTTGTCTAACTCTTGCTGTATGTTTCTAAGTGTTAGGGAAGTCAGCTATGTCTCATGTTCTTGAAAGTAGCAGCCTTATGAAGAAAAGTCCTGTAGTGCCCTGCAGTGCAGTGTCCCCTGTTTCCTAGAACCTAGTGCTTCAGGAGTGTCTCCTGTGTTGCTGTGTTGTGTGTTCCCTGTTGCTATGGTTGAGCCATGTTTGCCTTGAGTCCGGCCATCGGCATTGGCTCTCCTGGCCTGCTGTTGGCAGGGTTTGGTCCCTTTGTTGGTGGGCCGGTCTGGTGCCATGTTGGCCTGAGTGGATGCAGACCAGGTGTTTGCCAGAGATACAGTAGCACTGAACTGCAGAATGCTCTCCTTATGTTGTCCCCTGAGAAGCTTTAGTTGGAGAGCTGGGCCTGCAGTCAGACCAGATGTCTGCCCCCCAGCCCAGAGGCTTATCTTCCCCTCTCCCCAGAGCAGGACTCACTTTGGGGTGGCGATGGCCCCTGTTGAGACTGCTTGTACCCTGCTGGGCTTGTGAACCACTTTGGAGAACAACTGCTGAGGGCAGATCGGTGGGGGCAAGTGTCTGCAGGAGAGCATAGGGCCAAGGCAAGCTGTTAGCCGGTTACTGCAGAGTGTTCACTCTGTGCTGATTTGTATAGACATCCATGTACCTAGGCTGGGGGGCAGGAGAGGGAGATGGCACTCACTAGCTTCTTCATTCTTGGAGAAGTCTCCTAAAGATCCTTGCCCCTCTAGCACTTGCATGTATCCCAGTCATCTACCCATCTACGCCTCCCAGGTACAGTCTCAGGGATCAGTTTTCTTCCCGACTGTCTCTCTCCCCTTCCTACTGGATGTGGCCTCTTCTTTACCTTTAACTATGGAAAGTCTGTTATGCCAGTCTTCAGGCCATTGTCCGGCTTACTTACACTGATGAGGGTGTTAACTAGGTGTATCCATGGGATGAGGTGAGCCTGGGTCCTCCTACTCTGCCGTCTTCCCTGGAAGTCCACCACAAATCTTTTGTTAAATTTATTCTTAGAGACTTGATACCTGGGAAAGTAAATGCTATATGTTAAAGCACAGTTTCTAATTTCTAATTGTGCCATAATGTGTAGAGATAATTGATTTTTATTTATTCACTTGGTGTCCTATTTCATTTGGTCTGTTTACTTTGTAGTAGTACATTTTAATTTACCGGTATATTCTTTTGGATTTTCCATATACACAATCACATAAGCTATGAATAATAAAGGTTTTCTCCTACCCTACCTTCCCTTCTGTCTTTTTCTTCTACTCTACTGACCAGAACTTGCGCAACAGTGTTGACTAGAGGTGGCGATGGTGGGCATCTTTGCATCTTTCTGACTCTCAGAGGAAAATCTTTCCATTTTTGTCCTTAAGAATTTTTTCCTTCCAGGTTTTTGATAGATAATGGATCAGGTAAGGGACGTTCTTTTCTATTCAACATTGGCCAAGAACATGTATGTTTTAAAGGGTCACAACTGGATGTTAAATTTATTTGGACTCTTAGTCTACATTTTCTAGAAGATTACTTTCTTCACAATCAGTGAATAGGGCGAATGGCATTCATGGATCCATTGCCTCTTTAAGCACTAGAGACTAGAAAATAACCTCTAAATCGTACTTAGATTGTACTTGACACTGACATTCTAGCACTGTTCTTCTCATGTGGGACTCCGTTGAGCCACTTAAATGGAATTTAGGGACATTAGGGGTCAACATACGTCCCTTGGCTGAAACCTGTAAATATTTGCTTACCTTTCTACCTTACTTTAATCATATTTTGGGACGTTGGAGTATTCCTTTGTTTCTTGCCAACTCATCATGCTTTTAGAAAGATGTTTTTAAATATTTTATCTTGTGTGTTTAGTTGTTTCCAATAGCTGGTTCTTTAGGGCATCCATCACACATACTGTTGGAAACAGCAGCCAAATATATTATTTATTTAAAAACATTTTTTGAAGTAAATGTGGCACATTGTCAACTTGGATTAAATCTCAGGGAAGCATACTTTGTTGTTACATGATTTCTGTAGTTTTCATATTTTTAATAATAAAAATAATTTCTTTGTATCTTTTAAAATGATATGTCTCTTCTGCTTATCAGGGAAAGCATTTCGCACATGTTAAAATCTTTGACTTTTCCTTCTCTTTAAATGACTCTCGTTTGCTTTCGGTGTCAACGTCATTTTCCCTATGGTCCTTCTGAGAGGAATATTACACCCATTTTCTTCACATGTTTGGTGATAGGAACCCTTAGAGCCATAAGCAGAAGCCTAAGGGCATTTCGGCTGCTTTTGCCTATAAAGAGTCGTGACCATTAAATCTTCATACTAACTTTATACCGTTTTCATTTCTTTGTGAAAATCACCTGCCCTTTCCCCCTGGTCTTTGGGGAGTCATAGGTAAGGGGCTTTTCTCTATGGCTTTCCACCCATCACTCGTTTCTGCTTCCAAATACAGATTGAAGGCATTACATGTCCAGGACAGAACTCTCCATGCCTGATGAGGATGTCCTCTGTTAAATGACTCACTAAGAAGGAAAGGACCCACATAATGGGCTTTTAGGGACTGAAGTTTATAAAGCTGAGCAATCATAAAAGGAATCCTTTCAGCTTCAGAGATGTCTTAGGGCTAAAATTTTAACCAGAACAGAATAAACATGAAATCTAATTAAACATTGTATTTTCGTTATTACTTTTGATATATATTTTATATCTTTTGTGCCCCTGTCAATATCTTTTAGAAAAACAGATGGATAGATACTTTGTTTCTAAGTACATACACTGAGCTAAAAGACTTTTCCTTTGGACACTTGTAGAACCATTGATATATGATTGTCTCCTTCAGAGTACTATACGTGTACTATGTGTAGGATTCTGTGTATATCTATTTTACTTCTACCTTTTGGGGAAGACTTGACATTTTAAAGAAGCAAATTTATAAAAATTCAGATAAAACTCCATTTTTCCAGTATCCAGTATAATTTGAGTATGCTTGTACATTTCAAGGAATCAAGAGATCAAAAAGCCAATTTTCTTTTTCAACTATACATTCAGTATTTTTAAATAAATGTAAACAAAAATAACAGATTTAAGGGATGATGAACTTGGCAGGATGTGGGCATCTCATGTTCTGTGGCAGGAAATATTTTCCGATTTTTATTCCTCCAATAAAAGGTTTCAATTTGGCTTTTTAATGTCCTAAGGAATATAACAACTATTTCTGAGGTTTTAAATGTGTTTTAATCTTTTGGTCTTTTATTGTTGATCCATAAAATTCATTAAAAAATTTCATAAAATTACTCCTTTGCCATTGTATTTTTTCAAAGCAAATCCCAGATACTGTACAGCTCTGTGTTTATGTTAATAAAAAAGCACAGCTCAGGATGATGCATATGTGACTTACATTTACTTGCATTTGTTTTATGAGAGACGTTAAGATGGCAGGAGAAGATAAGAGCCATAATAAAGAAAAAGACATTATTACTGTCAGTAGATAATACGTGAACTCTGGAGACATCAAAAATAATTGAAATAGTCTTCGCATTTGCACATAAGTTGGAACAGAAATATTTCTATAGTACGAAACAGCATGTTAATACTACACGGTGATACCATAGCTTACTGCAAATTCCCTTCCATTTGTGTGCATTTCCTTGAACTACTCAAAAGGAGTCTACACAGAGTTACGAATAATGACTGGCATTTGTACAGTCATGATCTGTATTTCATTGAAAAGTTATGGTGCATGCTTTAACGTTCGAGTTCTCCTGGATAATACAGAACTCATTCTGCATCAATGCATCTTTTCAGGGATCTTTGAAGGATTGACTCTCTCAAAACTCATTACCCACCTGTTTCTTCTTTTCTTCTACCTTCTCTTATTCAACAATGCCTTAGTATTTTCTTTGTCTCCTTTTTTTTGTTTGTTTCAGAATATGCATCTACACATACTACATACATACATACTTTCACACATTTAACTAGGAAGGGCCAGTTGTTTAAAGAAATACCATTCAGGCCATAGTATTAAGTTAAATTCACTTTCCAACTGCTAGTCCTTTCGATGTACTTAGATCTCTTTGCAAGCAAGAAATCGAGAACCCTAGTAATGTAGTAATGTCACTCTAGTAATGTAGCAGATTGAGGACCATCCAGAGAATCTGAAATCAGAGCAGCTGAGGAAGTGAAAGAAGCATTCATGATCAAAACATTTGCCTTCCTTTTGAGAATTTCTAAATGGGAGGTTTTTCTTTTCCACTCCTTTTTCCCTAAAAATCTGTGAAGTGGTATTAAAATACCACTTGAAGAACAACCAAAAGAAAATAAAATTAGCCACCACCACCACCAGGGAGCTAACTGACACGCACAGAGCGGCCATCCCTGACACACACATTTACTTAGGATGAATTGTTGTTTATTACCATCGCCACGACACGCATGTCCTTAGAATGAACTGTTGTTTGCTATTAAAACCCTTGAACCTTAACTTAAACAGAAGATGGAACCAAGGCCCATGAATTGATTCCTGTGTTCCCTTCCTCTTCTGTATCCTTTATTAATAATAAGTGGTATTCTGTTAGCCGCTCTTAGGATTGTTAACTTTTGAGGATATGCAGGTGAGGAGTCAAAGCTAATGATCCTATGTAAAGCCAAAATAATGCACATTTTCTATTACTTCAGAGTGTACATATTTAAAATTGTGAAGCCTAGAGGAAATAGTTACCTAAAATAAGTTTGACGTTGCCTCTGTATCTCTTTCTCTGGGAAAGTAGAGAGAACAGCTGTTGTGGGACAATGGTCTACAGTGACCAGTGGAAAGGAAAGAAAGTAATCCAGGAAGTGTTAGTAAGATCCAAAAACCCATTTCCTGTCTTTTCAAGCAAACTCTCAAAGAAATATTATTCTTTCTAAATCTATGGTCCATTACTTCAAGACTAGTTTTAATCTAAGGGATTAAAAACCTGTTATTATCCAAATGATTGGCAAGAATAACTTGAGATAGACATTTTTAATACTGCCCCCCTTTTTAAAGATAGGTTATGTTAATAAGTTCTTTGCAAATTCTATTAAAGAGTAGGCACATTTCTGATTTAGCGAAATTCAAACCTGTCTTTGCTTTTGTAGTCACTTCGCAAGCCTTATACATTCTCTACACAATTGGATGGAAGAAATTTTGTTTCCATTTAGGATGAAGATAATGTTTTTTTAACAATTATTTCTGTGTGATGGCATGTCTTATGTGACACATTAGCATCTCCTTTTCAACTTCCTTCCCTCCTTTTTTTGAGAAGAATATTGACATAAACCCACTCAATTAAAATAACATTACAATCTTACCTGACTTATTCAGAGAAACAATAGAATGTGCCATTATGTAGGCTGACTAAACCTGGAGATTGTGTCAATTGAGGAGAGAGTGTATCCCTGAGTTTTTGTATTACTGATCATCGATGGGAGGGGAAGGGGTTCTTTTTCTTGCTTGTGCCTCTGCCTATACTCAGTGACACTCTGCATAATATAATATGCTTGTGATGAAAATACAGGTTCCATAGACGAAATGAGAATAGACAAAGAATCAGGGAAGACATAGAAGATAGACTGTGATACGTAAGATCGTTAACTACAGCATTTTTTTTTGCTTTTTTTTTCCAATTTTCTTAACATCGATGATGACACTTAGAAGCATTTTTCAGGCTACTAAAAGGGTTTGCTTTTTCCCTACATAATCCAGCTAAAGAAATATTAGGTAAAAGCATGAGAATAAACATGATAAACTTTTGAGTTAGTGAATGTCAGTATAACATGTGAGATTGTCATGAATCTATTTCATTTACCACCCTAAACTCTGTGTATCTGTATTTCCCTTATCACATCCCTCTTCATAATGTTTTGTGTTGTTTAAGCATCTGGATTCTCCTTTCTCCCTGGTGCCCTTCCACTTTTATGGCCAATCCTCAATGTGTACTGACTGAAGGGTGTCGCACTTTAGGAGACAGGGTCTTGCCTGTGCCACTAATTAACTGATACCTTTGAAGAAGGCACTTAATTTCACTGGAACCAGGTCTCCTCCATTGTAATCCACCATGGTTTCCCAATTGACTTAAGGTCCAGCTCTCTAAGTTTGGTGATTCATTTATTTTTAGCATGAATGCCTTTTTGGCCCAGACTCCGTGAGCCTGACACTGTTCCCTTTGGCAAACCTAGGTGGTCAGCTGTGAAGGTAAAATAGAAGTATTATTAGGCCGCTTGCGAAGGAAACAACTCAGATATGGAATGTTGTAAGAATAGTAGTAGTAAAGAAGTCTTAAAAAGTCTTGCTTGAACCTTCTTGCCTCTCCCAGCAGTCATGCCTTTCACATATATACGTTCTTTGAGCAAACATGCACTAACCCTCCTAACACCAGGCACTGTCACGCTCTTGGGGCCCAGATGTGAACCAGAGTCAGAGTATCAGTCAGGAGGAGACAGGTAAGAAAGCTGACATTTTCTTGTGCTGAGCAATGTATAAACTGATAGGGACGCACCCAGGAGGCACAGAAAGGTTGGGACACCAACCCTTCAGAGAAATCATTCTTCAGTCTTCCTTCTTCCTCCTCGTACATTTTTTTTCAGCTCATCTATATCCCTCTCAATCCTTTATTGTAGCACTAGTGCCCCAAAACGGGCTGTGGAGTCAGACTTCTTGCAGTGGAGTCTAAACTCCTTTACCTGGTTATTCTGGGGCCCTGGAAAGTCATCGAGCCTCTATGTCAGTTTTCTAATCTGTAAAATGGGGATAAGAGTCATGGTGCCCTGCTGGCAGGGATCATGATTTTTTTGAATTATGTTTTTGAATTCTAATACATTGAGCACAAGTATTGGAAGAAGAAAGGATTCGAGTTATCAAAAACAACAATAACAACATTAACTACTTGTCAATGAATAGGAATTCCTTACATTTACTAAAACGGAATACAGGTAAAGTTGTAAGGCTGACCATTAACTAAAACCAAGGCATCATTTTTTCTTTTCAGCATGTTCTGAGACCAGATCTTTCCATCCTCCCAGGTCCCATGGACAACAGAGCCCCAAGTACTGGAGAAAGAATTTCCCCACATATTTTAAGGAGCCTATTTAATTTTGTTTACAAACACATACCAAACAGTATCATATTTTGTTCTTTTTTGGTGAGATTTTTCTTAAGAAATTGTGATTACCGGTATAGTGGCCAGAACCTGGTAAGAGGGAGATCTCCACATTTTATTTAATTTGCTGCTATTTTGTTGCCATATTATTCAGGCAGCCTGTACTGTTTTTTGGAATTGAAATGTGATTTGAGAAAAGTTCCACCATTATGAATATGGTTTTGCTTGAATCCCCCATAACTTCCTTTTCAATTACCATTTTAAGGTCCAGTATTTTTTTTTCCTTTACTCACTTGTTTTGTTTCCTAAATTCGACATATGAATGAAATTATATGTCTTTCTTAAGACATGTATGTCTTAACTGTCTTTCTCTGACTGGCTTACTTCAGTTAGCATAATACTCTCTAGCGCCATCCATGTCATTGCAAATGGCAAGCATTCATTCTTTTTTATGGCTGACTAATATTCCTTCGTATATATAAACCCCATCTTTTTTGTCCAGCCACCAGTTGATGGACACATGGGCTGTTTCCATAATTTGGCTATTGCACATAACGCTACTATAAACTTGGGGTGCATGTATCCTTTTGAATTAGTGTTTTTCTATTTGGGGGAAAATCTCCAGTAGTGCAATTACTGGATCATAGGGCAGTTCAATTTTTACCTTTTGGATGAGCCTTCCTATTGTTTTCTACAGCGGCTGCACCAGTTTGCACTCCCACCAACAGTATAGGAGGGTTCCTTTTGTCCCACATCCTCACCAACACCTGTTGTTTCTTGTGTTGTTTATTTTAGACACTCTGGCTGGTGTGACGTGATACCTCGTTGTGGTTTCGACTTGCAATTCCCTGATGATAAGTGAGGTTGAGCATCTTTTCATGTGTCTGTTGGCCATCTGGATGTCTTCTTTGGAAAATGTTTATTCATGTCTTCTGCCCATTTGTTAGATTGGATTATTTGTTTTTTTGGTGTTGAGGTGTATCAATGTTTTATAGGTTTTGGATCCAACCTTTTATTATATACATCATTTGCAAGTACCTTCTCGCATTGTGTAGGCCGCCTTTGAGTTTTGTTGGTGGTTTCCTTCACTATGCAGAAGCTTTTTATCTTGATGAAATCCTGATAGTTTATTTTTGTTTTTGTTTCCGTTCCTCAGGAGACAGACGTAGAAAAATGTTGCTACAGCCGATGTCAGAAAAATTACTGCCTATGCTCTCTTCTAGCATTTTCACAGTTTCAGGCCTCACATCTAGATCTTTAATTCGTTTTGAATTTATTTTTGTATATGGTGTAAAAAAGTGGTCAGTTTTGGGGCGCCTGGATGGCTTGGTCAGTTAAGCGTCCGACTTCGGCTCAGCTCATGATCTCACGGTCCGTGAGTTCGAGCCCCGCGTCGGGCTCTGTGCTGACAGCTCAGAGCCTGGAGCCTGTTTCAGATTCTGTGTCTCCCTCTCTCTCTGCCCCTCCCCTGTTCATGCTCTGTCTCTCTCTGTCTCAAAAATAAATAAACGTTAAAAAAAAAAAATTTTTTTTAAAAAGTGGTCAGTTTCATTCTTCATGTTGCTGTCCAGATTTCCCAATACCATTTCATTTGTTGGTGAGACTGTTCTTTTGCCATTGGATATTCTTTCCTGCTTTGTCAAAGATTAATTGATCATATAGTTGTGGGTTTATTTCCATATTTTCTATTCTGTTCCACTGATCTCTATTTTTTGTGCCAGTACCATACTGTTTGGATGACTACAGTGACGTAATAGAATTTGAAGTGAGAATTGTCACGCCCCCAGCTTTGCTTTCCCCGCCTCCCAAGACTACTTCGGCTCTTTGGGGTCTTAGGTGGTTTGGTGGAGCCTTTCACTTTTTCTATATAAAGTATCATGTCTTCTGCAAATAGGGAAAATTTTACTTCTTCCTTACCAATTTGTATTCCTTTTATTTCTTCTTGTCTGATTGCTCTGGCTAGGACTTCCAGTACTGTATTGGATGAAAGCGGTTAGAATGGATATCTCTGTATTATTCCTGACCATAGAGGAAAAGCTCTCAGTATTTCCCCATTAAGGATGATGTTAGCTGTGGGTTTTCATATATGGCCTTCATTATGTTGACATATGTTCCCTCTAACTCAAATTTGTTGAGGGTTTTTACCATGAATGGATGTTACACTTTGTCAAATGACTGTTCTGTGTTTATTGAAATGGTAATAGGGTTTTCTTTATCCTTTCTCTTGTTGATGGGATGTATAATATTTATTTGCAAATACTGAACCATGCTTGCATCCCAGGAATAAATCCCACTCAATAGTGGTGATGACTTTTTTAATGTATTTTTTGATTCGGTTTGCTCCTCTTTTGTTGAGAATTTTGCATCTGTGTTCATCAGGGGTATTGGCCTATAGTTCCCTTTTTTATTGGTGTCTTTATCTGGTTTTGCTGTCGGGGTAATGCTGACCCTATAGAATGAGTTTGGAAGTTTTCCTTCCTTTCCAGTTTTTGGAATAGTTTAAGAAGAACGAGTGTTAATTCTTTATTTATTTATTTATTTATTATTTTTTTTTCTTAACGTTTTACTTATTTTTGAGACAGGGAGAGACAGAGCATGAGCGGGGGAGGGGCAGAGAGAAAGGGAGACACAGAATCGGAAGCAGGCTCCAGGCTCTGAGCTGTCAGCACAGAGCCCAATGCGGGGCTCGAACTTATGGACCGCGAGATCATGACCTGAGCCGAAGTCGGCCGCTCAACCGACTGAGCCACCCAGGCGCCCCGAGTGTTAATTCTTTAAATGTTTGGTAGAATTCGCCTGTAAAGCCATCTGGTCCTGGACTTTGGCTTCTTGGGAGTTTTTTCATTACTGACCCAATTTATTTGCTGTTTATCAATTTGTTCAAATTTTCTATTCTTGATTCACTTTGGTAAAAGGCGAAAGATTTATGCGATCTGAAGAGAAACCAGAGTATATTCTTGATTCACTTTGGGAAGTTTATATATTTCTAGGAATTTATCCATTTCTTCTAAGTTATCCAGTGTGGTGACCTATTGGTTTTCATAATCTCTTATTTGTATTTCTGTGGTGTTGGCTTTTATTTCCCCTCTCTCATTTGTGAATTTATTTATTTGAGTCCTTTCTCTTTTTGATAAGTCTGGCTAAAGGTTTATCAGTTTTATTGTTTTTGTTTTTCCCAAACAACCAGGTTCTAGTTTCATTGATCTGTTCTATTGTTTTTGTTTGTTTTTGATTTTTTAGTTTCTGCATCACCTACTTCTGCTCTAATCTTTATTGTTCCCTTCTCCTTCTGTTTTTAGGTTTTGTATGTTGTTCTTTTTCTGGCTCTTTTAGGTGCAAGGGTAGGTTGTTTGAGATTTTTCTTGCTTTTAAGGTAGGCCTTTATTACTATATACTCCCCTCTTAGGATCGCTTTTACTGCATCCCAAAGGTTTTGGGACTGTTGTGTTTTTATTTTCATTTGCTTCCATGTACTTTTTTATTTCTTCTTTTATTTATTGGTTGCCTCATTCATTTTTAAGTAGCATGCTATTTAGCCTCTATGTATTTGTGGTCTTTCCATATTTTTTCTTGTGGTTTATTTCTAGTTTCATAGTTTTGTGGTCAGGAAAGATGCATGCTATGACTTAGATCTTCTTGAATTTGTTGAGGCTGGTTTTGTGGGCTATTATGGTATGTATTATGGAGAATGTTCCATGTGCACTTGAAAAAAATGTATTTTTCTGTTTTAGGATAGAATGTTCTGAAAATATCTGTTATTTCCATCTGTTCCAGTGTCATTCAAAGCCATTGTTTCCTTGTTGATTTTCTGCTTATCTAATCTGTCCATTTTGTAAGTGGAGTATCAAAGTCCCCTACTATTAAAGTATTATTATTGATTAGTTCCTTTATGTTGGTTATTAACTGTTTTTATTTATTCAGGTACTATCATGTTGGGTACATAAATATTTATCATTGTTATATCTTCTTTTGGACTGTCCCCTTCATTATTATATAGTGTTTTTCTTTTCTGTTGTTACATTTCTTTGTTTTGAAGTCTATTTTGTCTGAAATAAGTATAGCTACTCTGGCATCCTTTTGACCTCCATTTGCAGAATAGATGTCTCTCCATACCCTCACTTTCAATCTTCAGGTATCCTTATGTCTAAAATGGGTCCAAAGACAAACTGATCACAAGGTTTTGCTTAAGCTGTTTTCTACATCCTGAAACGTTGCTCTTCTCTTCATTAATACTTACATTCCTAGGAAATTTCATATGTGGCAATATGGATTCTGCACCTTACACAGTGTGCTGATGTCACTTAAGAACTTAAAAAGGGCATGCCTCTTAGGAATGCTTTATTAAGGCTCCTTTCAGAAATTATTTCTCAGCTCAGAAGACTTCTAAATCAATGTGTTTGAGTGTTACCAACCATTCTGCAAAGAACAGGATGAAGGAAGCATAAAGATGTCATTTTTACCGATAGGGAACATCCAACTCATTTTATAATTTCCACTCAAGACCTTGGAAGACATCTGTTCACTGTTCAGCTTTTTCTATATTTCTTGCCCTCAGATTCTCCTGAGTGTTAGTTCTTTGAATTTGAGTTTGACTTTTGGTAAAAAAAAGATTTCCCACATTTATAATATTCATAATCTGATGGAAATATGGTTTTGGCCAGACTTCAAGCAGAGTCTGAAATGAGGCAAGTCTGGGATGGTACCTGAGTCACCAGCATGGTAAGAAAAATACTGAACGTACTGGAGGGTTAAAAGCATGAGAACAGTGACAGTTCCTGACTTGCCCACTCAGCTGAAAAGGGCTCAGCCAACTTTTTCTTCAAAGACTAGATAATCAATATTTTCAGCTTTGCAGGCCTTACAGTCTCTGTTGTACTTGTTCAGCTTTGCCTTTGGAGCACAGAAATGGCCATTGACAAAACATATGCGGTCAGAGGTGGCTGTGTCCCCATACAACTTTACAAGAACCTAATAAATAATATTTTCTGGGCAAAGGGGCACAGCTCAAATCATGATTTCATGATGTCAGAATCGTCAGCCTAAGAGTAGATTTCACCCCGGGAACATCATAATCACAGCTTTTCCTTTGTTTTCATTTTCCCAAATATACATGCCTGTCCCCACTTAACCCAGAACATAGAAGAATCTACAGGAACATCTGGGAGAGCTCACAAAATCCAGATGAGTCCCTGGCCTTCCCACTGCCACTTCTACCATTGATATAAGCACTGGTGAAAACACAGGTGTAAATATTTTATGCAGAAGACTGCTCCCATTACCCACCATGCCTAGCAACCAGTGCCATTAGCCTGGTTTTAGGACCAACCTCCAGAGTACTCCTAAAACTCAGCAATAACGAGCTCTAGGGGAAAAAAAATGCCAAATGTGGCAGCTGCAGTCTGACTTTTAAAGACTTTCCACCTTAGTCCTTCTGTTCTGTCCCTTCTGGACGTATTTATTACCCCAATGTCGCACACCTCCCATGCTTGGTTCAGGAGGAAAATCTGTTCTGTCAGTGTTAGACAGTTCTTTGAGCTCCAGCCTGTGTAGCAAGTAGGAGCCAGCGCTTAATTTTAGAATGCTGACTGCCCGGAGCAAAATGTGACATGATTAGTTTGTGTTCATTAGTGTTGGTGGAGAGATTTTGTCTGCTCGAGTTTGCAAAACAGCCGGAAGTAAAATTTTGCAAAGAGCTTTTTCCTTTAAGTCGGTGCCTTTAGGGAGACATCCGGGCCTTATTTTTAGAATTCATTTCTCTTGCTACATAATTCTGGGCTGGATAGATCAGATGGTGTAAACGAGCCTGTGGGTGTTTTGCCAGAAATCTACATGTGCTTTTATTGTCCTCTCCAACTATTTCACTTCTCAAAAATATATGTCACTGGTCAGGAGGAAGACTGGAACTATAGACATGGACAATTCAACAAAAATAGCCTCCTTTTTCCTTTGATGGTAAAATAATCTCCTCCTATCCCCCACCACCTGGGGCCTATACTTCCCTAATCCCAACATGTACTTTGTTCTTATTACTAAACTCATCTTTTATAGGTGATCCTTCCCTTCTCCTGGAAACAGGTGTCTTAAAAGAGAACAAGCATGGATTTCTTATTTGACCTATTACCACTTGTAATGTCCAGTCTTGCTCCTTCCCATTATTTAAAAATAATAATAGTAATAATTAACTCTCATGGGTCTAAATGGACCTGATAATGGTTTGAATAGACGGGTTATGATGAGGAGTAGTTGGATTAGATAAATATTTAAAAACTAGTGCTCATAGTTCTTGCTGATGGGATGCCAGGGAAAGAGTCAGGATAACTGCAGGGTATGGGGGTTTGAGGTAAACAACTAGGTACCATTTCTTGACATGGGGGCGGTGGGTCGAGGCAAAACAGAGTTTGACGGAGTATAAATCACAACTTCACATATGATAATTATGAAGTGCCTATTAATCATCCAAGTGGCACTCAGGGCTACAGAGGAATGGAGACAATAAGGGACATAACTAAGATGTCCTCTGGGATGCTGGGCAGAGGCGTGTGGCACAGTTTTAGGAACCTTTACAACAGTTCTGTAAGTTACCTGTTTCTATCATTGCAAGAAAACATAACTTCCCAGTTGTATCATGCTTTTATGTATTTTTAAGTACTAACATTAGGAAGACTAAGAAATTATCTCTTGGAAATTCAGTACGTTATAAATGTACTTCTCTGCTATTTTCTGGATAACAGAATATTCTAGAACATTAGAATATTCTAATTCAAGAATGGATTTGCTTAATTAGAAGTATTCTTCAGGCATCCACATTCGTTCTTTCAAATTGAATTGAGATCCACTAGGTGTAACCTATAACATGTTTTCCAGAATATTTAGTGCTTTCTAGGGTGAAATTATTATCATTTTTTAAATGTTTTATTTATTTTTGAGAAGGTGGGGAAGGGCAGAGAGAGGGAGTGAGAGGATCCCAAGCAGGCTCCACATTGTCAGGGCAGACTGGACCGGATGCGGGGCTCAATGTTAGGAAATCATGACCTGAGCTGAACTTACATTGGTCGCTTAACCGACTGAACTACCCAGCTGCCCCATCTAGGGTGAAATTATTAAATCATGAGCTCCAGAGACCTACTAATGGTCCATGCAAAGTGGTGTTGGGCCATATTTTGTTCTCCACTTTGGTAGGAATTTATCAATGGGTAAGAAATTGTCCTCATTCACTTCGTGTTTTAGAAACACTTAAAAAAAGGACACCCTGTGCTTATAAAATTTAAAGGAAAATAACATTTATGGAAACCTTGACTATTTATAAGGTGAATTTAGAGTTGGTTGAGTAGACTTCTCTTTCTAGTGATATGTCCATCTTTCATATAGCAAGATACAAATGCTTCCTGTTGTACACTATTGACATAGAATGAACTATATTTTAAAGGAAAACTGACTATATACCCTCTCTGAGACTGTCATGGTCCTTCCTCATGACAAATTAGGCCTGTGGACAAAAAAAAAAAATCTCAGGACTGTCAAGTCTTATGAAATGTAACCTCGTTTCTTCCATATTCTCCTGGGAATGGGTGGTCGATGTCCTGATGTATGATTTTGTGTTTGACACTGTTAGAGAAAAATTGTGCTAGACAGAGGTAAATTGAGAAGATTTGGGCTCTCAGGTTCTTGAGAAAGACATTCCTAAACTGTGAAACCAGCAAGGGGCTGAGAGAAGATTAACATCGCAAAGGGGCAGAGAAATAATTTCCAATTGCAAGTTTTCTAAACTAAATGCTCTGAGAAGAGGGAGGGGAGGGGCCTGTAGTCAGGAACCAGCCCATCTAAATCGTCCTCTGGCTGGAGAAAAGGCGAATGCTGTCTTGCTCAGCACCTTATATGCTCTGGACCCGCGGGGGGCAGAATTCTCCGTTATTTCATAAAAGAAGCAAATTAAAACACCATAAAATTATTTACTTTTGGAGGAAGAACAAGAAGACTGTTGTAGCTAATTATCTTAGCCATACAATTTATCCAAATGGGTTAATCTTCCTCATCTTCCTCAGGCTTAAAGTGAGGAGTTGGAGTTACTGCCCAAGACTGACAGCTTTTGGGTTTGAAGAGTTCTCTAGGCCCCAGAGAGTCAAGCAAGATAAATTCTCTGAACTGAATGGCCTCTGGCTGTAGCTAAGTTCTAAATCCCTGTAACTTGCATTTCAGAGGCTCCAGAGTTCAGAGAGGCCCCACAAAGGCAAACAGTGGAGATAGGAGGAAAGTCAGAAATAATTAATAATAATAATAAGAGGCCTCACAAAGGCAAACAGTGGAGATAGGAGGAAAGTCAGAAATAATTAATAATAATAATAATAATAATAATAATAAATCTTGTATGTGCTAGCAAAATTTATTTTAATGTATTTATTAGGTTACTTGACTTCTCTGCCTCAGTTTCTGATCTTTATTTACCTTGTGTAAATTAGGGTGATACTTTTTAAGTTATTATAGGGATAAATGAAATCATATATATATATGTGAAATAGACTATCTGGCTTATGGAAAAAAAATTGTGATCTATTGTCATTCATTATTCCTTGGTGATTCATAGCTGTCCCTTCACTAGACTTTCCCTCCTTTAAGAGCAAAGATCAAGTCTTTTTATCTTTGGATTTCTAGTGGTCAGGCGAGTGCCTTGTAAGTATACGTTAATTGAGGGGCGCCTGAGTGGCTCAGTCGGTTGAGCGTCCAACTTCAGCTCAGGTCATGATCCACGGCCCGTGGGTTCGAGGCCCACGTCGGGCTCTGTGCTGACAGCTCAGAGCCTGGAGCCTGCGTCGGATTCTATGTCTCCCTCGCTCTCTGCCCCTCCCCGCTCAGGCTCTGTCTCTATCTCAAAAATAAATAAACATTAAAAAAAAATTTCAAGTATACGTTAACTGAATGACTACATGAACATGTGAGTTGTAGCGGCACTTCTTAGAGCATGTGTTGTAGGCTAGTGGTCCCCAGGCTAGGCTGTTTGTCAAGGTTATATACAGCTACCTATTGGCCAGACACAAGGTGTATAGGGAGGAAGGAGTTATTCATATTACAGAGGAAGAGTGTTAAAGCGAGGAGGGGTGGACTTGAGCCTTGAGAATTACAAGGTGGCCTTGTAGGATATTCTGTTTTGGACTTAATTCTCCGGATGGTGGAGCTATAGATGGATTTTAATGGGGTACGAGGCACATGGGGTATGAAGGAGGGTCTGGGATCACGCCCACATATTTGGCTTGGTTCCAGGGACACGGTAGCTTCTCAGAAGGTACCTTCTGAATGAATGGAAAAGTACTTAATCATTACAAAGAATGAGGAAAAATGTAGATCTCTATGCACTGATATGGAAAGATGTCCAAGATCCCTCTTAAGTGAAAAGGGCAATATGAGACCAGTAAGTATAGCGTATTTCCATTTGTATTTGAAAAAATAATTTGTGTGTGTGTGCGGGGCAGGATGGGTGGTGGGCTGTGGGTGGATAGATGTACAAATACCTAAAAGAATTAGAAAGAATATACTCTTTAATAAACAGTTGTTACCTCTTGGGAGCCAAATCAGAGAGCTGGGCCATTTATACTGTATAATTAAAAATTTTGGGGCACCTGGGTGGCTCAGTCGGTTGAGCGTCTGACTTCGGCTCAGGTCATGACCTGGTGGTCTGTGAGTTCGAACCCCGCGTCAGGCTCTGTGCTGACAGCTCAGAGCCTGGAGCCTGCTTTGGATTCTGTGTCTCCCTCTCTCTCTGCCCCTCCCCCCCTCATGCTCTGTCTCTCTCTGTCTCAAAAATAAATATTAAATTTTTTTTTAAATTTATACCATATAGTATAGTTCATATTATGCAACTATACTTTATGTTTTATGTAATCTGCATTGTATGCCTTTTGTATCAAATCTCATTTAATTTTGTGATGATGATGATGATGATGATGGCGGCAGGATAAAGAAATTCCTCAGATTTATAGCCAGATTTGAGACATCCTGATGTATAGCCTGCTTAATGCTGGCTTAAGTTTTATTCTGATTATGGGAGCTGGGAATGATGGAGGATGGGAATGTGACAAAGCTTGTTCTTAATGCCGAAATCCATGTCATTTCTTAGAATCTCCACTTTCGGTATAGTCAATACTTCGGTAACATAATATGTGTATTATGTATATAACTTATATGACTTGGTATATTATGGTATTAATTCCATTAATTCTGTATTCCACTGTGGACCAACGAAGAACATATTTCAGGTATTTCCATTCATATTTTTGTAGATTTGGTGTCCTAACTTCTGATGAAAATTTGTTATTTAACATTAAATTTTAACACTAGGTCATTGATACATGCCAATTCTAGTCACAACCTGGCTTTATACCATTATATATTCATCTTACTCTTTCACTATTTCAGATGTTCAGGCTGTAGTTCCCAGTACCAGTGGGAACAGGTGGAATAAGTCAGGGAATCCAGAGAGAGAGAGAGAGAGAGAGAGAGAGCGAGAGAGAGCAGTAGGTTCTCATGAATTCTGCCTTCTGTATATCTGTTACATGCCTTAGTGCCAGGCTTTGTGCTAGCTAATAACCCTACTAAAGACAAGAGTATAGTTCCTGCTCTAAAGAGCCGGAAGTCCAGAAGAATAAACAAATATGTTAATTACCCATAAGGTTACAGAGACCAGAAATGCTAGGGGGGCACAGAGGAAGAAAGGACTGGGCCCTGTAGAACATAGAGTTTCATGAAATGACCCAATTAAGGAATGGCATTCCACAGAGATGAAAAAATATATACAAACTCAGAGGTAGGAAAGAATAACATATGGCACGTTTGGGCATCCACAGGCAGTTTGACGTGGCTGGTGTTCAGGGTGTTGGTTGGGGAAGAGCAGGAGCTGAAGTAGGCCCTGGGGTTACGTTTTTAAAGACCATGTATACCGGTGCAAGAATTTTGATCTCCCAGTCAGCAGTCAGCAGCTGTTGGTGAATTAGGGAATAAATGTAACTAGATTTGCATGCTAGCAAAATGGCTCCTGCAGTGTGGGCCATATGAAAGCAGGAGGATTGGAGGCACCCAAGGGGCGGTAGTCTCATTTCAGGTAGGAAACGATGCATACCCTGAGTCAGCGGTGACGGAACCAAAGAAGAGGAAGCACATTAGGGAGCCCTCAAGAGGCCAAGGTGGCAGGATTTGATAGCTAATTAAAGACAAGGGAAGAAAACCAAAGTTGACTCAAATATCCAACTCCATAGCTGCATCGATCTAAATTGTAAAGCCACTGGGGTGCCTGAGTGGCTCAGCCGGTTAAGTATCCGACTTCGGCTTAGGTTATGATCTCATGATCCGTGAGTTCAAGCCCCCTGTCGGGCTCTGTGCTGACAGCTCAGAGCCTGGATCCTGCTTCGGATTCCGTGTCTCCCTTTCCCTCTGCCCCTCCCCCACTCACACTCTGTCTCTCTTTGTCTCTCAAAAAATGAATAAGCATTAAAAATAAATAAATGAATTTAAATAAATAAATAAATTGCAAAGTCACAGGAGGAGAGCCGAAAATATGTTAGGTTTCCATAGTATATGGGTGGGGAATGGTAAAGAGAAGAGATGGGCATAGCTGGTTAATGAGTCGAGAATAGTGGAAGAAGCTGCTAAAGCCAACTTGAATAGTTCCTGGACATGTGTTCCATCTGAAGAAGGCATGGGCATAGGTTGTGGGAACTAACAGATCATTTCTGTTCGAAGTTCCTCCTGGAATGACACACCTACCTCCATCAGGTTATTTTTCTTGGGTCGTTTTGTGCAAGATCAGATACCCTAGAGTCTAACTGGAATCAGACAAGGATAGAATTAGTAATCCAGTAAGAGCGGGTATTAGGGTGAGAGTTTGGCGTCTTTCTTCAAAAACCCATCAGGTTCATTTGGAAGACACCCAGCTCAGTGTGGTGGATTCATTATGCATGCTTACTGTTGCCGCTACTTTTTTAATTAATTAATTTTTAAATTTATATCCAAGTTAGCATCTAGTGCAACAATGATTTCGGGAGTAGATTCCTTAATGCCCCTGACCCATGTAGCCCATCCCCCCTCCCACAACCCCTACAATAACCCTCTGTTTGTTCTCCATATTTGAGAGTCTCTTAGGTTTCGTCTCCCTCCCTGTTTTTGTATTTTTTTTGCTTCCCTTGTGTTCATCTGTTTTGCATCTTAAAGTCCTTCCGATTGAAGTCATATGATATTTGTCTTTCTCTGACCAATTTCGCTTAGCATAAAACCCTCCAGTTCCATCCACATAGTTGCAAATGGCAAGATTTCATTCTTTTTGATTGCCAAGTAATACTCCATTGTATATCTATACCACATCTTCTTTATCCATTCATCCATCGAGGGACATTTGGGCTCTTTCCATACTTTGGCTGTTGTTGATAGTGCTGCTATAAACATTGGGGTGCATGTGCCCCTTCGAAACAGTACACCTATATCCCTTGGATAAATACCTAATAGTACAATTGCTGGGTCACAGCGTAGTTCAATTTTTAGATTTTTGAGGAACCTCCATACTGTCTTCCAGAGTGGCTGCACCAGTTTGCATTCCCACTAGCAGTGCGAAAGAGATCCTCTTTCTCCACATCCTCACCAACATCTGTTGTTTCCTAACTGTTGCTACTTCTTGAAGCCCCATGAAATCAAAAAGCTGTATGTAAAAAAAATCAAAAAAACAAAAACAAAAAACAAAGAGACTAAAGAATGGTAGAGAAGACTATAGTAACAAAATTTTGGAAGCTCAGAACAGATTAATGAGTGGAAACAGAAAAGGAAAGTCTCAGATGAAGAGAAAGAAATCTATCCTACCACCCAACAAAGGTGCAGCACTGGAAGAAACAAGTACTTTTGTACATGGGAAATGGCTGAGACTGCAAATGAAATGTTTATCTGAAAGCCTGAATAAAGAACAGACTCTACTGTCCTAATCAACTATTAAAAATAGGATATCATAAATGAAAAGTTCAAAAGAATCAAAAGATGGGGCCAGAAGCAAATTGACATAATATAGAATCAAAGACAGAGACTGGAAATTAGAAGAAATGTAGACAAGAAAATCAGCAAATCCAGCTAGAATCTCAAATAACCCAAACAAAAGGAGCTTTAGACAGTGAAAGTGAAGAAAATGAAGAGAAGAGCTTTATCAAAGACAATTGACAGATACTTCCCAGAGATGAGCAATGATGTTTCTAGATTCAAGAGACCCTATGTCTGTTAAGTAAACTAAATTTTTAGTTAACATCTCCACAAAGAAAACTTCAGACTGTTATTGGCGAATGTCAAATACTTAAAAAAGAAATAATACCAATTATACATAAAATCTCCCTGAAATGGAAATTTATTAACCTAATATGGAATCTCCAAAAAGACATCACAGGAAAAGAAAGCTATAGACCGATATTCCTCAGGAACATGAATGCATACATCCTTAAGATTTTAGCAAACTGAGTCCAACAACACATGAAGAGACTAATATGTTATGGCCAAGTGGGTTTATCCCAGATAGAAAATTGGTTTAGTTAATGTACAAAAATGAATGCATTTAATTGACCATATTAGTAATATAAAAACAGAAAAAAGTATACGATGGCTTCATTAGATGCAGTAAAGCATTTGAAAACAATACAGCATCCACTAAAGAAAAGAACTGTCAGAAAACTTAGAAGGGAATTTCCTGAACCCAATTAGCGATATATACCAAACTTTATAGCTACTATCACACTCCGTGGTAAAATAATAAATGCTTTCAATATGAGAAATAAGATCAGAATGCCCTCCCCCCTCACTTTTGTTCAACATTCTCATGAAGAGCCTAGCAAAAGCAGTAGGCAAGAAAAGGAAATAAAAGTTCTATCAATTGGAAGCCATAATATAAAACTGTCTTTATTCATGGATGACAGTGTTCTTTAGAAAATCCTAAGGAATCTACAAAATGGCTACTAGAATTAAGAAAAGACTCTGAGTTTAGCAAGAAACAAGGTCAATATACAAAAATCAATTTCATTTCTGTATACTAGCAATAATCAGAAATTGAGATTTAGAAACAATGCCATTTGCAATGGGATAAAAATGTGAAATATTTAAGGATAAGTTTGACAAAAGATATGCAATAATTGTACACTGAAAAACTATAAAATATTGAGATAAATTTCCTTGCAAAGCCACGCAGTGAAATATATTTATATGTTAAATGACCCAATATTGTTGACATGCCAGTTTTTCCCAAATTGACCTAAAGATTCATTGCAATGCCAATAAAAAATTCAGTGAGATATTTTGTGGAAACTGAGAAGCTGATGCTAAAATTTACATGAAAATTTAGAACACCTCGAATACCCAAAACAACTTTGAAAAAGAACACATTTGGTGGACTTAGACTACCTGATTTCATGAGTGACCACAACTAAGTCAATGTGGCATTGGGTGTCAAGATAGGCATGTAAGATTGGTAAAGTTGAATCAAGAGATGAGAAATTCAAAGAGGCTCTCATAGGGGCCCCTGGGTGGCTCAGTCAGCTAAGCGACTGACTTCAGCTCAGGTCAAGATCTTACCGTTGGTGAGTTGGAGCACTCCATGAGGCTCTGTGCTGACAGCTCAGAGCCTGGAGCCTGCTTCGAATTCCGTGTCTTCCTCTCTCTCTGCCCCTACCCCACTCATGCTCGCTCTCTCTCTCTCTCTCTCTCTCTCTCAAAAGTAAATGAAAACATGGGGCACCTGTGTGTGTATATGTATACACACACAATGATTTTGACAAAGGTATGAGTCAATTCAATGAAGAAAGGGTTCTTTTTAACAAAGGATGCTGAAAAAATTGGATAGTCATATGCCATGTATGAATTCTGAGTTGTACCATGCATTGCATACAAAATTAAGTTTAAATGGGCCATACATCTCTATGTAAGAACTAACACCATAAACTTCTAGAAGAAAACAGAGGAAAATCTTGGTGACAGGGAGTTTGGCAAAATTTATTAACAAAAATACAGAAAGCATGCCATAAAAGAAAAAAGTCAGTTACCAAGACATTTTTAAGCAAAACAGCGTTAGAAAAATCAAAAAGCAAGACACAGACTGTGAAAAAATATTTGCAAAGTATGTAACAAAGTACATGTATCTAGAATGTATAAAGGACTCTTTGTGTTTCATTTTTTTATGTTTATTTTTGAAAGAGAGAGAGAGACAGAGTGTGAGTTGGGGAGGGGCAGAGAGAGGGAGACACAGATCTGAAGCAGACTCCAGGTTCTGAGCTGTCAGCACAGCGCCCGATGCAGGGCTCAAACCCACAAACCGTGAGATCATGACCTGAGCCACAGTCGGATGCTTACCCGACTGAGCCTCCCAGGCACCCCAAAAGAACACATTTTAAAGATCTGCACAAAATTTGAATTGACACCTTTCCAAAGAAGATAAGTGGGTGGTAAATAATGTGAAAAGAAGTTTATTCGTCTTTTGGGAAATGCAAAATTCAACTACAATGTAAGTTATCTGTAAATCCATTAAAATGGCTAAAATGGAGCACATGACCCATGCCAAGTGTTGGGGAAGATAAGGAGCAACAGAAGTTTCCTGCACTGCTGATGGGAAAGCAAAATGGTACAACCACTTGAAAGAGAGTTGTTAGTTTTCTTAAAAAGTTAAACATACACCCACTACCCTGCCTAGTCACTTTTGCTTAGGTATTTGCTTAATAGAAACCAGAGCATATGTCACACTAGGACTTGAACATGAATGTCCATTGCAGCTTTATTTGTAAAGCCACAAGGAAACAAGCCACGTGTCCATCAGCAAATGGATGAACAAACCGTAGTCTATCTATACCCTAGAATACTACTCAGTATGAAAAGGAGCAGACCAGGGATGCATACCTTACCATGGCTGATTCTCAGATGATGCTGAGAGAAATAAGAGAAGCAAACACAAGTACAAACTCTTGGACTCCATTCATGTAAAATCCTGGAAAATTCAAAGTAATCACTAGTGACGGAAGACACGTGTATTTGGAGATGATAGATTTATCATCCTCATCATGGTGATGCCATCATGGGTACATGCCTGTACAAAACTCATCGAACTTTACACTTAGCTATGTGCAGTTTATTATACACCAACTCTACCTCAGTAGAGCTGTAGAAATAAGGGCGAAAAAAAAATGCCTCCCTGATTATTCAGTGCAAGGACCTACACTGAAATTTCAGGACCTAGACAAAGAGAGGATGCGAAAATTTTCCCCAGATAAACATTAGAACCTGGAAAACAGCGAGGCAAGGCTTAGTGTTTGCTGTTCCATCAAGAATCTGTAGGTAGATAAACTATGACCAAGTGTGGACATTTTCTAAACCGTGTAGCACATATGCGTGTATCTCCCATTCACTCCTGTGAGGGAGATCCCACAGCAGGTACTCCACCAAGAAGAGCGAGAAAACCAGTGCAGGGAGATCTGCAGAGATGGGACATTAAAAGAGTGGAAAGTCCAGGGATTGCTAGCGCGGGGCGGGGGGGGGAGGGGGCCTAGCATGGTAGCTGAGCCAGGACGGCAAAGGTAGGAGACTCAATGGTAGGATGAAGGGCTCCGGGAAGGATGGGCCCAAGCAAAAGATGGAATTCAGGAACTGTTTGATGCGTGTGGACACCCTGAGTGGAGATCTACGCTGTGGGCAAAGAATCTGGGCAAATTTGCGGTCGGAATACAGACAACCTAGAACATCAGAAGTGAGATTGGTAACTTCAGCGAAAGCAAGTGCTAATTCGGGCCATGATGCAGATAAAAACCTTGAAAGCATGCTATGAGAAAGAAGTCAAACACACAGACACACACGCACACACACACACACAAATGCGTATCGAATGACTCCATTTGTATGAAACATCCAGAACAGGCAAATCCCTAGCACAGAAAGTACATTATCAGTTGCCACAGGCTGGGAGAAGGCATGATGGGGAGTGACTGCTAATGGGTGTGGCTTCTTTTGGGGGTGATGCAAATGTTCTGGAATGAGGTAGTGGGGATGGCAGCACAGCTCTGTGAATACACTAGAAACCCCTGAACTGTATGCTTGAAAAGGGTGGATTTCATGGTAGGTGAATTATATCTCGATTAAAAAAGGGTTTTGAGCCTGTCCGGGTGAGGTCATGTGAGTAAGAGAAGACATTGGAGCTATAACTCAACACTTGGAACCGCACCTGAGGAGCAAAGCGGTTGATGTGGTCTGCATTTTTGCAGCTGGCCAGCTGTGTGCTCTAGGTCACCAGATAATCGTTCATGGGAATCCCTCACCTAATCTGGGTGCACACCTGATGGGCAGTAGGGACTGTAACCACAAAGACCCGTAGAAAGGGCTTCACAGAATTCAGGAGGACAGTGGATGGGGGCAGTAGGGGTGGGCGGGCGAGTGGGCGTGGTTTCCTTTTCAATGAATTGGCATGAATCTTATACAGCGAAAGGCTTGCCTGCCAATAAGGGACTATACGGGTGGTGGGGGCTGCCACTGCCTCCGAATCTCTCGTGATAAGGCTTCGGTGTGTACTTTCATAGACCTCTCGTTTTATTTCCAATACACAACCCAGCCTGAGAACAATGTTTCTCGGCAGTCCAGAAAATTGCATCTGTTTTCCACCTTACCCTGTGCATGTCGATAGAGTTGAACAATTGAAGAAACAGGAAAAGCAGGGTGCAGTGTTCCCATCAGTCTTTGTACTGAAAGTCCACGAGGAGGACTCCCAGCTTGGCCAAACTTAAGCTGCTTGATTTAACTAGTTTGGTATAAAAAATAAATAATGGCTTGGCTGAACTGGAAATTTGTCTACCTTTCTTCTTTAGAGAGCAGGAATGGGGGGAGGAGCAGATAGAAGGAGAGAGAATCTTAAGCAGGGTCCACGCTCAGCACGGAGCCTGACGTGAGGGTCGATCCCACCACCTGGGATCGTGACCTGAGCTGAAATCAAGAGTGGGACACTCAACCGACTGAGCCCCCCAGGTGCCCCTTTAATGGGGACTTTTTCATACCAAGGCTGTTACATCTTTATACTTCATTACCAACCTGTGGCCACATATTTTGAATTGTTTCTGGTGCAGGATTGCTGTTTCCTAGTGTGGCATCCGGGGACTGTCCACAGAGCACCCAGCTCAGACCTTGGTGGTATTATCATACTTCAAGTCCCGCTTGCTTTTTGACTTCTCTGCAGATGTATCTGCACATCCCGTTACGTTCACCGCACACGTTCTGAAAGCAGACCCCTACAAGCCTGAGCGCCTTTAATTTCTAGCAAAGACTGATGTGTGTCTGTCTCTGGTCTACTGTGTGCAAAGTTAAGCCAGTCAATTACCTCTCTCCAAGTCTGTCTTCCTTGGCCTTCCTCCTCTGGAGGTGCACCGCTTTTGAAAAGTGCTCATTTATTTTTATCGCCACTTCAGTGCACCCCCTTAAGCATAACCCCTAGGAGGGAAGGAAAGGCTGTACCTCATCGTTCTGTATAACTTGTGCCTAAGGTTTACCCTGGGCTTGTAACCTCGTGCCTGTGTTAAGTAGATCCCAGGCATGCCGTTCCGAAGCTTAGTTTATCTCTGCGCTGAGGTCCGTTTGTTTCACAAAGTGTAAGTGCCTGCCTAGAATTGGTTTTGATATTTTGAACACTAATGACACTGTTCCTTGTAGAGCTACACCTGTCCCTGCCACGATTCTGGAATATTAGCACCATTATAGGTTTCCTCTGCTTCGTAAGGGTTTATGACACATGAGCGATGGTGTTAAAATAGGATCCAACTATTTGAAAAAAAAAAAATAAAAAAACCTCCCAGACTTAATCTGTCTTGTCTTAAAGCCCTGTACACAGGAGGATAAAATTTCCAGGTTAAAGAAAAGTAGTGCTGTATACAGGACCCTTGCTATTTACATGGGCGGTGGCTCGAAACCTTGGGTTTCCTCTAGAAGCTGTTTCAATCCTCTCTAATAGCATATGTGTGTTTGTTTTTTAATGAAGTTGATGGACATGTTTACCGGTACAAATAAAGAGGTAAAATAAGATGAGGGGCGCCTGGGTGGCTCAGTCAGTTAAGCGTCTGACTCTTGGTTTTTGGCTCAGGTCATGGTCTCACAGTTTGTGGGTTCAAGCACTGCATCGGGCTTTGTGCTGACAATGCAGAGTCTGCCTGGGATTCTCTCTCTTTCTCTCTCTCAAAATAAATAAACTTTAAAAAAAAGGTCAAATAAGATGAAACCAGACTCCACCGGAGGAAATCCATGTTCAGACGTGTAAATGTAAAGTGAGAAATAAATCTAGTAGGTTGGGGACAAAGCACGGAATGACCCTTCTGCTTTGCGATGTTGATGCACTAAGTTTTCTTTTTTTTTTAATTATTTTTAATGTTTATTTTTATGTAGCAAGAGAGCAGGGGAGGCTCAGACAGAGTGGGAGAAAGAGAATCCCAAGCAGGCCTCATGCCGTCAACGCAGAGCCCGGCGGGGCTCAAACTCACGATCCGTGGGATCATGACGTGAGCTGAAATCGAGAGACGACACTTAACTGGCTGAGTCCCACAGGCACCCCTCTTTTTCACCAAGGTTTCTGATTTCACTGCTAAGGGCAGGACAGAACAGGGAAGGATATCAACTTCCGGACAGCATGTTAGCAGTTCAATAGAAAATAATAAACACCACCTTGAGTCAGAGGACGACACGTTTTGACAAAGCATAATAAATGTCCCATTCTTAATAGCATTCACAGGGTAGAGGAAGAAAACTCTGCAAATGTCACCGTCCATACATTTTACTGGGGAGATGGCCCTTTATTGAGGTCATATCCAAGCTTCGTGCTGTAGTGTGGAGGTTCTTGGCCACAACTGAACACGGGAATCACTTGGAGAACGTTAACAGATGTTGAGTCACTGCTCTAGGGGAACTAATTTAATGTGTCTGGGCAAAGGCCTAAGTAGAAGAACCTTTAAAACTTCCCTGGTGATGTTAATGGGCAGCTAAAGCTAGCTGCTGAATGGCACACTTCATTGTGGTTTCCATCCCCTAGATGATTAGAAACAGAATGTCTGGCATCCTGCTGGACACAAGGATGACACATGCCCTCAGGCATCTTCTTGCAAGAAAGTTTTTTGAAATTAAATCTACTCTCCCTACTATATTCTCTCCCCATTCACTGAACCACATTAATTTTAGAGGAGTTCATATATTCATTTAAAAACTACTTCAGGGGCTACCAAACTCCCTCCCTTGTTCCATCCACCCCCGCGCCCCCATGTTTAAATCCCATCCACGGTTCCCTTTGCCCACGGAATGAAGTCAGAGGCAGCAGGTGATGGAAGGCCACCTTCCCACCTCTCATGTCTCAGGTCCTACCTCTTGCTGCCTCACCTTGGGCTCTAATAATACTGAGAAGTCACTCATGTTCTGTGCAAGCTGTGCTGTCCCATGCTCCCGAGCCTTCGATGCTGTAAATATCTCTAGCAAACCACTTCTGTGCTATTTTGAAATTGCATGGTTTCAGTTCTGAGTCCCTTGGACTGTAAGGTCATAACAGGCACTTCTATCCCCCCCCCACCCGTGTGTGTACGTCTGCCCGTAGGGGACCTAACCCATTCATCTGACCACCTATGGAAATGGGATGACTGGGGCATAGTGGTTGTTGTTAGCGACATGGTAAAATTGACAGGAGTCAGAGCTAATAGTTTGGCAGCAAGGAAGGAAACGAGAGAAGCGAAGGAGAAATGTCAATCCTGGGAGGTTGACCATGTAAAACCACCTGGCCTATGTGTCTCAGTTATCACACAGGACATGACCATGCCGCAGCTCAGGACAATACCGGATGTGAATAGTGATGAAACCAATCAGACGAGGTTAAATTGTGTCCCATAGATGTTTAAAAAGTAAAAGGGGTATTGCAGTATAGATTCATTTAATCAATTAAATTAGGGAAAGGTGTTATGTGGGAGCTTTGTATACAAGGGACAGAGGCCTCATTCTGTAATGACGTTACATATTTTTCTATTACGTATTACGACATGACAGTCCATGTTCCACTTTTACCTGCATTTACAGCCAGAGGGGGTCTCTGACCATAGCCACCTAAGGTGATGTTACAAAGTCAGGCCCGTTCTTTAATCCCCAACAAAAATGCTGCCCGTTACCTTCAGTGTCATTGACCCACATGGAACCAGGGAGGGAAGCAGGAGTATGATGAAAACTGATTCCCCGGGCACATTTGTTTTAAAGCTTTTGCCTGTGTATTTCTCCTCCAGATACCCAGGCTTGGAAATTAACCCAGTTTCCAGTTTTGGATTCTCATAAGCTTCTCAGCACCTAAAAGAAATACCTGTCTATTCTGTCTCATGCTTTCAGAGAATAAAAAGATTCAGGCATGTGCTTAGGGTTGTGGCTGCTATGTAATTATTCTGCAGATGCTAGAAATAGCTAAATAATTGTTTTTAGTTCTGATCCCTCATCTGAAAAATGGAGATAATAATGAGGTTTTTACTAACTATCCAGAGGACTCCTTGTAATGATTTAATAAATTTGGAGGGTCTTCGTAAATTATAAAATATGTGTTAGTAATACTAATTTAGTAATGATTTTGCAAGCTGAACGTGTTTTCTGTCAAGGATATTTGTGTTTTAAATTTTTATTTATTTATTTTTAAAAGAGAGAGAGAACATGGGCAGGGTAGGAGAAGAGAGAGGGAGAGAGAGAATCCCAAGCAGGCTCCATGCTGTCAGCACAGAGCCCGACTTGGGGTTTGCACCCACAAATCGTGAGATCATGGCCTGAGCTGAAGTCAAACGCTCAACCGACTGAGCCACCCAGGCACCCGAAGTCTTGAATTTTAATGCAGTGTACTCAATTCTATCATTAGATATCGATTCCTAAAAGACTTAAGTCATCTGATCACTCTTGAGCTCAAAAACTTGAATAGCTCAACCTTCTCAATGGCATAACGTCTCAGTTCCTTGCTGCGGCATTCTCTGGCTCTCTGGGATCTGGCACTGGTTTAAATACTTCTCTCCCCCCACCCCCTCCATCCCAGTGCCAGATAACTTTTTCCTTGTATGCTTGGCATCTGCTATTCTGTCAGCCTGGAATGTTCTTTTGCTACCATCTCTCCTTAGATAATACAGTTCTCTACTATCCTTCCCTCGATTCTCTGAAGAGAAAGCCCTTCTTTACCATAGCACGCTTTTTTTTTTTTTTTTTACGACGGCAGCATCTAACTTCCAAATTTTGTTCTTTGCCATTATTTGTAGTCTTATGTCAAAATGAGAACAGAGCCCATATGTCTTTTTTTATCTTCTGTCTCCAACTGTAGCCACCACAATGCCTTATGCCAAGAAGGGGCACAATAAGCATTTGTTGGATTAAACGAACTTGAATTTGCGTTAAAGTACCACATTAAAGATATTTTTAAAACACAAATATCCTTGCAGCTCCTGGGTGGCTCAGGCAGTTAAACATAAAACTCTTGATTTCGGCTCAGGTCATGATCTCACAGTGCATGGGTTCAAGCCCTGGGTAGGGCTCTGTGCTGACAGCATGGAGCCTGCTTGGGATTCTCTCTCTCCCTCTCTCTTGTGCTACCCTGCCCATGCTCTCTCTCTCTTTTAAAAATAAATAAATAAAAATTTAAAACACAAATATCCTTGACAGGAAACACGTTCAGCTTGCAAAATCATTACTAAATTAGTATTACTAACACATATTTTATCATTTACGAAGACCTTCCAAATATATGAACTTAAATCATTACGAGGAGCCCTCTGGATAGTTAGTAAAAACCTCATTATTATCTCCATTTTTCAGATGAGGGATCAGAACTAAAAACAATTATTTAGCTATTTCTAGCATCTGCAGAATAATTACGTAGCAGCCACAATCCTAAGCACATACCGGAATCTTTTTATTCTCTGAAAGCATGAGATGGAATACACAGGTATTTCTAACAGGTGCTTAGAAGCTTTTCAGCCTCCAAAAATGAGCACCCTCTCTCGCTTACGTGCTCTCTCTCTAAAATAAACAAACATTTGAAAAAATAATAAAAATAAAATAAAATTCAAGATTTCAAATTTGGGTTGTGTCTAAGTAGTTTGTTTTCCTAGAAATATTACTACCGGCATGACCTTCTTTCCTTCCCTCCCTCCCATCCCTCTATGTGTCTTTCCTTTCCTTTCCTTCTCTTTCTGTTCTTTCAAGTAAAGGTCACCAATTCTCTATAAGATTTGTAGGAGGCTCATCTGTGAGCCTAAGTTTTCTAAAGCAAACTTGAGTTCGGATTGTGCCTCTAAAGTTCCCTTGCTGGGTAATCTTGGGGAAGTCACTCAGCCTGTGTCAGCTTCCATTTTGTGCTAGTCAAATAGAGACTATAAGACCTCAGTGAGTCACTGTCCTAATTGGAGATCTCCTTCTCACGTTGCTTGCACGTAGTAAGCCTCGAACGAACAGTAGCCATTGTTTTTTCATGACGTGAGTTAACACTGGAATGTAAAAGTACGCGTTTATAGTTACTGTGAGATGTTGGCTCCTATTGTGGTCAGGAGAATTAGTAGAAATTTAACTGATAATTTCTTTTAAAAACGACCTCTTTTCCCCCATTGTTGGAAAAGAAGCCCGTGGAAGGCAGCCTCCACGTCTGTGGCTCCATTTAAATGCGGATGAGTTAGCCACGTGGATTTCAAAGCAGTCTGGTTCTGTAGACCTGTGCTCTCAACATGGGCTGATTTAGACACACTTTTATGAAGTGGGTTAAAGCTCTCTACATGTTGGGTGGCGACGGTTCTAGCTTTCTTTTTAGTAGTGGATGCCAGCAGAGATACTGTGATATACCCCATGGGTGCAGGGGGCGAAAGGTAGTAGCCGGTAAGGCAGGACCTTACTCAAGGTCTAAGGGTGGTGGCCAGGGTACTGTTACCTCGATAGATTTTATCATACGTAGGATGTAGACTCCATCCTGGCAGGAAAAGAAACCGGGTCTTAATTCATATTCAGTATACTTTATTTTTTTAATGTTTGTTTGTTTACTTTGAGAGGGAGAGTATGTGAGGGGAGAGGCAGCGAGAGAGGGAGAAAGAATCCCAAGCAGGCTCTGTGCTGTCACTGCAGATCCCGACACAGGGCTTGATCCGATGAACTATGAGATCGTGACCTGAGGTGAAATCAAGAGTCAGATGCTTAACCGACTGAGCCACCCAGGGTACTTTTAGTATAATATACTGGTGTCACCCAAGACCAATATATAGACCCAAATGCCATTCTGGTACATTCCAGTCTGTGGGGGTCTCCTCCAGATGTGGGACTGTAACACACACAACTCAGAATCAGACTCCATCCCTCCTGATGACAAGACACCTGAGAAGAACACACTGGAATGAGAATGTTTCCTGTTCACTTAAAGTCAAGGAAGTGGCTCATCCAAAAGTGTAGTTCATTCAAGTGGCCGAGGCTGGTAAAACACACCTCGTGACAACAGCACATCTCTTTCTCTGGTGACCAAGAGGGTTGTCACCCTCCAGTCTCCAATCTCTTACTTGTGGACATGTTGTTCACATGTGTTTCTCTGAACCTCATCTGTGTTCTTTTGCTAAGTACACGCTCCTCCTAATGGAGGTGTTTTCCTCAGTGGTGTCCACACACATTTTAGCTCTGTAGGAGAGGCGAAAGTTTTCGTCAGGCCTCTTAAGGTTCCTTACTGGGTCTGAAAATTAAACCAACAAAGACGGATTGATGGTAGAAGAACATACAAATCTATTCAATATATGTTTTGCTTGGCATGGACGCCATCATATGGAAATTGAGGCCCAAAGAAACCACTAGACTGGAGTATTTTTATGGTAGGGCGGATGAGGAGTGGAGAAATAGGATAGCTCAAAGATTAGGAGGTAAGTGTAGGAAACTCGGAGAAACTTAGCAAGGCCTGTTTGTTAGGATTCTTCTCAGGATCCCTTTGTCTTCAAAGATTAGGATTCTCCTTTCCTTCGGGCAATGGGGAAGGCACCTGTCACATGAGGATTTTGGAACCTGATTCAGGGGAGAGGGCAGGGCAACCTTCCTGCTTCCGCTGTTTTCCCAGACTCCTTCAGCTTGAAATACGTCATGTCATACTGAACTCAAGGACCCCTGTTTTGTGGTGGCCTGTCCCGAACCTTTAATCACCACTAGGCTGTTCCCAGCCAGGCTCTCTTGCCTAGGAAACAGTCTCCCTTCCAGTTCTAGGCTGATTGGTTTACTTTATTTTCTTGAGGCTGTCACCACAACTACCATTACCAGTAATGATGTTCGTTCTGAATCCAGAAGCCTTAAAATACATGCGCAGCAGGGGCTAGTGAGGGATACGAAGGTGGGAGAGTGTTTCCACAGCTTCTGTTCAGGGGCTTGCACAAGTTGTTATCCCCTCGAAATACTGTTGTACCCGTTAGTACAAAACTTTTGCCAGGTACCCCTGACCTAGCTCGTTGCTGGGGCCCCTAAACGTCCCGTGATCCAGGACGTTCCCAGTGCTGTGCTCCAGTACATGTCCTTTCTGACTGGACAGTGCATTTAAAGAGCTAGTTATTAGATGTTTTGTGCGTCGCTTGGGTGTTAGTTCTAATAAACACTCTAATTTCACATTCTGGAAGAAGCATTTCTCCTTTCGTATCCTGGTTATAGGGCATACTGTGGAATAGAAAAGGGGACAGGATCTTAGTTGATTGTATGACCCCAGCTCTGAGCAAGACCGCTCTCAAAACAGTGGAGATAGAAAGAAAATATCCTCAAGGTGAGAATTGCATCCTTCAGTATATAAAGGGCCCTTCCCTCCCTCAGGTAGTCACATCCTCTTGGCTTTCTCTTCTTTCTGTCCTCGGTGACTCCAGATACCCTTCAAATGGAATAGCGTCTTCTCAAAATGTTTATTTTAAAAGCCTAAGGAAGTAAAATGTTGAATGAATTCCATGTACTTCGGACTCGCTCTACCGTTTTTGTTACAGGGTTCGTACGTTTAGGAGTACTGTATTCTACTTGAAACTTCAGATGGTGACTCTGAGACCGTAAATTGAATGCTTTCCTGTGACACATTTCATAATCTGTCCCGGCAAACAATTTCCAAGTTCTGCCGAAGCTAATTGCCTTTATAGATCAAATTGTTAAGTCTGAGTTCCAGTTTAATTACGTGGGATGGGAGTGTGAGTTTTGTCTACTCCATAAACAGTTTTGTTCTGTTGTGAAATGAATAGATTTGAAATGAAGCATGCCTTTTGGAGATTTTTGGCATTTTGTGTTCCTGCTGTGGTATCACTCACTCTTAGTCATTAAGTTGGATGGCTGTGTTCGCATCCAAAATCTGTCAAAGTAAAAACAGAGATCGAAAATCCGTCTGGAAAATGATGTCATCGAAGGGCTCAGTTGAACATTAAATAGAACCCAAGCATTTTTGGAATTTCAGCTCAGGTTTTCCCTCCTGTGTCTGGTGTCCAGGGGGAGGATTCAGTTGGCGCAGGTGGTCACTGCTGTGTCAGCAGCTGCCTTTGAATCATAAACTCCGAAGGTATTCAGGAGGATTAAGGGATAATGATGTGGTCTGGCCAGCAAAGACAAAAGACGCGGAGACCTCAAGAATGTTTGAGATTCAGAGAAGGAAACCTATATTCACTGTCAGTTGAACAAAAACCTATGCGTGTCTATTGTACTGGGGGAAATGCTGAATGTTAGATTGGAATAATTGGGCACTTGGATACACAAAAATAAAAACGTAAATGACTGTATTTTGTCAGAAGGCAGACGTGAGGTTGGGCGGTGTGGATTGGGGTGGGGGAGAGACTGGAGAGAGGGAGAAGGCAAAGCAGTGAACTGAGGCAAAGTGCCATTTCTTTAAACAGAGGCAATACATCCTCTTCGAGAATATCCAGAACTTTCAACTTATACCCACTTTTTCGAAAGTGAAACAATTAAAAGCCCACTCAATATTAGTGTTTTTATTAATGATACCAAAATTCCTGAAGAACTAAGCATACCTGCCTGATCTGAAGATGTTCTTGCTTTTGTAAAGAAAGAAGAGTACTTATTTTATCAAAGTAGTGTTTGGGTAATGAGAAATACATTTTATGTCAGGGCTTAGTATGCATATAAATATTCATAGACCCACATTCAAAACTTTTATAATGTCCTGGGGCTCCTGGGCGGCTCAGTCGGTTGAGCATCCAGCTTCGGCTCAGGTCGTGATCTCACAGTTCATGAGTTCAAGCCCCACATCAGGTTCTGTGCTGACAGCTCAGAGCCTGGAGCCTGCTTCAGATTCTGTGTCTCCCTCTCTCTGCCCCTTCCCTGCTCGATACTCTCTCTCTCTCTCTCTCTGTCTTTCTCTCAAAAATGAATAAATGTTAAAAAAAAACAAAACTTAAATTATACTATCTTTCTGTCATGTATTTGACATTTCTGTTTTATTTCATTTAAAAAAAAATTCTGCTTGGAATCCACTAAACGGATTTCATGACTTCTTTAATGGATTGCACTGAGGACAGGGCACACAACAGATGCAGGAAAGGCTTTCCTTGGTCCCTTGGGACTCCAGGGCGATGCAAAGCTGCCAGTAACTCCTGTTCATCATGGTGACAATCGTGTTCTTTTAAGAAGCCACCTCTGGGCCCACTGCACTGCAGAGGATCTTAATTCTGACTCTAAGCCAGCCTCTTGGCTTGATACATCTAGGCAAAGTTATTAATTAATGTCCTAAGATAAGCTTACACTGTCCCAGGACTTCTCACCCCAGGGATTTTATACCTGTTCTCTTCATCACTATGGAAGCCGGTAAGAATCCACCTCAGTACCTTGTTAAGGCAAGGATGGTTTACATGTCAAGACGTCCTCAGGATCTGACCATACAGATATACACACAGACCTGCTTGATAATTCTGTTCCCACCACGTCTACCTTACCCAATGTGGTCGGACCGATTTATAGATCAATCCTTGGGTTCCAGGTACAGTGGGCATCTCAGTGGAGACAGGATCCTTATAGCACCATCAAGGCAGATGGAAATGTAATGCTTCAAGTAGTAAGGACAGAGCATAAGTCCCTGGTAGTTGGAATAGATCATATTACTCTAAGGCAAAGTTCAGGGTGAAGGAGTTTGATAAACAGTGTCACAGGCAAGTGAGGAATGTTTCATCAAGGGCTGTAAGGACCTCGAGGAATGTGCCATGGGACAGCTGCAGATACGCAAATCCTCAGCCATGAAAGTGGCACAGATTAACAGTCATGGCCTCAGCTATTTGTGTCTTAAAGTGTCTTGGTGAGCTAGGCTGGTGGTATGGCTTGGGCAGCGAGAGGCAGGTTGTCTCTCCAGAAGTCTGAGTTATATGTATTGATGAAAAAGCCACCTTTTCTACCTAAACTTGGGTTTCTTGCAAGGGGTCTGGGTTCTGTGGGGGACCTGTGAGTCCTCTAAGAGTGGATTGCTTATTAAATCCTGTCATTCCCCCTCTCAGTGGCATGATGGTTCCTGGGGGCAGGGTGGGGACCTGTTGAACAACATGCTGTGCTGCCTCTCGACTTAGGGGCTGTGTCTTGGGTATCTTGGTGGCTCCAGTGCCAAATGCAATGTCTCATTCATAGAAGGCACAGATTAATGATAGTGCTTAAAATTAGTGAGTGACCAAATCTCTAACGGGGTCTCTCATGTGGACCCGATGTTCAGGCTTGGTGAAGGAGGATTCTACAGGTTAGTTTGAGCAGGCTTGGGGCCAAATTATTGTTGCCCGAAAAGTGTGAAAAAGTACTGATGATAAATGAGGGATGTTCTTAGTGGAAGGCCAGGCGTGGCACTGAGGTAGAAAAAATTCTATAGTACAGCAACCTATATTCCAGATGTCCAATTGGTTGGGACAGGATGATCGTGGTGTGTGGGAGGGGAGTTGTCAGAAAAATGTTCCGTGAGTCTATTTGTTCTTTTGGTGTTCTGGCTAATTTGTGAGTGGTAGTAGAAGGAAAGGGTAATTTTTCTTTGGAGGCTAGGAAGGAGAATAAGTAAACGCTGTAACCGTAATGAGGTTAAATGTTATGTAAGAAAAAGCTTCATAACAGGACCTATCCCTTTGATAATTACTGTCCTGTGAGAGGAAGATGTCAATTTACGAAAATCTACACACACTAAGAATATTGTTGTCAGTTGTTGGTAGAGCATTAGTTCTCTGATGAAATCCATGGTGACCGTGGAGTGAGGAGGAGGAGGAGAAAATTCTAGTTTATAGGTGTGCTCGTTGATCATTTCCTCCCCCGCAGTTTTCACCCAAGACCAAACCACCAGAAATCAAGGATAACAATGTGGAAAGCGTATGTTCCTGTAATGACTAGCTGTCGGTCTTTCTTGTCACCATAGGTAATCCCAGTCCAGACATCTCAAATGGGCACAATTTTACCAAATAGAGAACTCTTGGGCCAAGAAATACTTTTTTACCTATGTAACTAGCATGTCTTCTGACTGATCAAGCTGTTTGGTGATCTTATTTTCCATTACGAGATCTTGTCTTTGAAAAAAAAACTGAGGTATCAGGGACAGGGAAGAGTTTATTTTGAGGACGTCACTGATTTAGGATCCAGAAAGGCAGATGCTAGCATTTTTAAGAAAGTTGTTTTTCTACTTGACATCATGCTCTTCCTCTAAGATACAACTATCTTCTGAAAAAAATGAGGCAGGAATCAAGACTCAAGATTTCTCGTGTCCTTGACGCACCAGTTCTCCAACTGTCATTTTCTATTCAAAGCATTTATTAGATATTCAGGCAAATAAAGGTGGTGCATACTTATTGTAGTGATTTTTCCAATCATTAGCAATTATTCCAGTGGTCTATATTACATGACCCTTAATTGTTAGGACAGCGTCAATTAATAGATGTTCCATGTTTTAATAAAGAATGAAGGATAGCTCTTCAATAAACTCAAGTATGAAGCAAAATGATATGATATCTGACTGAAACGATTTAGGTGAGAATTGACTTCAGAATGATATATTGTGTTTTAGTTCGCATGAACTAAGGTTCAGTGACAGATTAGGTGTTAGAGTTGGGGCTGAAAAGAAAATTGGCAGCTGGAACACAGTATATCTAATATCCATAGTAGAGTCTGATGGAAAACTAAAAAGGCGTCCTGTGGACTCACCGGAGAGCAGCACCAAGGCCGTGAAGCACCGTATCGAGTGTCGTCCAGAGCTTTTGCCGATATCAGCACGTACGGGGAGAACTTAAAGTCTAAGTGGACATTTACATATTAATGTTGGATTCTGAGAATCCAGAGACCTACATAGTAACGATCAAAGCTACCCCCCTTCTTTCCGGTAGCCAGGAGAAAACCGGCTTTGCCTAACTCGAAAAGTATTGCCTTTGGTATGACATGTTGTTTACATTTGGACATTTAGCTTACAAGTTGAATGCCTTTTCTGTGAACAATGCTAGCTAGGTAGTGTTCTAAGCAAAACAATGGCTATAATATAAAATCTCCTAAATCCTCTGAGTGGTAGGTAATGGAGGAGGGGTCGAGATAGCAAACAAAAAAGAAAGATAACTGCCAGTCATGAAGGGTGTGAGAGGTCTTTCTCACAGGGAGCTCGGCTGTGCTGTGCCTTGTAGTTGGGTTCGTCCGCAAGTAGTCACTAAATGCTGGGGCAGAAAGCGAATGGTGGTGGAGGCCCATTTATGATAGTGGTCGGGAAAGGCCTTGTTGAGACTCAATGGCAAGAACAAGACATTGACAGGGACCTTGAGGACGGTGTTCTAGAGAACAAGATGTTGAGAATAACCTTGAGGACGGTGTTCTAGAGAACAAGACGTTGACCGGGACCTTGAGTATAGTGTTCTAGATACCGGCTCTACTGGGTGCAGATCTCTGAGGGTGGGTCCAGTCTGGTGAGTACAAGCTACAGAAAAAAGAAAAACAACAACAACAACAGAGTTTTTGAAACAGAACAAGTGTGGGTAAGACAGAAGGGGTAAGGACAAGAGGGCAGGTAGGAGCTAGAATGCAGAGAACTCTATAGAGACCATAGGAAGTTGTTGATGTCAAACTGCATCCACCAAGAAGCCATTGGGAGTTTTTAAGCAGTAGAGTGATGTCAGCTGACTTGCTACTTGGGCCGTCACTTTGGTTAGAGAAGCACAGACAGCATAGGGTGTGGGGTGCAGTGAAGGCCAGGGGCTGAGGCAGGGAGGTCAGATGGGGGTTGTTACAAAAATCCAGGACATCGTTTTGGCTTGGACTAGGGGGTCAACAGTGGAGACAGCGAGAGGCAGCTGGGATTGGCTGTTGTGTTAGAGGTAGAGGCCTTGCTAAGGTGACGATGGGTGGTTCTAGAAAGCTGGAGATTAAGCAGGGCTCGTCTGGTGAGGAACCTCATTACAAAATCATCCAAGTAAGTACCGGCAAGCCCAGGAAAGAACAGTGAAATGAAGTGGTGTGGCCAGGGGTGTATGGGGTGGGGGAAGGTTCGGGTGGAGAAGAGGAGGAGGTGAGAAGTGGTGTGGGCAGTAGGGCACCAGGAGTGCTGGGGCCTGGCAGGAGGGAGGGACTGTGGTGGTAGTTGAGAAGTGGACCCCAGAGGTGCGGTGGGGCTGGAGGACAGAGAGGCAGGAGTGACAGGAGGTTGGAACGGGGACACTGAGCAGACTGTATGTGGTCTTGCAGGCCATTTTCAGGAGTTTGGCTTTTATCCCAATGATCGTGGAAACCTTTAAAGGAATCTGCTGAACTGCTCAGGTCGTTTCTTCTACCTTCTGTACTTTTCTGCAATTGAATTTGAAATAAGCAAATTGCAGAGCTGCAAAGTGACCTTCAGAAAACAATGAAACTGCTGGCATTTGATTGGCATAATTAGAGAGACTCTCAAGAATCAGCCTGCTTGGCCATCTTCCCCCTCAGGCGCGATCGGATGTCTCCAGGGAGCATGGCATCATTGACATTATCTTTTGCAAACTTGCACCGCCTTTGGCCACCGTCCCTGAGGCCTTTCCGTGGATCCTGGGTTTTCCAGGCTGACTCAGCCTGGAAATACACGTGGCACATGCCAGTAAAGGTAAACTAAAATCACTGATAGGAAAATTGTAGGTGTTGGGTGACAAAACCATGTCAGATGACGTCGGGAAGGTCATTAGATAATTTCCACAAATTAAATAAACAGTAGATGTTCCTCTCAAAGTGTCCACTCCCTGGGACGAAAGGATGCAAAATCACGCAAGAGAGAGAGCATGGGGAGCCCGTCCCTGGGGGGCTCACTGGGGACCCTCAGGGGAAGCTACTCAGGGAAGACAGCGCGGTAAGGGAGACAGAAGACGGGGGTCTGGTGCCATGATTTGACTCCTGGATTTGGAACATCACTATGCTGTTTGGTGACTCGGTACCTTCCCACTTGCCGGTTGTGGTTGGGTTTTCTGGGGCTTATATCTGGGGAGCTGTGAGCAATCTCTTTGCCGTTGCAAGGGACTTGGACACATCTGTTCTTTGCAACCTAGGAAACACTGGTTATTGTCCACACCAAATGACCCAGCCACAGGTGGAGAGGGGCAGGTAGAGCGACATGACTCGTCCTTCCCTCCCATCTCCACCACAGGCCACAGCGGGGCATGGATAGAGAGTCACCTGCACTGAATGCTGCACTGAATGCCTCTTGGTGGTGGTGGGACCTTGGGCCAGTCACTGAAGCCATTTGCTCCCGTTCCCTAATGGAAGCCCTCCTGGGGTTATTGTGAAATTGCCCTGAAATGAGGGCCGCAAGTGCGCATTGCCCTGTATGAGAGATTGAGAGCTGCCTGGGCTGTGTCCTGAACTGTCCCCTCACCTCTCCCTTGGGACCGTAAAGGTGGGGAGGTAGCTGCTGGCAGGATGTCAACTCCAGGAGCAGCCAGAGTCAGAGCCGGCAGGAACAGGGGGGAGCCCAGCACTGGGATCTGGTCTGGGTTATGCAGGGCTGTGTAACAAACCACCCCAAAGCGTAGCTGTGTAAATAAGAACCATTTTGTTACGTGGATTAGGTTCCTTGGGTTAGGAATTCAGACACTATCGGGATGGCTTGTCTCCGCTCCATGACATGTGGGACTTCAAAGGGGGACAGTCAGGTGCTGAGACTAGACCCAGCTGGGAGTCTCCTACGCTCTTGCGTCTCCCTGCAGTGAGGGGACTTGGGGACCAGGTGTGGGTGGTGCTATCAGCCAGATCCCCTGCACATTGCTCCAAGGTATGGCTCTGGCTTCTCACAGCCTGGTGTGGCTTCCGGGATGGAGACCCCTGAGAACCAGGTGGAAGCTTTCTGAGATAACCTTGGAAGTCATGCGGCATGGCTTCCACACAGACTGGTACAGAAGAGCTGCTAAGGCCACCCGGTTTCAAGGGGAGGGAAGTGAGGTTCCAGCTCTTGGTGGGAGAATGGCAAAGGCACCACCCAGAGCAACTTGTGGCCTGGAACCTATTCGGTGGCCATCTTGGGGAAATACAACCTGTCTGAGAATTGAAGCATCTCAAGGCTGGAAGATGCCCTGAAGTTCACCCTGAGGCATCCTTGGGCGCTGCCCTCAGTCTCTTCTCCAGTGGCTTGGCCACCGCTCACCCTGTCTCTGCTGACGTGTGCTCCGTACGTGGTGTCCCCTGCCCACTGGGTGGCCCATTCCACCTTGGAGATGCTTAGACCTCTATCCACTTCCTCCTTGTACTGATGTGCCTACTGAGACCCTTGATCTCTTCCCCTTCATTTTCTCTCTCTCTCTCTCTCTCTCTCTCTCTCTCTGTGTTCTCTCTCTCTCTGTCACGCGCGCACACACACACACACACACACACACACACACACTCCAGAAGGTCACCCGGGGAGGCTGCTTCCTTCTGCTTCACCACAGTTCAGAGGGGATTTGAAGACAACTAGTGTGACTTGAGTCTTTTCTTCTCACAGCCTAGTGTCTCAGCATTACCCGTCCCCCTTCTGCACCCACCCCCGTCTCAGTCCTGTCCTTGCAGTGACTGCTTGGGTTGCTCCATGAAGCAGACACGCTTTGGGCTCCTCTGCAATCCCTCCTTCCCATTTTCCCATGGCTAGGGGTTTGCTTTCACTTGAAGGGTTTTCTTGTCAGCACCATGGGGTGACGTTGAGCCATGAAAACCGTTTAGAGGAATCCCATTCGTCTTGTTGGGCACTCATTTAAGAACAGACATGTGGCTCAAAGGAGACTCTTGGGGACGGTTGCCAGGGTTCTGGCCCTCCATCCCCAGAAGGAGTTGTGGGATGAGAGGCTGCCCCTCTTGGCTCTGACCCCGTCCCAGTGCCTGGAGCAGTGGACCCGTGTGGTGGGTGCAAACCAGCAAAAGGGAAAGAGCCCTCGCTGTGTGGGGCACAAAGCGTCCTTACCGTGTAAGCCATTTACTTGATAAGTATTGAGCGAACACCCAGGTGGTCTTCTGGGTGCAAGGGGGAACAGCAGGGAAAACACAAATTCCTTTGTGGATCTGACATTCTAGAGGAAAAGGTGGTTCAGAAAAGACTGATACGGTAAACGTGGGGCTGATGCCTTCCGCTTGCCCACAGGCCTACTTTTCACTTTTCCTGGGTCCTTCCGTCTGTCCAGAGGCTGATTTGAATTGGGAGGCCTCCACCGTCTCCTGACTCCCAGCTGACCCCAGCCAACAAGGAGCCCCAGCGGGATACCAAAGGGTAGAGAAGAGAGAGGGCAGTCTCTCTGGGGCTGCCGGTGGATCCTTCTTTATCAGAAGGATTGGTTCCAGCTCTCGGTTTACTTTACCTTCAGCATTCCTTGATGCCCTTGCTTCTGTCCGTCAGCCCTCTGCTAACCTTCCTCTCCTGAGATAGCTCCTTCTGAGCTATGCGGCGTGGAGGGGTATCTCAGGCAGAGGACAGAGCCTATGCAGAGGCGCTGAGATGGGCCCGGGTGTTCAAGGTACAGCAAGAAAAGTGGTGTGAATAGAGCAGGCTTAGTGCGAGGGAGGGAGGTGGGTGGTGGGGCCAGCGAAGGAAAGGAGCAGAAGCCGTTAGTACCTTGCAGCTTCTGTGGGGCCCCGTGCACATGGGGGCAGACGGGCTGACTGTGTGTTAACAGCATCGCCTGGCTGCTAGGTAAGAAGGGGGACCAAGGGGTCGGGTAGGAGTGGATATCCCAGTTAGGAGGTGACGGGGCAGGAGAACATGGCGGCTGGAAAAGCACCTGAAGAGTCACTGCGTTCTGGGTGTAATCTGAAGGTGGAGACCGTGGGCGTATTAACAGAGTAGTTGTGGGCCTACAAGACGGAAGAGTCAAACGGGACTCCAAGACGATTGGACACGTACCAGGAAAGATGCGCTTGTCATCAGTGATGGAGAAAAGTCACGGAGAGGCAGGGCTGGGAGAAGGTCGGGAGCTCTGTCTCATGTATGTGAAGCGTGAGGTCTGTGGGAGACTGTTTCAGTAGCCCTGATGCACCCCATCTCCTAAGGTTCATACCTCTGTGCAGCCCCCTCCTCTTGCATCTGGGGCCTGCTTGAACCCTCTGAGTGTAGCACAAATGATACAGGACCTGTTCCCAGGCTGGGCCTTGGGAAAGCCTGGCACCTTCTGCTTTTGCGCCCTTGGAAGCCAGCCGCCATAGAAGAAAGTGGCTCTCCCCCAGATCACCATGCTGTGGAGGAGACTAGGCATTCCCCCCAGAGAGGCCTGCGTGGGCCAGGGCAGAAGCTGACAGTCAGAGGCGTGACCCCAGCTAGTGACCGGCTCCCAGTGCTCACCACAAGCGTGAGGCCTTAGACCTTGCAGGGATCCAAGCCGACACTGAGGGAAGCCAAAGAATGATCTGGTTCACACACACTATCAAGAGACATCATAAATTGCCGTTTCAGGTCCAGAAAACCATAAAAGATTTAGCTCACACATTCTCAACTGGGCACAGTTTTGCACCCCCTCCCCCCAGGGTAATTGGCAATGTCTTGTGACATTGTTGGTTGCCACAAGGTTCACTTTTGGGATTTAAAGCAGCTCTGGAATCCAGGGGATAGAGGCGACAGTGGCTGCTAGAGACCCAACAGCTGGCCAGGGCAGCTCCCACCAGCAAAGGATTATCTGCGTCAAGATGGCAGTGTGTTGTCCCTGAGAAAGTCTTACTTTCGCACTTAGGTATGTAGGGTAATACAGTATAAATCACTGTGGCTTTCTGAAAGGAAAGGACAGTCACATGGGGAGGAATGTGCTGTTAAGGAGATAAGTAAAAATGAGCTCAGATGAGCTAAAGTTTCTTCCAGTTTTGGTGCTTTTTGTTTGCATTTTTCTACCTTTTCCAAAATAACAGCGTTTCTGCTACCATTACGTGGTCTCTTGTAAGCTGCGAATTCTCTTCTTTTCGGAGAGACTTTGTCCTGCCCGACAGCGGTGACTTATCCTCATACTACTGTTGGGGCTCAAGAACCTTCTCCATGGGGAAGATTGGGGAAAGTGTGAGGCTGGACAACAGACCGGACCCAAACCCTACCAACGTGGAGTATGGCGTTTGCACCCTGGCTTGTTTGGGGGGGTTTCAAGAGGTTTCAGATTAGGAAGCAAGTGAGAAATATGACAAAGAGGAAGATAAATGGAACATAATAGAACATCGCTGTTACTAAGGATAAAAATCTAGGCAATGAAATACACAAAAACATTCAGTTTCTCAGACACACTGGCCACATGTCACTGCTCAGTGGCCGCATGTGGCCAGAGGCTACTGTATTGGACTGTGTGCCTGTAGAATGTTGCACCATAGGAGAAACATTCAGTGGATGGTTACTACTCTGAGATTTTTGTCCTACCCCTCTTTGTATCATCAGTGCCTAGAACCGGGCCTGACTCAGAGGCGCTCAGATATGTTGGTGAGATCGAGGCATTTTTTTTCAAAATCTGCATGTCGTAAAGACCTTTTCTTTCCCAAACAACACTGTCACTGTCGTGACAGTGGAGCGTGGATAGCTTCTTACATGAAGTAAATCAGTTGAAGAATATGCACTCTATAATCCTATTTTTATAACTTGTTACGAGTAAAAAGAAAAAAAAAAAGGAAAATTAATACGTTAATTTTCTAGATATACGAAAGAAGTTATGGCTGTTCTCACGGTTAGGTACTAACAAAAGGCGGTTGTAAGAGTGGATGGGAGCACCTGGGTGGCTCAGTTGGTTAAGTGTCTGACTCTTGGTCTTGGCTCAGGTGAGGATCTCATGGTTTTGTGAGTTCGAGCCCCACATCCGTCTCTGGGCTGCCAGCACAGAGCCTGCTGGGATTCTGTCTCTCCCTCTCTCTATGCCCCTCCCCCACTGTGCATTAGCACTCTCTCTCTCTCGGAATAAATAAATAAACATTAAAAAAAGAGTGAATAGACAGTAGCATTAAGGAACATAGTAGTGAAGTACATAAGGACAAATCAGTCGTTGGCCTGATGGATACCCCACGTAAGCCATGAAATCTGTTTCCTAGGGAGTGCATAAAGTACGTTTTCTTTCCCCAAATACGGCTCCCTTGCTGAGCCACAGAGAGGAGTGTCGCCAGATGGCACAGTGTCATTTTTCTGTTATAGCTCCTGACCCAGCAATATACTTTTTCCCACCTCGCCTTATAGAAATTACTTTTGTTCATGGCAGGAGTGATCTTCACCCTGGGAACGGACCTAGTGACTGTGTCCAAATCTGAGCTCTGACACACTGAGTGATGACCCTTTTGCAGCCTTACTTTGCTCTTCATTTGCTGGCTGATGAGCTCCCAGATGCTGGACCAGAATTCAGTCCATAAAATGAAGACATTCCGTTTGACAGGGGCCGAATCTAAATGACCGAAGCAAGGGCGCGGAAGCATGAGGCAGTGCCTTCAGACTCACCCTAAGACCATGTAACCCACAGTGAAAATCAATCTGGTTTCCAAATGAAGATCTTTAGATGCCACAGTAATTTCTACAAAAAAAGCAGGGGGAGGGGAGGGGAGGGTATCATCATAAAAATACTAAAACCCAAACGAGAATGACACAATAAAAAGACCAGTTTAATTAGCAGCTCTGCTGTTTTATTTCATGCTCAGTTGATGGGAGAGAGAATATTTTTTTCAAACTATTAAAATGAATGAATTTAAAGATCGGAATATAATCACCCAGAAAAATGGCATTAAGGAAACAGTTTTAAACGCAAGCATGATAAACCTGATTTCTTTGTGATTGTTGTGCTCATTCACTGTTACTCTTAAATCGTGCTCGATTCTTGGCTTGGGGAAAATTCCATCAGGGTGAATGCATCCCTGCAGAGCTGACATCTGAAGAGGTTGAGCTGTTTGTGATATTACTCCCTTCTTCATGTTTTTTTTCTATTACTGTTTCTGTTTTGCAGACCCACTATGAGAATGGGGAGTATATCATCAGGCAAGGTGCCAGAGGGGACACGTTCTTTATCATCAGCAAAGGCACGGTAAGCCCTCGAGCACCAAAGGGGGCTGCACGGTGGGGCGGGGCCTGGGGAGCATCAATGACCCCTGGAGGATCGTGCGCACGGGGCGTGAGCTGTTCGAGCTTTTCCATCTTCTGAAACGGATAGAGAAACATTTGAGAAAGGACCTCCCAAAAATGGTGCTGGAGGAAGAGTAAGTAGAACTCTGAAGACCAGAAAATAACCTGTGTTCTATAATTTAATAACCATGATGCTAGATGCCACTGACATGTCTGCATAAATGGGAAGATTCCCATTTAAATTATATAGTTAAACAAGAAACAGACTAAGGTGACTTTAGAAATTCTCAACAGGAAAAAACAAAAACAAAAATGAAAAGTTCCGTCTCATCATTAGAAGCAGTAACATAGCTATGGTAGAACACCAGGGCTTTAAAATCAGATGGTCCAGGGACTCCTGGCTCAGTCAGTTGAGCATCCAACTCCTGATTTCAGCTCAGGTCATGATCCCCAGGTTAGTGAGATCGAGCCCCGTGTTGGCCTCCATGTTGAGCCTGGAGCCTGCTTGAGATTCTCTCTCTCTCTCTCTCTCTCTCTCTCTCTCTCTCTCTCTCTCTCTGCCCCTCTCCCCTGTCCATGTTCTCTCTCTCTCAAAAAATAATAATAATAAAATGAAATAAAAATAAAATAAATGGCCCAAGTCTGAATCCCCCTATAAAACTTATCAGTCTCAGTATTCTTAGGCAAGTTGCTTAGCACCGAGAACATCAAGGATATAAATATATTCATGTTTTATTATGTCTTCATAAAGAAATTTTCAATGGATACTTCTTAATATCCATTAAAAGTGATGTTATAAGGGAAAGGATAAACCTATTAAACAGGATCTATTAAAAGTGATAAATTATAGGGGAAAGGATAAATATGGGGTAGACAAAGGATATGAATGAAAAATCATAATTTATGCTTTTATATTAACTTTGAAGCATTAGAAATCTACTTTAACTTGTATTTAAAAACTAAATAATAAATTAAGTGAATTGGAAAACGGCGACTTATGCAGATGTATGCTCTAACACCCTAAAAATACCTTACATTTCCTTTCATCAGTGAAGTCATAACCTTGTAAGTTATAATATATGATATTTATATCTAATGATCTGAACTTATTTTGCTTCATCATAAGGGATCCTTAAGAGGAATTTGTACATACTTAGCGACAGGGAAGGAAATGCCGGTGGAAGGGAATGTGTACAGCAGTTCTCATTTTTCTAATTGTTATTTTGAAATGTAAGTAAGTTTAGGGGTGCCTGACTGGATTCAGTGAGTAGAGCATGTGACTTGATCTTAGAGTGGTGAGTTCGAGCCTCGTGTGGGGCATAGAGCTTATTTGAAAAGTAAATTAAAATTTTGTTTATTTATTTTAATGTTTTAATGTTTATTCATTTTTGAGAGACCGAGCATGAGTGGGGGAGGGGCAGAGAGAGAGGGAGACACAGAATCGGAAGCAGGCTCCAGGCTCCGAGCCGTCAGCACAGAGCCCCACGTGGGGCTCAAATTCATGACGTGAGATGGTGACCTGAGCCAAAGTCGGATGCCCAACCGACTAAGCCGCCCAGGCGCCCCAATTAAAATTTGTAAATGAAGAAGCGATTTCTAAAATGTAAATAAGTCTGTTTCTTCTAATTGAACAAATACGACTGACTCTCGTACTTTATGGCTCATGTGAAAAAAGGAAAGCGATTTACAGACCCACAGTGAACAGGATACGTGAAAGATTATAAATCTTGCTGGGTCACAGGTTAGATAATCCCCTCTGAAACGATTTTGACTCAAGAATGTGTCCGACTTTACACCAGTGACATGTCACTAAAGCGAAGATGGCACCGGCTGTGTTTGTATCATACCTGTTCTGTTGACGGATCGCAGAAAGCCTGGGACAGACATAGATGTCAGGTGCCAGCATCTTGAGGACATCAAGAAATGACATGTCCGACCACAGTTACAGTGAAAACTGTGTTCTGAATGGCCCAGTGTTAGAGGCTAAGAAACCTTAACATTTTGTGGTTTATGTATAAATTATTGGAGCTTTACCATTTACTGTCTTATTTCTTAACATTTGCTAAAGAATCAGGAGAAATTGAAAATCCTCATGGATATAAATGATTCAGTAGGCCACAGGGGGATTTTTTGTCCCGACAGTCTGGATTTTTTTTTTTCTTTATCACTTTGCTAATCCTTTGCTCTCATGGGATGATACATTTATCCATTTATGATGAATTTCTGACAGACTTTTGTAATTACCCCATTACTGCAAATTCCTAGCACTACCTAAAGGAACCTGTGGTTTGTAACCAGTTTGAGTTTAAAACAGGTGCATTAGGGGTGCTACTTTATGAGTTTTGTATTATGCATCAACAGAAATAACAAGGAAATGACACCGCGGGAGCCCATTCCCTTGGCAATATTTCAGAGCACCATGGGGATCCTGGGAGAGAAGTAGAAAGAATATGTTAGACTCTTTTGACACATTCAAGATGTTTTTTAAACCAGCCGTAGATTTTTCCATAACTAGTTTTTCATGTCCTGCGACTTAGCTGCTATGATTTTTAATCACATTAATTATATGATTATTAAGATATGATATTAGTATATTAATTATACTAATTCTTGTATGCGTGTATTGGAATCAGTATATAAAATCCTGAGGGGCAGGCGTTGAACCCGCTTAAGTCCCAGTGGGATGGAACAGGAGAGAAAAGTAACAAGAGCCTTCAAGTAAGCAGGCCAGTAGGTTGCAGAATTGAAATTTTCTGAATCTCTATGCTTTGCTTTAGGTATACAGATGTAAACTTGTTTTCTTATGTGTTTAAAAAATTACAAAGGGTAACCCTTGCAAAGATCGTTTCCCTGTTACCCCTGAACTGGCTTTTCCTTAGAGCATGTCATAAGACACCCACAGGCAGCTAGAGTTACAAGTGGATTCCCCCCACTCAAGACATTCATTTAAGTGTAAGGCTTTTTATTTTCCCATGAAGCACTTGCACACAAAGGGAGAAACTCCGAAATACGTGTTTTTCCCCCGTTAAACCTCCACAAACTGATTGTTCCACACCTTGAGCAAAACGCTTATAGTGATGTGTACAGTACTTGTTGCTGCCTCTTCTAGAAGCTGAGTTAGTTCTCTGTATATTCCAGTTGCCTGGAAACATGACGTTCCTTTCCACCCAACCATGAACTATAAGATATCAAAGAATTCACAAAGGAGCAGTGAAAACTATCTTTGCCCAAATTTTGTGCGTATGGCCCTGTAGCTGTGTTACATCAAAAATTGAACTCTCTCCAGAAAGAAGTTGAGCCAAGATTGAACAGGATTGTTAGGCAAAACTTCAGAGTTGCAGTAATGATTCAAATACATTTTGATTTTCTGATTCTGTTCAACATATCTAATATGCTGCTGTTAGAAAAAAATGTGATTCGAAAACTCTTGTCCATTAAATGCCATTTAAAACCAGATGGCTTTGCTTAGAATTAATTGTTTGAGCGTGTTGGGTAAACAGATTGGTTTATCATGATGTTTGATGTTGTTGAATATGGAAATTATGGAAATTTTATTTGTATATGGGTACATAAGAGTGAAGCATGAGAAGCTCTTCCTTGTAGATCAAGGACAAGATAAAATGAGCATTATCAGCACTTCTGTTCAATATGCAACTGAATGCCACAGTCATTACAATAAGGCAAGAGAACTATTTGGAAGTCATGAGATAGAACAGTAATTATATAGGTAAATCTGGAAGAAACACATTTATATCTCTAGAAGAATTAATGAAATGTGTATGTATGTATATAATGGGACATATATAATGGGATATATATATTCATATAATGGGATAATATGTAAAGTGAGGAAATGAACTTCAGCATTGTGTATTAACATGGGAGAATTGGAGAAATCTCAAATACAATACCGCTCAAAAGAAGCAAGTCGCCGAAGAATACATGTGGTATGCTCGCATTTTTATGAGGTTCAACAACAGGAAAATATCTAGTATTTATGCCTGGAATGAGTTGTGAGGGCACGTAGGCACACACATTATATTACAGACATTAGAAAGGGGATCATGACCATGAGATGCACGGCAGGCATTTTGGGAGAGTGGGTTAGGACACGCAGTGGAGAGAGACTCTAATTTACTCCCATGTTACACAGAAGGTTCAATGATCACATCCTACTCCTAGAAATCCTACATCTTGACCACACTGAATTTAATTCATGGCTCAAAGAGTGCAGGCAAACTTGAAGCTCAGAAAAAACATTCCTACCCTGTACGTGTCCCAAGCTAGCAGATACGTTGCCTAAAGTGCCCTCATTCTCCTTCAGGAGGCATTTTGGTTTGGGAATAACAGGACCAAGTTTTGAGTGCTATGTGAGGAACACTGTTAGAAAGGAGAAATGCTTTGGTTTGGGGACTTCTCGGTTTCTGTGGTCTGTTAGTCACACAGGTAGGAGAGTGATGACCTAACCCTTATTCTCCAGCTGGGTCTTTCCCATAAATCTGTAAATTCTAAGCTTCTTTTGGGTTTTTTACAGTAAACATTGCTTTGTTTATATAACCTGAATCTGTACTAAAACGTTTCGTGTTTTAAAATTGTTTTTGATTAAACATGTTGGTTGAGTACACTGATACTGTTTATTGAAGTCTTCAGTATCAAAGATCAATTTTAGATGTCCCCCTAAAAATCTCTAATTTTTATTTTGATTCTTAATTTTTAAAATATGTGTATGGTTTTAAAATAGAGTTTAAGGGCGCCTGGGTGGCCTAGTCGGTTAAGCGTCTGACTCTTGGTTTCGGCTCAGGTCATGATCTCAAGGTTCATGAATTGGAGCCCCACATCGGTCTCTATGCTGACAGTGCGGAGCCTGGTTGGGATTTTCTCTCTCCCTCTTTCTCCACCTCTCCTCCACTCACATTCATTCATTCGTTCGTTCATTCATTCTCTCTCTCTCTCTCTCTCTCAAAATAAATAAATAAACTTAACTAGTTTAAAAAACTCAAATCACTAGACCCCACATATGTCTTTCAGAAAACAAGTTAATACATAGGTAAGTGAAAACATTAAAACACACACTCTTATTTCTCTAGAAGGAAAAGAAGTTTCTGCTCTAAATAGCGTTTCATAGCAACAATGAAAGAGCAATAGTAGTGATAAGGGGATATTTATTTTACAACCAAATGCATGAATTTCTGAAACATGAGTAGTAGAAGAAAGGGAGAAAATATGAGGAAAGTCATCAACCTTTTTGAGCACTTACCATTAAGAGGATGCTTTTCACATGAGATTTCCTTATTTAATTCATACATGCACATACCCTCTTTTGAGATAACTCTCCAGTTTTTTAGTTGAGGTGATGAAGTAACACGGGTCAGACAGACCAAGTATTACTGTCTTTAAGGCTCCATAAGTTGGGGTGCCTGGGTGGCTCTGTCGGTTAAGCGTCCGACTTCAGCTCAGGTCATGATCTCACGGTTCGTGAGTTCGAGCCCCGCGTCAGGCTCTGTGCTGACAGCTCAGAGCCTGGAGCCCATTTCAGATTCTGTGTCTCCCTCTCTCTCTGCCCCTCCCCTGTTCATGCTCTGTCTCTCTGTCTCAAAAATAAATAAACGTTAAAAAAAAATTTTTTAAAGGCTCCATAGGTACTCCTTTCCCCTAGCATTGTGGGTCATAAAGTACTTTGTGGTTTAAGGGAAAACAATAAGTAATATAGGCCAAGGTTAGAGAGGCTATCTCTGCATATTTAACTTTCTCTATCCTAACTTATTTTTTTTTTAGAATTAAAGATGCAAATGTCCATGCCTGATGTCTGCATATTTAGAATGATTCATTATATGTAAAAAGAAAAAGTGTAGAAATTGCAACTTTAAAGGAAAGCTTTTCTTCTTGTTCTTTGACCTGCTTATCTTTTCACATATATGGATTATGCAGATAGGGTATTCTTCACACTTATCATATAAGCAGAAAGTGGTCTATTCAATAGGTGGCCCACTTTTTATGCCTCTGTTCCTGCATTTCAGTAACATTTTTGTAAAGATATTTCAAAATCCACTGAAATCTTTCCATGCCTTGCATAAACCTGGCATTTCAAATTTTTAATCTTTTTGTTGTTGTTGTTAACCACAAGACAAATGTACAATTATATAATGTATCTTTATATCTAATTTTGAACTAATGATCTTTTAGTATATTACACCTTAGTTCATGCCTTTTTTTTTAATAGTCAGGACTGAAAGATAATTTTGTTGCATTGCCTATTGTACAGTTGAGAAAACCGAGGTTCAGAAATAAAACAATGGATTCATGTCTGTCAAAGTTTGGTCTATGGAACATTTGCATCTAAGACACCTATATTAATCTTTTGAAATGCAGATTTCCAAGTCCCAATAGATTAGAACCTCAAGAATGACAGTCAAGTAGCCCTTATTTTATTTTTCTCTTCCAAGCTTTTACTTAAATTCCAGTTAGTTAACATACAGTGTGATGTTAGTTTTGCATGTAGAATTTAGTGATTCATCGCTTGCAGAAAACACACAGTGCTTATCACAGCAGGTGCCCTCCTTAATCTCCATCACCCATTTAACCCATCTCCCCACACTCCTCCCCTCCATTAACCCTCAGTTTGTTCTCTATAGTTAAGAGTTTGCTTTATGGCTTCCCCCTCTCTCCCCCCATCCCATGTTCACCTGTTTTGTTTCTTAAATTTCACACATGAGTGAAATCATAAGGTATTTGACTTATTTCACTTAGCATAATATTCTCTAGTTTCATCCATGTCATTATAAATGGCAAAATTTCATTGTTTTTAATGGCTAATATTCCTGTGTGTGTGTGTGTGTGTGTGCGTGTGTGTGTGTGTGTGTGTGTGTGTGTGTGTATACACACCGTATCTTCTTTATCCATTCATCAGTCAATGGACACTTGGTCTCTCCGCATAGTTTCACTATTGTTGATAGTGATGCTATAATCATTGAGGTGCATGTGCCCCTTTGAATCTGTAGTTTTGCATCCTTCAGGGAAATACCTAGTAGTGTAATTTCTGGATCACAGGGTAGTTCCATTGATAACTTTTTGAGGAGCCTCCATACTGTCTTCCAGAGTGGCTGCACCAGTTTGCATTCCCACCAAGAGTGCACATGGGTTCCCCCTTTCTCCACATCCTTGCCAACACCTGTTGTTTCTTGTGTTGTTGATTTCAGCCATTCTGACAGGTGTGAGGTGGTAACTCATTGGAGTTTTGATTTCTATTTCCCTGATGATCAGTGATGTTGAACATCTTTTCATGTGTTTGTTGGCCATCCGGATGTCTTCTTTGAAAAAACATCTATTAGTGTCTTCTGCCCATTTTTTAACTGGATTATTTGGTTTTTGGATGTTGAGTTTGATAAGTTCTTTATAGATTTTGGATACTAACAGTTTATCAGGTCATTTGCAAAAATTGTCTCCCATTCCATAGGCTGCCTTTTAGTTTTGTTGATTATTTCCTTCACCGTGAAGAATGTTTTTATCTCGATGTAGTACCAACAGTTCATTTTTGCTTTTGTTTCCTTTGTCTTAGGAGACATATCTAATAAGTTCAGTAGCCTTTATTTTAAGTAAAGCCCCTTACCACAAAGTTTGAGAATCAATGCGGTAGTGTATTTCTATTCACATCTATAAAAGCCTTATCAGCATGCAAATGAGCATCTCTGTGATATAGGTTGGTTTAAGAGGGTTAAAAACTACATCCCCATGGTTTTGATACAGTGTGGAAAAGTAATCAAATGCATCAGTGGAGAATAATAATTGAATTCCCTCCACCTTGCACATACATTCTTACTTACAAAAGTCCTGTTCTTTGTCATCTAATCTCTAAACTCAGAAACCCAAAGCATAGTATTTTTAAATGTGCTTAAGTGTCTAGCATTGTTTTAAGAAATTAATTTTTTTCTGGGACATCTGGGTGGCTCAGTTGCTTAAATGTCCAACTGTTGAATTTGGCTCAGGTCATGATCTCCAGGTGCATGAGTTTAAGCCCCATGTTGAGCTCTGCACTGACAGCCTGGAACCTCTTTGGGATCCTCTGTCTTCCTTTCTCCCTGCTCCTCCCCCACTTGCTCTCTTTCTCAAAAATAAATAAACTTAAAACCCTACTGATTAAAACAAATGAATTTTTTCTACCACCTTACGTTTTCCAGGTAGGTGAGTTTTAACTATTTAACCATTCTAGGTGAAACATAGCCAGTTTTATGAATATTAGTAGAACCTGGGGGAGGGGAAGTGAACTAAGTTACAGCTTCCTACATTTAGGTCTTCATTCATGCAACAAAAACATTATTATTTTCCTTCTGTGGACACAAGTCCTTAGGGGCCAAGATATCTTGTTTGGGCAATAAAGCTTTTCCGTTCAAACAACTTACAGCTCTTGGGCACCTGGGTAGCTCAGTTGGTTGAGTGTCTGACTCTATTTCAGCTCAGGTCATGGTCGCAGGGTTGTGGGATTGAGCCTTGGGTAGTGATCCACACTGAGCATGGAGTCTGCTTAAGACGCTCTCTTGTGGGTCACCTGGTTGGCTCAGTAGGTTAAGCGATGGACTCTTGGTTTTGACTCCGGTTACGATCTCAGAGTTTGTGAGACTGAGCCCCGTGTTGGACTCTGTGCTGTCAGTGCAGAGCCTGCTTGGGATTTTCCCTCTCTGCTCCTCCCCTGCTCTCTCACTCTCTCTCAAATAAACATTTAAAAAAATTCTGCTCCTCTTCCCTACTCATGAGCACTTTCTCTCTAAAATAAAAATCAAAAAAATAGAAAAAAACTTACAGCTCTTTATTAGGTGAAAACTGAATTTTATTCGTTTTAAAAACTGAAATCCTACTGAACAAAGCAGGTGGACCTTAAGGACTGTCTTGGGTTAGGGACCTCTAAAAAGGCTTCATTAACCTGTGAGTGGAAGAGACAAGCGTGTCTTCGTGGAATGGGGACGTGCATGAGAGGTGTGTAGAAAGATGTTTACTGCAGCAAAAACAATATAAACGTCCACCTGTAAGGAAATGGATGAGTAAACAGAGAATGGAAAAAGGCCCTGAAACATGAAAATGAATGGACTAGATTCATATCTAAGAGCACGGAACAAGTAATAAAACAATGTTAAGGGGAAAAAAATGTAAGTTGCATACTTACATTTATCTTACAGTAAGATACATACTGTATTATGCTATGCATATTTTTTAAAAACCCAAACACATAAACACATTACAAAAGGTTGGAGGAAGGCTCACTTAATTTTTCATAGTGCTTGCCTCACAGGAGGTAGGAAACAAGAACAGGAATGAGAATTAAGTGAAATTCAGATTTCTGGACAATTTATTACTTCTTGAAAACAGCTCGAAACAGCCTAACAGTATTTGATGGGCATTTCTTGTGATGTGCATGGACATTTGTGATATTGTTTTGGTCCTTTTCGTGGTAATGTATGCGTTTTCTTTAAAAGTGGAAACAAGTGGAATTAACATCATAGGTTAGTGTTCATTTGATCAATCCGTGTGTGCAGTGGATATAGACTTTTATTGTTTCCCTTTGCAGGTAAATGTCACTCGGGAAGACTCACCAAGTGAAGACCCGGTCTTTCTTAGAACTTTAGGGAAAGGAGACTGGTTTGGAGAGAAGGCCTTGCAAGGGTGAGTAGATCACATCGGACACGGTTTTGGTTTGAGTGTGACATAAATTCCTGTCTTAAATATTGAGCTCCTAGCAAAAGAGGCCCTTTAATTAGTGTTTATCCTAATACCAGACACAGAGGCTTAATAATCGTTTTTATTTATTTCCATGTGGACTTGTAATGCATTTACATAGGCTTTAAGATAAATGGATTAGCTTCTGTAATATAACGTTTTTACAGTAATGGAAAAATTTCCTAGCTTTGTGCTCAGTAACCACAATCTCTATAAAGACTCTAAAAGGCAGGGAAAAGTCTCTGCTAAGCTTACTTTGTGCAGTAGTTTTGCTCAGAATCCTAGGAAGGTGATTGGTTGAGAATTTGGAAATCCCTGAGCCGACTGTACAAACCAAGGATCAGAAGGCAGTGGAGACTGGCTGGGATTCACGTCTGGGTAGTAGTTGTCCTCCCAGTGGCGGAGATAATGCACATGAACATTAACCATGGATGGACCCAGAGACGTATATTGCAAGGTCCCGGAAATTCTACTTGTAAAGCCTCGAGAAGCAAGCACTTGGGATTTCTTCCCATATACTATGGAAGAAAAACCCAGTTAATTTTGGACTACACATTTTACAGAATGCATGACAAATTTGGCACATATATTTGGGTATTCTCTTCTTGTTTTCCAATAAACAACACATCTGAATTATCAGTATATATAGATGAGACTTTTCAAAACTCAGTGCAGGGTGTGTGTGTGTGTGTGTGTGTGTGTGTGTGTGTGTGTGTGTACACATACATACTTGAATCAGAAATAACCAATAAACTTTTATTTTGGTATCAAATTCCAGGTGCAGGAGCGTCTGCTAGAGAGGAACCGCAGTAGGCTATAATTCATTCCCAAAATATTTGGAACACTGAGTTTTGCTTCCATTTCAAATTATGCCTTCTTTTAAAAATTACATTAGAAGCATTTTGTTTAAGATTGTTATGAAGAAATAACTCAGGGAGTTTTAATTTTTAAGCCACAAGCACAGAGCAACTTTTCTTTTTCTTTTCCCACCCTTTCACAGTATAGACATGAAACGGATCTGATAAGTCCTCCTAAGTATACCACATTAGCTAATGAACATTCAGAACCAAATAGAACTAAATGCATTTGACTTTCTTTTTTTCTTTTCTTGTATGCGGTTCATTTGATCCTTATCTGATGAGCATGTACTTCCCGTTCGCTTTTTTCCAACAGCAAAGTCGGAAGAAATACCACATTCACTATACACGCACAAAAGAATGCGATAGGCACTAGCTTTTCAGTATAACGGGCAGAGACAGCATTGGTACATGAATGTTTCTTTCCCTTGATTATCTGTAGAGGATGCTAGAGAATAATGCCACCTGATTCCTTTGGTCCAAGATTAAATGCCTGTGTGAAAAACGTCGTTTCCAACAGAGCCAAAGAAACAGAAACGTTTTCAATCGCCTCTGATTGAGATCACAAGTGCGACACCAGACAATAAAACATAACTGGAAATTGACAAATTTCCTCTTGTTAGCTTATTGCCACTGAATTTTGGTGCCAATTAAAGAAAGCTTTGGTGGTGGTAACCCCTTCCTAGAATGTGTCTTAAGAAGTGACCCTGAAAAAAAAAAAAAAGAAGTGACCCTGAAGATACAGTTTATGGAAAAGTTACCAAATTTTCTCTGAGGTCAACATTTAGTGGTATTCCGTCTAGACTGAATTCATTCTAGCATATGGCTATTCACGTGAACTTTTTGGTGCCAAATTCTCTTTTGTCCGTATTCAGTCCTCCGTATACTGTCTCGTCACCCCCGCTGTCACCCTACACCCCCTCTCTCCCCCAGCAATTTCTTTCTTTCTTGTGCCCTTTGCTCTTACTTTCTCGCTACTCAGCCCGACTTTCTCAGCCTCCTCTAAGTGCCCTCTTACATGTCAGGGGTTTGCTACAAGCATCAGAGTATGCTCTTTCTTTTCTGTCTGGTCTTTTCTGTCGCTTCTCAGCCATAGTTTTACTCTGCGGACCACCCCTTCCTTTTTCAAATTCCCCTTCCTTTGGACCCTTGTCACTGTTAGCACTGCTTAGAATTTCTCATGTGATTTCCATTCATCAATGCTTTGTTCTCACTTCTCTTTATTACATACATCTTATGGCTGCGTGTGGCCTTGATGGAAAGAAGTCCATATGCTTACATTCTGATTTGGGCTCAGTATCTGGTACTTTTCAGATATTCAACATGCATTTACTGAATGAATGAATGAATGAATGAATGAACGAACGAACGAACGAACAAACAAATGAGCCTCTCTCTAATGATGCCTAATCAGGTAATCGCTTCTTGCGATCGGTCACTTTCTCTGCTTGGATCTGTTTGGCAGTGGGGAAAGGGTTATGAACTCACTTGTCTACAAGGGTTGCAGGCTGGTAATGTAAATGAGCAAAGTGAGGTAGGTAATTAGAAGCCCTTACGTCAAGAGTACAGCAGTTACTGAACACTAGCTCATTGCTACAGTTTTTTAAGCAGAAAAAAACTTAGGTTTTGGGAAAACAAATATGAAATGTGATTTTGTAACTTGATTAAAAAAAAAAAGCTCTGCAAGCAAAAAACAAAGCAAAACAACAACAACAGCAAAACACTTCTGCAAACGATTTGACCTGTGAGCTGCCATTTTGTGATTTCTATCTATCTAAATTCAGTAAAGGAAGCCTATTAGGTTAACCCTTCTTATTTCCTTATTTTTTTAATGTTTTGGTGTCCCATGGGTGTAACTTGTTTTTCACCCTGAGTATCTATGTTTCGTTTTGATCTTTTCTTTGAGTTTCAATGTTGCACACAAGAAACTCTAACCATTCACAAATCACATTGATTTGTTTTACTTGTTTCCCTCTAAAAACTGTAAAATTTTATGTTACTTTGAGATAGAAAGTCTTCTGGGCACTGTGTATCCTTTTGAGTAATAGCTATGCTTCTTGGCAAATCATATCATTTTTATATTTGGAAGAAAGATTACATAGTCAGCGATCTCTGTGTGTCCGTAACAGCTTTTCAGATCATTGTTTTCACTCATGTAAAATTTATACGTACTGGGAATTGTTGCTTTATTTTCTCAAGGATGTCCAGCAGACCATTAAAATACTGGTAATTTTGACATGAATTTTTGACCATTATTTTTAAATTTTAGTGTGCCTAATATGAGTACTGGGCAAGCCCATGGTAGATAATTGAATGACAAAGCTGCGATGTGACCTTGGCCCCCTGACTCCAGAACTTGGCTTTGGAGTTCTGCCTCTAGAAGTAACAAGCTCCATTTCCTTGTTCTCTGGAGACAGTCGAGTCATAGATATGATACAGTCTATATCATCAACATCCATTAACCCCGTTAACCAATAGCATCTCATTACCGGAAGTATTGAAGTCATGGATGGCTTTCACTTTTGTTGGTTGACGTGAAGCAAATTATTCTGTATTCTTTGGCTCAGTCGCTATTTTTTTTTTTTTTTTGGCCACGAGAATAGTTTTTCCACACCAGAGAGAGGGCAAAATGTTGTACTCTTGACAGAAGTGCTCTTTCCTTATGTACATGAAAACTACACTTGTGTTTAAGAGAGATTACTGCAGGTGCAGTCCAGTAACTCGTGAGTCAGTCCATCCCACTCCGACTCACTGTGGCTTCAAGCTCTACACCTGACTCGAAACCACGCAGAATCCACACAGGCATCGGATGGTGTCATATTCTAAGCCACACCCACACTTTGCATCAGAGGTGATAGGAAAAAAACCTAAGACTCAGTGGAACCTGACAGATGGGGCTGAGCTCCCATTGCCCCTTGCCCCCTGACATTTGAGTCTTCAGCGTGGCACGTGGGTAAGCGTTCAAGCTCAGAAATCAGTCGACATGGGTTAGCGTCCACTTGTCACTGACAGATCATGAGACCCTCAGAGGTTCTCCTGGAATCAGAAATGGAGGTGGTGATTATACCTGACTCTTTTTTTGGTCGTTGAGAGGAATAATCAAGGGGATTGTTATAAAGCATTTGAATGAGTGCCTAGAATTTAAATTACGCTCAAAGAAAGTTAGCTGCTGTCATCAGTGCTGCCACCATCTTGTTTTCACTGTCATTAGCAATAGCCTCAGCGCGGTGATCCCTGTCCCCGTCGTCATTCCAAGAAGGCTCTGTTACTTCTTGGCCAGAGTTTAGAATGCTTGGTATAATTGGCATAGCATTACATGTGGGGTCAACCACTCACCGATTATATAACTCTGAGCAAGCCAGTTAACCTCTCTGGGTCTCTGGTTCTGAATTTGTAAACTGAGACCATTGAACTAGATGATCTCTAGCTTTCCTTAGGTCACAGCCTCTGCTTCCCTTGGGATTTTGCCTCTTTACAGCTGGAACAGACCACTGGATGCCAAACGCAGCCCTGTGCCACCCTGTTAAATGGTGGCATTTAATAACAGGCCACTGCCAGAGGGCCCTTCCCTCCAGGAACCCTCCTAGCTATTTCTAGTCTTCTGAACACCATTGCCACGTGCTAGGTCTGTCCTTGTTGATGGAAAAAAGAAGAAGCCATTTCTGTATTTCCCCAGATTCTTCCCTCAAGGACCATGATCTTGGGAAGGTGAATTAACATTTCTGAACCTGTTTTCCCCCCTCTCTTTTGTTAATTAATAAAATGATAGCCCATCAAAGGATAGAATACTGGATAGTGCACTTCAATACTTTGCCATATTTGAATCCGATCATTATTCATGTGTTTATTTGGAAATAAAACATGATAGATACAATTCAAGGCTCTTTGGTATCCTTGTCATTCTTTCCCTCCCACCGTCATCTCTTGAGGTTGGCCATGTACACCCTCACTGCTTATGTGTCTATAATTTATTATATATTTTATTCATACATGTACATAAGCGTATCTTATTTGTCTTAAATTTTTACACATCTGAAATCTCTCTTTGATTTTGCATCAATATGTCATTTTTCTTTCTTTTCCTTCTGTCACGCGAATTGAATTTCTGCCATCCCTTATTTAGAAATTTTCCCTTTTTCTATTTTAATGATTAACTTTAGATTTGTCATAGGTGTAGCTAGTATGTAATGTTAACCGTTGCTCTGTCCTTCTCTTGAATGATACAAGGATTCTCCTGTGTTCAAACCACTCATACCATTTTCTCTCTAGTTTTCTAGGCTCTGACTCCACCTGGTTGGTAAATCCTTAGGTATTAGTCATTATTATGTCTAATTAGTCATTATTATACCAGCGCATTCCTTTTGGGTTTATTCTTTAATAGTTGTTCATAGATTATCTGTTTACACTTTCTGCCTTTGCCTATATGTGCCCTGGGCTGTGCATAGAAATCTAGGTTAAAATTTATTTATCCTCAGCATTTTAAGACAAGTCTGTTGTCTTCTGGCATCCATAGTGTGCAGTGAGTCAAATCACTGTTCCTTTGTAGGTCGTGTGCCTTTTTCTTTGGTCGCTATCTCTTTGTCTTTGATGTTGTGCATTTTTTCCTACATTGTCTAGAGGCAGATATGTTTTCTTTTCCTTCATATCACTCTTTGTATTCTTTGGTCCTGAGAATATAGTTTTCCTCAATTCTAGAAAATTCTAAGCATTATCCCTGCATACTCTCTTTCACCCCCCTTTCTCTTAATCTCTCACTTGGGAGTTCCCTGTGTTCCAGGTTTCAACTCCTCAGTGTACCATTCTTGCCTTATTTTCTCATGTCTGTATCATCTTGCTCTGTATCATTCCATGTTGCCTTTGTGATGGGATCTGGGCAATTCTCTCCCTTCACCTGCATCAAGTCTTAAATTGGACCCATCCACCGAGGAGTTTCCCAGTGATTAGTTTTTAAATATGACTTTTAGAAGTTCAACTTGGCACACCACAGTGGTTAGTGAGCTCTGCAATGAGACTGCCTGGGTTCGAATCCCAGCCCTCCCATTGATAAGGTGTGTGATCTTGTTTCCCTTCACTTCTTTGTAGTTCAGATTCATGGTTTGTAAAATGGGACTAATCGTACCTGGCTACATACAGTTGGTCATTAATAAGCCAAGTAATGTATATAGCATGTATGTTAGAATGATTATAATAAACTGATATTCATTAGATAAGTAAATCATGTTAGCTGTGCATAGCGATCTGTCTTCATGTCTGTCTGTATTATTTCCTATTTATATTTTGTTTTGTTTTATTATTTTTAAACTATTACTTGAAATTTTGTTACTTTCACTTTGATGTATAGAACCTAACATTTCTTATATCTGCAGACCCTTCCTGTTTTATTGCGTGGTTTATTATAGCTTGGGGAGTTTTCGTTTCATTTTTGTTTGTCTTTTTGCTCTCCCACTTTGAGCGGACCTGGTAGACTGACAGACTCCCTGGGGCCGGGGCCATGTCTTCGTGGCTATTTCATTTTTGCCTTCGCGAGGATGGGCTTCAGCTTCATGTCCTTGTACCATGAAGATAGGAGAGAGATCTCATGTCCCAGTTGTTAGGCTTGGGTTTCTGTTTCTCTCAGGGAAAATCTCTTGGACCAACAGAGAGAGAGTGAGCACTTTTCTTTTACCTCCTTCCCTCCCTTCCTCCTTCCTTCATTCCTTCCTTCTTTTTTTCATTTTAATTCCAAGGTAGTTAACATACAGTGTTATATTAGTTTTGGGTGTATAGTGTAGCAATTAAGCAATTCTGTACATTACTACAAACCTTATATATACATATGCGCACTGTATGTTACACCATAAATGTATTCTTAATACACATCGCCTGTTTCACTGATTTGTCCCACTACCCACCTCTCCTCTGGTACCCAGTTTGTTCTCTATAAATAACAGTCTATTTCTTGGTTTGCTTCTTTGTACATTGGTATTGTTTTGTTTTGTTTTGTTTTGTTTTCCACATATGAGTAAAATTAGATGGTATTTATCTTTCTCTGACTGACATATTTCACTTGGCCTTATACCCTCTAGATCCATCCATGTTGTTGTGACTGGCAAGGTTTCATTCTTTTTCTGGCTGTGTAATATTCCATTGAAACACACACACACACACACACACACACACACACACTCACACACTCTCACACACTTAACATCTTTATCCTTTCATCTAGCATTGGATACTTGGGTTGCTTCCATATTTGGCTATTTTCAAACAATGCTACAATAAACAGAGGGGTACATATATCTTTACAAATTGGTGTTTTTGTTTTCTTTGGGTACATACAAGTAGTGAAATTACTGGATCGTATGGTAATTCTGTTTTAATTTTTTGAAGAACCTCCATACCGTTTTCCACAGTGGCTACACCAGGTTGCATTTCTACCAACAGTGCCCAAGAGTTCCTTTTTCTCCACATCCCTGTCCAACTTGTTGTTTCTTGTGGTTTTGATTTTAGCCATTCTGACAGATGTGAGGTGATATCTCACTGCAGCTTTGATTTGCATTTCCCTGATGAGTGATGTTGAGCATATTTTCACATGTCTGTTGGCCATCTGGACGTCTTTTTTGGAGAAATGTCTATTTAGGTCTTGTGCCCATTTTTAATTGGATTATTTGCTTTATGTGTGTTGAGTTGTATAAATTCCTTATATATTTCAGATATGAACCTTTATCAGATATGTCATTTGCAAATTATCTTCTCCTATTCAGTAGATTGTCTTTTAGTTTTGTTGATTGTTTCCTTTGCTGTGCAGAAACTTTTTGTTTTGATGTAGTCCTAGTGGTTCACTTTTGATTTTGTTTCCCTCACCTCAAGACATATTTAGAAAAATGTTGCTGCAGCCAATGTCAGAGAAATTACTGCCTGTGTTCTCTTCTAGCGTTTGTATAGTTTCAGGTCTCACCTTTAGGCGAGTTTAGGTCTTGAATACTTTTTGAGTTTATTTTTGTGTATGGCATAAGAAATTGGCCCAGTTTCATCCATGTAGCTGTCCAGTTTGTCTCTTTGTTGAAGAGACTTTGTCCTGTTGTATATTTTTGCCTTCTTTGTCAAAAATTTGACCATAAGTGGTGGATTTATTTCTGGGTTCTCTACTCTGTTCCATTGACCTGTATGTCTGTTTTTGTGCCAGTACCATACTATTTTGATTACTACAGATTTGGATTATATCTTGAAATCTGGGATTGTGATACCTCCTGCTTTATTGTTCTTCTCAACATTGCTTTGGCTATTTGGGGTCTTTTGTGGTTGCATGCAAATTTTAGGATTATGTTTTCTAGTTCTGTGGAAAATGCTGTTGGGATTTTGATAGGGATTGTACTAAATCTATTTTGGTAATATGGACATTTTGACAATATTGGTTCTTCTAATCTATGATCACAGAATTACTTGCCATTTGTCTGTGTCATCTTCAATTTCTTTCATCATTGTTTTAGAGTTTCCAGAGTACAGGTCTTTCACTTCTTAGGTTAAGTTTATTCTTTGGGATTTATTCTTTTGGGTTGTAAATGGGACTGTTTTATTCATTTCTTTTTCTGTTTCTTCATTATTAGTATATACAAATCTAATGGGTTTCTGTATATTTTGTATCTTGTGACCTTAGTAAATTCATTTATCAGTTCTAATAGTTTTTTTGGTGGAGTCTTTAGGGTTTTCCATATATACTATCATGTTGTCTGCAAATGGGGAAAGTTTTACTTCTTCCGTACCAGTTTGGATGCCTTTTATTTCTTTCTTTTGTCTGGTTGCTGCAGATAGGACTTCCAGTACTATGTTGAATAAAAGTGATGAGAGTGGACATCCTTGTCTTGTTCCTGATCTTAAGGGAAAAGCTCTCGGTTTTTTACCATTGAGTATGATGTTAGCTGTGGTTTTTTCATATATGACCTTTATTATGTTGAGGTATGTTCCCTAAACTGACTTTGTTTAGGGTCTTTCCTCCTCATGATGGAAGTTGTACTTTGTCACACTCGTTTTCTGTATCTATTGAAATTATGATAGGGTTTTTATTATTTCTTTTGTTGATGTGCTGCATCCTGGGAATAAATCCTACTTGATCGTGGTAATGGCACTTATATTATTGAATTCGATTTGCTAATACTTTGAGGACTTTTGCATGTATGTTTATCAGAGATACTGGTCTGTAGTTCTTTTTTTTTTTTTGTAGCGTCTTTATCCGGTTTTGGTATCCAGGATAATGCTGGCCTAGTAGCATGATTTTGGAAGCTTTCCTTCTTCTTCTATTTTTGGAATAGTTTGAGAAGAACAAGTATTAACTCTTCTTTAAATGTTTGGTCAAATTCACCTGTGAAACCATCTGGTCCTGGACTTTGGTTTATTGGGAGTTTATTACTGATTAACTTTCATTGCTAGTAATCAATCTGTTCCAATTTTCTCTTTCTTCCTGATTCACTTTTGGGAGGTTATGTTTCTAGTTATGTATCCATTTCTTTTAGGTTGTCCAAATTGTTGGTATATAATTTTTCATAATATTCTCTTGTAATCCTTTATATTTCTGTGATTTGGTCATTATTTATCCTCTTTTGTTTCTGACTTTGTTCCAGCCATCTTCTTCCTCCTCCTCTTTTGTTGAATCTGGCTAGACATTTATCAATTACGTTGCTCTTTTCAAAGAAACAGCTCCTGGTTTCATTAATCTGCTATATTGGTGGGGTGTTTTTTTTAGTTTCTGTTTCATTTATTTCTGCTCAAATCATTATTATTTTTCTTGCTTCTATTGGTTTTAGGTCTTGTTTGTTCTTTTTCCAGCTCCTTTAGATGTAAGGTTAGGTTGTTTGATGAGATTTTTCTTGCTTCTCGAGGTAGACCTGTATTGCTATAAACTTCCCTCTTAGAACAGTTTTTGCTACATCCCAAAGGTTTTGGACCGTTGTGTTTTCATTTTCATTTCTATGTAATTTTTTATTTCTTCTTTTATTTCTTGGTTGGCCCATTCATTGTTTAGTAACATCTTATTTAACTTCCATGTATTTGTGTTCTTTCCAGATTTTTTCTTGTGGTTGATTTCTAGTTTTCTAGAATTGTGGTCAGAAAAGATGTGTGATATGACTTTGATCTTTTTGAATTTGTTGAGACTTGTGCCCTAAAATGTGTTGTATTCTGGAGAATGTTCCATGGGCGCTTGAACAGCATGTGTATTCCACTGTGTTAGGATGGAGTGTTTTGAATGTATCTCTTAGATGCATCTGGTCCAGTGTATTATTCAAAGCCACTGTTTTCCTTTTTGATTTTATGTTTGGATGATTTCTCCACTGATGTAAATGAAGTGTCAAGTCTCCTACTGTTATTGTATTACTATTATTACTTCCTGTATGTTTGTTAAGAGGTGCTTTATGCATTTGGGTACTTTCATGTTGGGTACGTAAATACTTACTCTTGTTTTCTTGTTGGATTGTCCCCTTTATAATTATGTAGTGTCCTCCTTTGTCTCTTGTTACAGTCTTTGTTTTAAAGTCAATTTTGTCTAATGTAAGTATTGCTACTCCAGCTTTCTTTTCACTGCTGTTTGCATAAATGCTTTTCCACCCCTTATCTTTCAGTCTCCATGTGTCTCTTCTTTCTGAAATGCATCCAGAGAGAGTTATTTCTAAAGCTTATGGCTCATGTTTAGAAATACTCTGGAACTCTGGCTATGTGAAGGGCTTCGTCCCATTTGCTATCTTGATTGGACCATAGTCAGCCTTCTCCACCCGTCCCCATGGGCTCTCCTGTCCAGCTCCAACTCATTTCTCCAACCTAGGCCCCTTCTTTTTGCATAGCGCTGGAGATTTGCAGAGGTTTTGTTTTGTTTCTTTTGTCTTAGTGACGATTATAATTAGTTAGCAAAGATTATTCTTTTGAGAATTGAACTGGTAATCCATGTAAGATGTAGCAGAATATCTAGTGGGATTTTTTCCTGTTATCTTGGATCTGTGGCTAAGGTTCAAAGCTAAAAAACTGCCAGTATGTAGGGCCAATTCTTCTGTAGAGCTGACTGGGAAGAACCAAAATCACACTTTATTGGTACCACTACTCCATCTGCAAGATGGCCTGTTGGGGAGAGCAGTATTGATCAAAAGAAGTTGTTTTCTCTGTTTTCGGGTACTAGCTTACTTTGATGTTGAGAATTTACAGGTAAACAGGTCATTAAACTAGAGTGTGCTGAGTGATACCGTGGCAGAAGCCCACAGTGCCATAGCCACATTATCATATCTGTATCACTATCCTAAAACTTTTTCCTGAGTTCCAGACCCAGTTTCCTATGGGGCCTGCCCACTTAAATATCGCTCAGATACCTCAAACGGTGCTTGGGCAAATACATTCACATTGTCTCTCTTCCCAAGCAAATCTATGCCAAGTAGTCTCTCTCGTAATAACTGCTTTGCAAACCAGAAATTTGGGCGTCATCCCTGACTCTTTCCTCTCTTGACATCCCTATACCACTGATCTCTAACCCTGTTGACTGTGCCTTCTAAGTAATTATCAACATCACCTTTGTCTTGTTTTCGCTGCCGCTGTTCTGATTAGTGTCCCCATGATGTGGTGTCAGCTGGACTAATGTTGTTCCTCCCAGTTGGTCACCCTGTGTACAGTCTTGTGTACCTTGCATCAACTCCACTTACTATGGTTATGACACTTTCTCATTATTAGTTTTGACGGGGGCCATAATAAGTTACTGCAAATTGAGAGCCTTAAAACAATAGAATTTTACTCTTTAATAATTCTGGAGGCTAACAGTCCAAAATACAGGTGTCACCATGGCCATGTTTTCTCTGAAAGCTCTGGGGAAGAATCTGTTCCATGCCTCCTTCCTAGCTTCTGGTGGTTGTCAGCAATATTTGGCATCGTTGCCATATGGCTTCATCATTTCAATTTCTTTTTCTGTCTTCCCATGGCTGTCTCCCCTCTGTGTGTGTCTTTGTTTCAAAATCTTTCTCTTTTTACAAGGACAGTAGTCATTGAATTTAGGGCCAACCCTAATCCAATATGGCAGCATCTTAACTTGATTATGTCTGCAAGGACCATATTTCCAAATAAGCTCACATTCACACGTTCTGGAGCTTAGGACTTTAACATTGCATTTGGGGAAACACAGTTCAACCCACAACATTCTCTACAACAAATGGGTTCCTGTCACTTTTCCTTCTCAAGGGCTCCCTGTGATGCCCCAGCTGGGAGGTCTGTTCTTATATTATCCCTGCAGTCTCATCCCCCACATGCCTTCCTCATGATCTGTGTTCTGGTCATACTGAGATCTCCAGTGTCCCCATCATCCCTATGATGTAGTTTAGTTTTAGGCATTTTCCACTGAATGATCTTTTATGATTATAGTCCCTCCTGGCATGGATGAAAAACTAAACTTATAATAAGCCCCAAGTGGGATATTAAAACCTGGCAGCCTAGTACAGCACAGAGCTTAAGTGTTCAGGCATATAGAAGCTGTCTGTTCCTCTGAAGTCACTTATTACTCATGATACGTACATATCCTCTTACATCTTGACATAAAGATACCTGGGATACAGTGGTCCATTAGGTTTTGATGTCAAGGACCCCATCAGAGGATTGATGTAAATCACATCTTGGTTTAATATAAATATTAATATAAAATATAAATATACAATATTAATATAATATATACACACACATCCCCCCCACACGCATATGCACAACTCTTTCCCACACACACATCCTAAATTATAGATATTAGCATGCAAATGCCTCTGGCCTAGCTTCCACAGACAATAATGAAGATAATCAACAAAATTCAAACACATGATCTTTGAACTTCTCTGAAAACACCTTCCCCTGGAATATAAAGTTCGTTGCACAAAATAGTATTTTGTTGTTGTTTCTTGAATTTATCTGATAATCTTATTAATACTTTAGCGCACACTGTAGATTCAAATATTGTTAGTGGTTGATTTAACTTAGTATAACTGTCAGTCACTGATCAGCAACCCAAGATATGTTAGTTTTTGGTAAATTAAGAAATAGATTGTTTAGAAAAATCCTGTTAAATGCAAGGGGATTTATAAAAGAGGACTTCCATGGTAGATGAAGGCTTTATGCCTGTGTATATGAGCGATTGTTTACATAAAAGGGATCAAATTTTCGTAGATGGTTGGGGAAACATCAGGGTGTCTCAGTATTTTTCTATAAAATGACTTTCTTTATCCCTACTGCCTTAAATATAAGGTCGTTTTCAATGCTGGAAATTGAGCTACTTACAAAACAAATCAGTCCCTCATTGTTATTTTCCAACATGCCATTCAAATAATTTCCTTTAGGTGCCACAAGATAAGAAAATATAATGTAAATTTGAAAATCTCTTCAAAAACAGATACAGAATGTTTCATTTGAAGTTAATGTTCTTGTTAATGAACTTGGCTCGTGTTTTGTGTCTCTGTCATTTTTATTCCTTCCAAGTCTAGATGATTGCTTCTTCATTTTTCTTTCATACAGGGTAGAAGAAAAATGACTTGTTATAAATCATACTTCGAGTAGGCAACAAAGATTTTAATTGCTTAGACTCGTTGTTATTATTCTAATCACTTGCGATGCCTGAAAAAAAAGATGTTTTAAAGCACTCTGAATATTCTTGCCAAAAATTATCGTTGAACGTAACGTTTACTCGGGTGTTCTGATGAAGGCTGCACCACACGAAATGAGCATTTCCAGCTATGTTTGGCCTCACGTTGTTCTCATGCCTCATTCATACGGTGAAATGTGAGTGGGAGTATTTCAGAAAAAATATGCTGTGTGGTAACTGTCTTACCCCATACTCCAAGCATTAGGGCGAGTACATTTTAGGACATTTTAAATAGTATTTAAAGAGCTTCTCACAGTTTTGGAGGCTGGATGTTGGAGATCAGGGTGCAGCATAGTTGGGTTCTTGGGAGGACTTTTCTTGTGGCTTGTACGTGACTGCTTCTTGTTTTGTGCTCAGATGGCATTTCCTTGGTCGTGTGCATGTGGGGACAGAGTGCAAGCCCTCTGGTGGCTTTTCTTATAAAACCTCCACCCTTATGACATCATCTAAACCTAAGTATCTCCCAAAAAGCTCCATCGGATACCATCGTATTGGAGGTTAGGGTTCCAACACATGAGCTGGGGTAGGGGTACACAACTAAGTCCTTACCATTGACCGGTTGATTCTCCACAGCAGTCTGAAGGCAATTCGCTAAGAAAGGTCAACATTTTCTACAAGTGGTGTTAAAACAATTGAATATCCATTAAGTTAAAAAAAAAAATTGGCCCTCTACATGAACCGTGTCTGGAAATTCAGTTAAAATCTATCCTAACCAAAATTATAAAGCCTTTAAGAGAAAAATAGGAGATGAATGTTGAGAACTTTTGTTTAATGGTGATGAATGTTGATGAATGTTAAGCACTTTTGTTTAATATATCATAGCAAAAACATCCATAAAAGTGGAAAATTGGGCATCATTGAAATTAAGAATTTCTGTTCTTGAAAAAAAAACATTATTAGGAGTAAGAAAATACTTTCTCTCCATAGACCAAGAGAAAATATTTGTGAAAGTAAATTATAATCTGAAAAAGGACTTGATTTCAGAATATCTTAAGAAACTCTCAAATTTCTAATAAGAAAACAAAAAAAAAACAATTTTTAAATGGCACCTGATTTAAACACGTTATGTCCCCAATGAAGATAAAATGATCATTAAAACAGCAGGCAATCTTCTCATCATGATTTGTCATAGGGAAATGCAAATTAAAACCATGATGAAATAGGGGCGCCTGGGTGGCTCGGTTGGTTAAGTGTCCCAACTTCGGCTCTGGTTGTGATCTTGCAGTTCGTGAGTTCGAGCCCCACGTCGGGCTCTGTGCTGACAGCTCAGAGCCTGGAACCTGCTTCAGATTCTATGTCTCCCTCTCTCTCTGCTTCTCCCCTGTTCATGCTCTCTCTCTCTCAAAAATAGATAAACATTTAAAAAAAACTATGATGAAATACTACTGTACAGCTATTGAATGCCTAAGATTTAAAAGATTGACCATCCCGAGTGCTAAAGAGGATGTGGAGACAGAACTCCCATGCATGGCTAGTGGGAATGTAAAATGGTATGACCACTTTAGAAAACAGTTCGGCTGTTTCTTGAAACGTGAAACATATCACCTGCCATGTGCTCAGCTGTTCCATTCCTAGATATTTACATGAAAGGTTCTGTAAAGACAGAGACTTGGACACAAACATTTATGACAGCTTTCTATATAACGGTGCCAAACTCGAAACAACCCAGATGTGTATCAGCATTTGAATGGATAATCAAATCCTGGGCTAGCCATACAATGAAGTACTATTTAGTAGTAAACAGAATGAAGTTTTGATTTAGTCACCAATATAGAGGAGTCTTAAAATCATGATAATGAGTGAAATAAGCCATAAAAAGTACATACTGTATGGTTCCATTTCTATACAACTAGAAAATGCCAGCTAATCTGTGGTCACAGAAAACAGAGTAGGGGTTACCGGGGATGGGGGTTGGCGGGATGCAGAGATGACAAAGCGATGTCAGGAACCTTTGGGGAGGGTGCGTTATGCTCATTACCTTGGGTGCAATAATAGAATCGTGAGCGTCGGTAAATGTTGAAAGTTTTTAAATTGTGTACTTTAAACGTCCGCAGTTTATGTCAGTTTTATGTCAGTAAAACTGTTACAATGTTTTCAAACTCACTGAACAATCTGTGAGGTGTCCTGGATATAATCAAGTGTCAGCAAGGGACCTGCCAACTCTCCTCTAGGTCATTACCCACCCACCCCCACTCCGTGCTCTGAAGGCTCAGGGCTTCCGCGTTCCTATTTGCAGAATGTCTGTTAATGACACTATGTTTCTGCAACTTGATTTTACCTCACTCGCCAGTACCAGGCGGTGTTAGGTAACGTATTTAGAGAGCCAGGAGTGCAGCAAACCCTCTGACAGGAGTAGCAATGGAAAGTACCACGGTGGAGTTTTGCGCACGTCAAGCGATCAGTTACCCAAAGCATGCAGGCAAGGATAAGCCAAAAGGATCTTGGCTTTGGGAATTGGTTTTTGGCTGTGTGTTAGTCTCTGGTCGATTTAGACTCTGTGATTATCAGTCTGGAAGGCAGAGGGCAGACAGAATTTACTCCTGAAGCGGCAGAATTACAAAAGGTGTTTATTCTCGTATTGCCTAAAGTCATCTGAACCAGTAGTGATCTCCTATCCCACACTGGGAAATGTAAGGAAAATTGTTAATTTAAACAGTTAAGCCAGTACACCTGTATGTTGCTGTTAAAGTGAGTTGTGTGTTGACTCTTAGCAAAAACTGTATACTCTTTGACACCGAGGTATTTAAAGGTAAACCAGGCAGGGGTGCCTGGGGGGCTCAGTCGGTTAGGCGTCCAACTCTCGATTTCAGCTCAGGTCATGGTCTCACAGTTCATGAGATGGAGCCCTGAACCAGGCTCTGTGCTGTCGGCGTGGAGCCTGCTCGGGGTTCTCTATCTCTCTCCTCTCTCTCTGCCCCTCTCCTGCTCCCCGGCACATCCTCTCTCTGTGTCTCAAAAATAAATGAATTGACAAAAATAGTAGAGGTAAACCAGGCAGATTTTCTGCCCTCTGAGGCATTGTGCTAAATACTCTCACATGCATTGTTCTGATAATTCTATCCTTAGTCCCTGTTAGCCCCGTCCCACAGGTGAGAAAACTGGAGGCTCAGTGAGGTTAAGTAGCCTGTGCAAGGTGAAAACGCTAATAAAGCAGAGAAGCTGGGGTTCCAGTCCAACGAACTCCCTTTGGTCTTTTAGCCCTTGCCCCGTACTGTGGAAACATGCACCAGTGGCCAGACTGGGCAGGACGGGCTGTGTGGGGGCTTCATGATACAAGGCAGTGTCATTTCATGGCCGTCTCTCTTTCCTGCTCCCTTTCCACAGGATGTGGGGAAAAGCATGTAGCTGCCCTTGCCCCTCCCTGTTCTTCGTTCTTCTTCTATTGAGGTATTCAGTGTATTTCTCGTCTACCCATCAACACGATTTACGTGACAGAGGCTCACTGTCATGTACGTACTTGTGGTTTCATCTTGGCCTCAGCCCGTGTTTTCTGTTGATAACTGAACATGACCGTGAAGATAACGCACCTATCTATCATGCCCCCTTCCCCTTTCAGCACTTCTAAAACTATCCTACAGCTCAGGTCTGTGGGTTTTGAGAGCTTATCCTGTAAGGTGTAATGGCTGTTCCTTTGTGTTCTAGAATATTCCTGAGTGCCTGATCTTAGTGGTGCCCTCAGGCCGACAGTAGCCTGGTACCCAGATGGCGGACTGCTTCTCTCTCTGTCTACTCAACATCTTTGCTGCAGACCTGCTCCCCATATGGGGAAACATGTTGGTTTTAAAAGGAACATTTTCCACAAACATTCCATGAGAAGAATACAGGTTTTCTACCACCCCCATCCATATGCACTATTTCCCTTAGAAACATGGGTTTGCTATCTTGGAAAAGTAGAATTTTTTATTTTATTTTATGTTTTTGAATTTGCGTTCCCAGACAAAAATAGTCCGGAATTGTAAATGTGTACCTGAATATTTTTAAAAGAATCATAAATTATTTCAAAAAAATTTTTAATGTTTTTATTTATTTTTGAGAGACAGAGACAGAGAAAGAGGGTGAGTAGGAGAGGGTCACAGAGAGAGAGAGGGAGACATAGAATCTGAAGCAGGCTCCAAGCTCTGAGCTATCGGCACAGAGCCTGATGTGGGGCTCAAACTCATGAACCATGAGATCGTGACCTGAGCCGAAGTCAGACGCTTAACCGACGGAGCCACCCAGGCGCCCCCGATCGTAAATTATTTTAAAAGTATCTGGAAAAAAAATTGTTTGCTCCTAGACATACTCCAGAATAGTGAGGATTTGAGATCGTGGGAAATTATGGGTTTTAGAGCATTTTCTGATGTCACGTTGATATTTCATATCCGTCTTAGGCTCCTACATGACAGGTCACACACTTTTGTAAGGTAACCCATGTTTTCCACTTTTCTATGTGCCCCCAATAAGCACTGAGGACATTAATCCAGCTGGCATATACCTGGGACTACCATAGACCTTATTTATTTTTATTAATTTCCATTTTTAACTGGGAGTTTTATTCAGAAGAAGACTGGATAAATCATTCTATCACCAGCCACAAAAAAAAAATCATTATTTTTCCATTTGCTAAAGCAGAATGAGTCATTAAGAATTGGAATATAAATCTTAAAATTTCTCCTTCTAGCAATGTCTAAATATCCTGGGAAGAGCTGCTTAGCTGAATGATTTTATTTAAAATGGCAACGCTATATGTGTTTGTGGAAAGTGGGAAATAATTTTAAGTGATTGATGAGATCTTTTATATTTATAGTTTTATTGTTCGTTTCTAGGTTCAGAGAAAGAATCATGGATCTCTGCGTCTCCCCTAAGGATAGAGTTGCATATACATCCAGGCAAATACTGTGGGAGATCAGTCTTGTCTAGAATTTTTATTTCTTTCTCAAATGCATTATTTTTCCTTGATGCAGATTCCTGTGTTAAGAATACCTTCATTTCTGTAGTCATCCAAGTTTGTAAGTTAAGGACCATCTCTGCACAAGCCTCTTCTCTGTTGTATCGCTCCTTCTGCATATTTGGACACATTTTATTTTCTGTTCTTCCATGGTATTTCTTGCATTCATTTCTTTCTGTGACTACTTCTCCCCCTGTAATACGGATCTTTTCTTTACCTGTAACTTACACTCTTGGATCGGATCTTACACTTTTTGTTCATCATATCTTGATACATCATAAACACCACATCCCTAGGTCCAGGCACATAGGAACCTTGTTCTGGGGCCGTTTCTGGAAGCTTAGCTGGTCCCATTCTGACTCTCCTTCATTGTGCTCTCTCCAAAGGCAAAAGAGTCCTCAGGGTCAGCCATATATGTCCAGCTGGAACTTGTACATCCCTTTCTAGTCCTTCCGGAGCCTGAGACCCCTGACTTCCTTGTCCTACTGTGGCCTGGGAGGGTTCTTGCCTGAGTCTTTCCTAGTAGAAGTAGGTTACTCCAGCTGTGTGCCCTCAGGGGCAAGAGTGGCTATTTCCCTGGGGTGGAAGAAGGAAGTGCACATTACAGTAAAACTTTGGATTGAGACTAACTTGTTCTGCGAGTGTTCCACGAGATGAGCAAACATCTCTAATACATTTTAACTTGATAAACGAGTGATGTCTTGCGGTAGGAGTAGTATATGACACTGGATGTCACATGATCACAACTGAACCGTGGGTTCTTGAAATTCACTTTGATGTACAAGTGCTTTGCATTACAAGCATGTTTCTGGAATGAATTATGCTCACAAACCAAGGCTTTGCTCTATCTGGATGTGTCGGCCTTTTATGGTTTGGCAGAAGGTAGGAGCAAGCTGGTAGATGGGAGACTCGGGCCACCTGGTGCCATGGTCCTGTTCCAGGTCCATGCTTGGGAATCTGAAGACCACAAAAAATACAATTTGACTTTAGCCTTCCAGATTATTACGGAGGGATATTTGCAAAGGTAGGGGGATACTTTGACATAATTAGATTTAGGGGGTGTTCGTTTACAGTCTTGCCTTCTGCTCTGTAAATGCCAGGACAGGCTTTGTGCCAGGGCACGCTCATATACATAAGCTGCTGTGATGATGTCACAGCTCTCCAAGAGTATTCATTCATATCCCGTTGCCTGCAAAATAAACACACTCATTACTTTGAACTTCAAGACCCATTGATAGAGCTTCAGATTGACTTTTTTCTTTGGACTTCCCTTTTATTATTCCACAGTAAAGACCTAAGTTCTCAAGAAGTCTGGACTACAATATTGACCATTCCTAAAACTTGTACCATGTTTGTTTTTTTTTCATGTCTCGGCATATTTGGTTGTAGCATTGCTTTTGGCTTTGTGCCTTTTCATTCTGCATTCGATATTTACTTCTAAGGTCCCTCTTATCCTTCCTGATATAGTTTAAAAGTCTCCTCCATGATGTCCCTTCCATAGTTATCCAGCAAAAATTAATCCTCATCTGTTAATGGCTAGACCACGTTTGTGTCTTTGCATCCAACAAAATAAATGTGTTGTACCCTTCTAGAAGTTTCCTAAATATATATTGAATCATTTTGTTGGATTTTTCAATTTAGAATATCTGTGAAGATAGAACTACAGAGTAGTAAATTTTCTTTCCCCCTCAAAATATGCTTATTTGGAAACCCATGAAATGGAGACAAGCGACTTAAGGTTTAATTCATGAACTAGTTGGATAAGAGGTTTCATTGTGTTGAGAAATAGCAAAAGTAAAATACACAGAATCTTAGGGCTCCCTCTGAGTTAATCAGCAGCTACTTTTTCCTGTTGGGTGACAGAGGAAATGTGACAGTGTATCGTCCCTCCAGCTGTCCACAGAGTTAATTACTGTGCAGTCATAGCTCAGTCACTCTCTAGGCATTGTTTTTGGTGCAAAGAAGCTACAGGTGGCCCAAGGGCTCGTGGTTATACTCCCTCCCTCGATGCATTCAATACTGATTAATGCTGACTGAGGTCTTAATCCCCTGGCCTCAGCTAGAACAACTCTGTAGGACCATCCAGCTCCATTGCTTCTGGTAGGATCGGCTGGGACCTCTTTGGCACCTGCTATCACAGCTCATCTTCTCCCTCCGTTCAGCCCTGCTTCCTTGACCTCAGCAGGTGTTGTTCTTGCGCACTTTGTCCACAGTAAACCACCCACACACGGATCAGTCTCAGAAACTCTTTCTCAGGAAAGCATCCTACGACATGCGATGTTGACCCTGAAATTCAATTAACTGTAGGATGTGTGTTAGATAGGAACTCAGGAGGTAATGTGGTGTATTAAAAAATGCTGGGTACCAGGCCCAGACATACATGACTTGAATTTCTTTTTTTTTTTTCTTGTTTCTTTTTATGTTTATTGGACACAGAGAGAGACAAAGCACGAGCAGGGGTAGGGCAGAGAGAGAGGGAGACACAGAATCCCAAGCAGGCTCCAGGATCTGAGCTGTCAGTACAGAGCCCCATGCAGGGCACGAACCCATGAACCGCGAGATCATGACCTGAGCCAAAGTTGGACACTTAACCGACTGAGCCACCAGGTTGAATTTAGATCTATGACTGGTTCCATTACCTTCAGGGAGCTACTTAGGCCCTCTGGCTCTCAGTTTCATTATCACTGAAATTATAATAGTTACTTATCATACAAGGTTGATTTGAATGTTAAATATGTAAATAATCTAGCACATTAACTGGTGCCTTTAAATGTTAGGTCCTATGAAATGTTAGGCTCTGCACATCCTTCTCCTCGTCATACTAACTGTAAAAAGTCAGATTTGTGGCCTCAGTCAAGTGAGAATTATGTACCATTTATTCATTGGATTGGTTGATTGATTCTGTATTTCACCTCTGCCACATACACATGCAAAATCGAAGCATTTGGGAAACCGTGCAGAAGAAACAAAATCTCTGTCTTCGTGAAGCCTGTATTCTGAGGTGGGGAGTGTGGACAAGAAATTTAGAAAGTGAGGAGAGCTCTGGATAAAGTGGAACAGGCTAAGGGAAGCGGGGTGGTAGGGTGGAGGGATATTTGCAATTTCAAGTAGGATGCTCAGTAAGAGATATTTCAACAAAATTATTCCTTGCAGTCAATGCCATCAAACAATTCATTGAGGTTGGGGTGGATTTCCGTAGTTGATTCTTCCAATAATTTTTATTTAGCAAACACTAATATAACTACTTTAATAACATATTTACTTACCCCAGAAATATTATAGTTGATTAAGAAAAAAAAACACATCCAGAAAGAAACCATGTAACCCAGAAAATTTAGAACAGGTGCAGATCGTACTATTCCATGAAATTCTTTCTTGACTTAAATAATGTTAGATGATAATCTTTCATATGTGAATTTTAAATCCTTTTACTGAAAAATTATTCATTAGGAAATTGTTCACGTAAAATTGCCATTTTGAGTTATTTTACAAAAGGGGTTCTCTGATAGACTCGAGGGTAAGATTTCTGAGAGGCAAGTATAAAACCAAATCTCTTTTTTCAGTGGCTGCACATACCTACCCAGAGTGTTTTGCCTAAAGAGTTTTAAGATGGATGTGAAATTGCCTAGGAAATTAGATGTAGATTTATTTTGTGTTAAACCTGAGTGAAAAGAATATGTTCCAGTCTGGCAATATTAGTAAATACTGCTACAAGTATAAAGAGGCAAAGCCTGTCTCCAGGGGCTGGAAGATCATTGGCACTAAAACGAAGATCTTTTGTTGCTTATTTCTCTGCTGGCTGAGCTGCATTTTAAATAGCCATTTTATACTCCAAATCCATGTTTACCTAAATACATAATAATGAAATCCCATTTGATGTTGATGGAGTCTAAAGAACCTTGCGGAAAGAATACAGCCAGAACTTTGTTCTGGGAATTTCTGTAAGGGATGTGGCTGATTTTAATATTAGCTCATAAAATAAACGAACATTATGAGGAGTTCATTATAAAATGATTAGTACTGCGTTTAAATGGCTGGATAGGCTCTGGTTTTTAAAAAGGAGCCGTGAAGTTTTTTGGTTTTTTTTTTTATTTACTACTGTAACATTTGATAAAATGCATTTCATTTACACAATACAATGAAACTAGTATCTGCCCAACTAAGATGCTTTGAAAACAAATGAAATGAAAAATTTGCAGCTCCAAATTTTATTACCTCTATTCATTCACTTATGATAATAAGACCTGATTCTACTCTATCAGAATCAAGTTTGAAATCTTTACTGCCTTTGGAAATACTGCTGAGGATTTTCAAAAAATGTACCCTGAAATAACTCCAAATTGGCAAAGAAGTTAACAGATTAACTGAAAACTCCCATATATATTTATCTAAATTTACTAGTTTCTGATGTTCGACATATGTTTATCCTCTTTCTAATATATTTACATAATTTTATGTATATTAATACATATGTAGATTTCTTAACTATTTGAGAGTAAGTTGAGTATATCCTGTCCTTTGTCCCTAATTCATCAATGTGCATTCCTCAGGAACAAGGATATATTCTTAGGTAATCGCTGTAAGTTACCAAATTCAAGAAATTTAACATTAATATTTTATCTAATCTATAGCCCTTATCCCAATTTTTCAAGTTGCCCCAATAATGTTCTTTACAGAACTCTTTTCTCCAGTTTAGGGTCTAATCCAGGATCATGTACTGTATTCTGATGGCATGTCTCTTTGTTCTCCTTTGAACTCAAACTCTTGCTCATATTTCTGTTGACTTTCATGACACTGGCAGTTGTCGGTGACTCCAGACCTGTTGTGTTGTGTTGTGTTGTGTTGTGTTGTGTTATGTTATGTTATGTTATGTTATGTTAGAGAGAGAGCCCAAGTGTGAGCAGGAGAGAGGGGCAGAGGGAGAAAAATTTAAGCAGGCTCCACAACCCTGGGATCATGACCTGAGCTGAAATCAAGAGTCAAGTTCAAACCACTAAGCCCCCCAGGTGCCACCCGATCAGATATTTCAGAGTGTCCTTTGATTTGGGTCCATCTGACACTTCGTCATGACTGGATTCAAGTTCTGTATCCCTGCCCCGAATGTTCTCTATTCTTAGGCTACTTACCTAAGCCTCACTTTCATTCATTTTAAAATGAGAGTAATAATGCCTACCTTGCAGACTTGTGAGGATTAAATCAGGTAATGGATGCAAAATGCTTCGTACAATGTCTGACACACCAGAAACCCCCAGGAATAGTGACGGTGGTTACGTCATCAGTAACATGTTCACCCAAAGAGGAATTTTATTCACCTTCTTTTTCCTTTCACTGTTACTCAGGTGTAATTGACCTACAGCTCTGTGTAAGTGTGTAATGTGCTGCATAGTGGCTTGCGGATATTGTGAAATAATTTCCGCTGGGTCCACCCTCTTAACAAGATGTGCTGACCTCGCATTGCTTCTGCCTTCCCCGTTGACCTCTGGTGGAAGACATCTCAGCCGCCGGGGTCTAATCCCAGAAACTTGAGCCTGTTTAATAACTTTTAAGCTAAAACATTCCATAACGCATTCCAGGAAGGTTTGCTCAGTCACATTTGAAGAAATAGTCAGTATGTTTGGGTTGTGTGTGGATCCTAAAAACAAGCAAGATGTGGAGGGAGGGAGGTGATCTAAAGTGCTTTCTTGAGAAAAAAGCTCCGTGAAAACCGTGGAAGATCTGGCTTACAAATGCGCAGTCTCGCTTTTTCATGGCAAGTAGCTCATATCTTTCTGATGAGGAAAGAAACTCATGACCATTATTTTGATAAATCCGGAAACAGAAAACGTCCTTTTAAAAGCTTTGGTACGTAGCGTCAGGCTGCCTATGTGTATTTCCTTCTTCTACGTTCTCTGGGACTTTATTTTACGTATTTGAATCTTAAATGTTCTCAAGTATAATCTCGCATAAGTTATACAGTAGGTATTTATCCCTATGAAGTTTGTGTTTGTTGGTTTCTAAAAGGTTAACCAGTTGTCAAAAATACCGTTTGTTGAATGGAATATCTTTTCTTTGATAAAGTAATCTGCCTTTTACCAAGTACTAAGTTGCTACATATATAAGCGTGTTTATGAACTTTCAATTTATTTTCATTCACTCTATTACCAAATAACTATTTAAAACTATGAGAAAATGTTCTCTACGATATAAAGTGAAAAAAATCTGTATAGAAATAGGTATTTAGAATGATCCGTCCAGGGACACACCCCCACCAATGATGTAGGCTCCCTCTCCACGTGTAGAGCTTGAGTAATGAAAGATTTTTACCTCAGATACATTGCTGTATTTTCAACAGTGAACACAGACTACTTTTATGATCAGGAAAATGGTATTTAGAAAGATTAAGATCTTTTGTCTTTTTAAACCTTATTAAATTAGAGGAGAAATGAAATTAGATGGGAACAGTGTGCTAGTTGATGGGGCGTCCGGGGGGCTCAGTCGATTAGCTCCCACTCTTGGTTTCGGCTCAGGTCATGATCTCATGGTTCATGAGTCGAAGCACGGGGCTCCACTCATAGCATGGAGCCTGTTTGAGGTTCTCTCTCTCCCTCTATCTCTGCCCCTCCCCTGCTTGCTCTCTCTCTCTTTCAAAATAACTAGATAAACTTAAAAAATTGTTTAAAAAACCCCGCCAACAACAGTGTACTAATTGCAAGTGATGCTGTGAGTAGCAGAAAGGGAGTGATAGGCCAGCATTCTGCCTGCAGATGTGAAAATCGCTTTTCATAATTCACTGTTTTCTTGAATTACAAATTCCAGTTTTCTTGAATTCTGTCTGGTTGTCTCTTCTCAGCAACAGACTGATGGACAGAATTCTCCCCTGAGCTGTTAGATGAACTAATACAACTCAATCATTGATACACATCAAACCCAGACCTGTTTTTGTCCTCCTTCCAGATGTGCGTGCCTGCTGTATAAATGCAATAAGAGATGAAATGGTGATAGAACCATCTTTACAAATGTACATCATGAGAAGCAGGACTTTCACTGGCAAAGAAATCAGTTAAAATAACAAATGGTGATGGCCAGGGGCGCCTCAGTGGCTCAGTCGGTTAAGCATCTGACTTTGGCTCAGGTCATGATCTCATGGGTTTGTGAGTTCGAGCCCTACTTCGGGCTCTGTGCTGACAGCTTGGAGCCTGGGACGCCCTTCGGTTTCTGTGTCTCCTTCTCTCTCTGTCCCTCCCCCACTCGCACTATCCCTCCCAATCTCAGAAATCAATAAACATTAAAAAAAAAAAAAAAAAAAGAAATGGGGACGGCCAGAATGACCTTATAGCACTGGATTAGAATCAGCGATACACACATAGATACACAGACAACAGATAACTGGATATTTACGAACGTGGGTTAGCATACGTACATCTATGTACTACATGTTTTCTAGTTCTGTTCACTGAGGAGCCCTCAGTGATTCCCCAGTAGCAAGAGGCATATCTCATGCCAAAGTCTTTGGTTTTTATCCCCCAGTGATAGAAGCCAGGGGCCCATGGAGGAATGGCTGATTCTCCAGCCAGGTGTATGGAAAATACAAGATGGTCCTAGAACTTCTTGATGTACTCCCAAATAAAGAAATGCTATAAAATGAAAGAATAAATGAATGTATAAACCAGGAGAAGGGACGCATTTTCCTTACAGAATAATTCTAACTAATGTAGAAAACGTGAGGGAAGTATTAAACGATCATTAGGCCATCCTAGTTCATTGCTACAGGTTAGATCCACTAAAGACAGTTAAAAGCAGTGGGTGAGGCTTGAAGACAAAATGAGATATTTTGCATAGCCTCAAATTAGGTCCTTAAAAACTATTTACTAAGTACTGTGGTCATGTTAACATATGTTTATGTAAACTTTTTGGCCAGCAACGTAATCTGTCAGAGGTAACCATTAACTGCAATGCCTTTTTGCACCGCTGTATTCTATTAGGGCAGGCTACTGGTTTTGAGGCTTATTTGGTCTTATTGGAACATGAGAAATAAATGGTAAGTTACTGATAATCAAGCCAGTTTATTTTCACCTCCTGGTAAAACATTTTAAAATAAACGTCAATCTGTGAAAATGACAAAGCCTGGAAGAAACTTCTCGTTGCTTTGTTACTCCATTCTTTTTAAGATAGCTGCTAGGTTGTTTGTTTGGTTTTTTTTAAGTTTTATTTATTTTTGAGAGACAGTGTGAGCAGGGGAGGGGGAGAGAGAGAGAGGGAGAGAGAAAATCCCAAGTCGGCTCTGCGCTGTCTGCACCGAGGCCGACACAAGGCTAGAACCCATGAAACCGTGAGATCGTGACCTGGGCCCAAACCAAGAATCAGACACTTCACCGACTGAGCCACCCAGGCGCCCCTCTGCAAGTGTTTAATTGCTGCATGAGAAATCACAAGTGTCAGGGACTGAAACCAGTATTGTCTCCGGGTTCTGTAGTTAAGAATCCCCAGTGAGTTCAGCTGGGTTCTGTCTCAGAGCCTCCCGAGGGTCAATCAAGGTGGTAATGCTGCTGGGTGCTGAGCTGTGGTCTGTGGGGAAGAATTTGCTTCAGAATCTTTTGGATTGTTGGCAGCTTCATTTCCCTGAAGTTGTAAAACTGAGCTCTCTGTTTCCTTGTCAAAGTCAATCTGTAAGCCAGCAAAGGTGTTTCTTGCATCTTAGAATGTCTCCTGATTTCATTCCAGCTGGAGAAAACTTTGGGCTTTTTTTTTTTTTTTTTAACGTTTATTTATTTTTGAGACAGAGAGAGACAGAGCGTGAACGGGGGAGGGTCACAGAGAGAGGGAGACACAGAATCCGAAACAGGCTCCAGGCTCTGAGCTGTCAGCACAGAGCCCAACGTGGGGCTCGAACCCACGGACCGTGAGATCATGACCTGAGCCGAAGTCGGACGCTTAACCGACCGAGCCACCCAGGTGCCCCAAAACTTTGGGCTTCTTAAAGGGATCGTGTGTTAAGTCAGAGCACATTTGCTATGTTAAGATCACCTGTTCCGTGTAACAACCTGTTCACGCGAGGGATGTTTCATCATTTTCTTATGTTCTAGGGGACTCGGGAAGGTCATCTTTGGGGAGCCACTTGAAAAAATCTGCCTCTCACAATAACATTTTGTTCATCTTTAGAGCTCTGGGTCTTAATCAGTTTTGTGGGCAAACAATGTGGGTAGAGAGAAAATGGTTCTCTCTAAACAGTATGATATTTTAGGCATGACTAACAATCTGACCCATCATGTCGATTTTCAGCCATGGGGTAAATAGCCTCGGGCTGTGTTAGATCTGTTAAACGTGAGACAACTGTATCGACTCAGAAATGTTCTAAACAAGATAGGGTGGTTTCGTTGTGAAGTCAAAGTATGCATTTCAGTGGTGATTTAAAAGAAGTGAAGAAAAAAGGGGGCGCCTGGATCACTCAGTCGGTTAAGTGTCCAACACTTGGTTTCGGCTCAGGTCACGATCTCGTGGTTCATGGGATCGAGCCCCACATCCAGTTCTGTGCTAGCATCACGGAGTCTGCTTGGGATTCTCTCTGCCCCACCCCAGCTTGTGCTTTTTTTCTTCTCTCTCTTTCTCTCTCTCTGTCTCTCAAAATAAATAACCTTTAAAAAAACAAAGTGAGGAAAGAAACTTCCCCGCACATTTTATGGGATTGCGATGTTCTACTTGTGGTACACCAATCCCAAATGAACAATAATCTGATGAGAAATTTTTGCTCTGGTTAAAGGAGGGTTGGGAAGGTGGGACTGTTTCCATGGGGCTGTATTACTATTTCCAGCCACAGGCCTCTAGACTTACCAGAGGGCTCCTTCTTGATGGCATGAGCTCTGGAGAGCATCAGACCTTCATGGTTTCACCTGACACTCATGCCCTAAAACCCACCTTCCCTTCTCCACCTTTCTTCAGGCCTCATTAGCAGGCTGATTAACCTGTGACAGTGCCTCAGTTTTATCTCTTAGGAGAATCCAGTTAGGATGTGACAAAGTGTAGGGGACGCTGTCCCACGTGACCTCTTCGGATTTGGTCCAGTGTATCTGCATGGTGTCCTAACAGTCTGTAGATACACAACTGAATTTCTTTGAAATAACTAAGATGGCCTTTGCATGTATTTGGAGGATAGATCGGGTGAGTCCTAAAAGTTGAAGAACGGTAAACTCAAAATGAAACCTTTTGTGTAATAACCCACAGAAAACCCAGCTTGCAAATCGTCGCCCGACCTAAAGCTTGGTTCTTTGATATGGAAGCTTTTGACATTCTTGGGTTATTCTCGCATTTATGATTACTTTCCTGGGTAGCAACCTGACCCTTAGGCACCGAGTCCTGTGGTGTTGAGAATTCACTCAGACACTTTGATTGATACTTGATCCATGCTGTGTTGTCTCAAAGGCCAGAAAAGGCTCAGAAAATGTGTTTTCACCTAAAGTACAACAAATAAAACACACATGTGAAAAAATATCCTTGTTTTAGTTACTGCTTTATTAATGTCCCCAGTTAGCAATATGAGGTTTAAATACAGGTTTCATTTTGTTAGCCACCAGATTGTTAGAAACCAAAAATAAAATGGAATATTGAGCCAATTTATAAGTAACACAAATAGAAAATCGAGTTTCCATGGTGAGTGTGGTCTCCTTTGACTTACCTGAAAAATTCTTTACTTACGGATTATGAAGTTAAGTGGCCTTGGATAGAATTCACTGAGGGCTACAGAAGTGTGGGCCCTGGATTCCTGGTTTTGAATCTCAGTTTCTAGTGATTTGAGTGTGAATAAGTAAACTAATTTGTTTTCTGTAAAATCGGATGACAACTCTTAACGCTTCCCTCTTGCAGGGTGAGTATGGGGGAAGGCTTTGCACGTAAGGCATCATTGCCATCTCCTAGCACCGATCCAACTCCTATTATTAGAAAACCACGCTATATAATAGATTAGGCTGTTAATAAATGAAAACCCTATCGTAACAGGGACTTTTTTTGCCAGGGGAATGTTTAAGTCGATCTTTAAGCCATTCTAATTAGAAATAAAGATGTTGCGAAATACTTCTCGAAAGAGTGGGTCTGAGTAACTCCATTGTTGTTTCCTCATGGCTTTTATTTTTCCTTTTGCCAGAGGAAATAACTTAAAAGTGGGAGAAGTTTGATCTAGCTCTGGCTACTTAAGGAGCTTAGGTGTCCTGGCATTAATATTTTATGTGAAAGCAGATTATTTTGAAAATCTATGAGGAGAGGAAAGGAAAAGCACTGTGAAAGCGAATCTCAGAAACGAAATGCAATCCTAGGAGCTCGAGGGGAAAAGAAATTTACATTTTACCCTTAAAATTACCTCTAATCATAGATGCTGTAAATTGATGGCTGGGGTAATTATCTGAATCAAAACAAAATGTGTGAATACCTACCTCGTTCAGGTAATGCGACAAGTAACGTTTTCTTTGTTTTGAATTCTGCAAATAATTTCCTCTGCTTGTTACTCTCCTTTGTTCGTGTCGGTGTTCCCCCCCAGATTAGATCATGACAAAAATAGGGCAATTTGGAGGCATCTAAAGAAAAGCAACTGTTCGATACCATTTGGGAAGTTTCTCTCATGCATTGGAATTTGACCTTTTGTACTTTTAAACTCTGAAAACTGTAGACTCTCATCCAAGGACACTTACCATATATGGAAAATTGTGCCCACAACCCACAAGCACACAGCTGCAGACGTGCCCGTGAAAACGAGACTAGGAACCCCCTTGCAGCCCCCACCATCCCAGAAATCAACTTGCTGCCGTTTTCTGGCCACATTGAAGAGATGTCACTTAGCAAGCACCCTGCGATACATACTGAAAAATTTTAGACGGAAATGGAAAAAAAAAAATTCCTGAGAGGTCTCTTTCTGTAATGTAGTATAGAAGTATAATGGAAGAAATATTTTGAAGATGTTACAAATTGTTCTTGTAGTTTGATGATGACTGGGAAAATGATGTACATACAGAGTTCTGAAAATGTACCTAGATCTCTATAAAACCCAAATTTATGCAGCCGTCTGTATTTCAGGTAGCCGTTCATACACCTTTATTCTTCCACATTTGTCAATCATACTACTAGTATGTTTCTTTTCTTTCGCTGTTGTGCTATTTCCTTTCCCTTTGGTATTTTTTTTTTTTATCTTTAAAATTTAACCCCTGTACATCCATTCATACTCATAATAACCTGGTTCTTTCTGTCTCTGTCTATTACACATATAGACAGCTCTCATTTTTATGACCCCAATATTCTTCAATTTTGTTTATTTCTGCCATCACTGGTTAGATATCTGAGCGCTAAAATCAGAGCAAACCCTCACCTGTTGACTGTACTTAAATTGGATTGTGTTCTTTGGTTCAGTTGCAGACGTCTCTTTTCCAATCACCTGGGACTGCTGACTTGTGACTACTTGATTCTCCAGCATTCATTCCTCTCCAGTCTTTACAGTGGCCTGGAGGGGGGAGTGCCCCGGGGGGCTCAGTCAGTTCAACGTCTGACTCTTGGTTCCAGCTCGGGTCATGATCTCATGGTTTGTGACTTTGAGCCCCACATCGGGCTCTGAGCTGACATTGTGGATCCTGCTTGGGATAGTCTCTCTCTCTCTCTCTTTCTCAAAAAATAAATAAACTTAAAAAAAAAAAAACAATAATACAGTGGCCTGCTAGACCCCACTCTCTCTGCAGCCCCTGACCCCAGCCTCCTGTCCTGTTCCCCACCCCTGCGACGGGGCTATCTCCTTTCTCATCTCATGGACACACAGGGCACCCTGGCCTTTGGGCCTTTGATCTAAGGTGTGTCCTGTGCCCGGAATGTTCTTTGCCCATATAGCTGCCCAGCCAAATTCGTCATCTTCACCCTCCCAGTGAGACCTGCTTACTCCCACACACCCAGTGCCCTTATGCTCGCTCCCTTCCTTCCGCTCTGTAACCTTCTCCGTGGTGCGTCTCACCTTCTGATAGCCCATATAGTTCATGCTTTCATTGTCAGGGCCTAAGTGAGGTCCCCCTCAGCCACCAAATCTGTACACACTGGGAGGGGAGCGACAGGAGAGATGAAGGCGGAAATTGGTCTCCTTCGTTCATTAATCCTGAGCTTGGATAACAGTGCCTAACGATGGCCACCTACTGATGTGCTTTCGCAGCATTCGATGAACTCCTGTTACATATTTATTTGGCGTTGAGGCAGCTACTGAATGAAGACAGCAAATACGTAGCCCTGTCATCCGAAGGAGCTCGCAGTGGGAAGGGAAGACAAGTAAATGACATCGTCTTGAGTGCACATCACGTGTGGGTACATGGGGGACATCATGTGACACAAAACCCAGTGAGGATTCATCCCGCGCATTGCTGCGTATTTAGTGATCAGGCTTACTATTACACATAAAGCACAGTCTTACTAGCAGTATGTTAGCATCTAAGTGTGGGTGCTGTGAGTGGTAGAGGGGTCAGGGAGGGGTAGGACCAGGTGGCCCTTGGAAGCTGGGTGTCAGGGAGGTAGGTAGATGTTGGTGGGGAAGAACCTTCCAGATAAAAAAGGAGCAGCATCTGTGCTGGGAGGCTGGAGGGCGTGGTCATTCCTTCCCATCTTGGTGCCTTACTTCCTGGCTCTTGTCACTGATACGGCTGTGCTCTTTGGCCCTATATCTGCCATGAGAACTCCTCTCTAAACAGAGGACCCGGACCGTGGCCTTTCGATGTGTTTTTACAACATCCCTTGTGTTTACAAGCATTATAACCAAAGTTAAAAGTCAGGGCATTTTTGCATAAACACATCTGGCTTCTCTTTAAATCCTGATTAACGGGCAACGCTGGCCCACTGGCTTCAGCTGGCCTCAGGCTGCAGGAGGGGGACATGATCCCATTTACCTGGGCCCCCATCCCACCAGCCCCTGCAGGGTGATGAGTTAGTAAGCCCTGCACTGTGAAACTTTGAGCCAGTGTGCTCCTCCCAGTAAGAGCTTCCCCCTCGCACAGGCCCCCTTCCGTATATCCCCTGTGGAAGGGCAGTGAAGACACTAGGATCTTTGCTTCCCCCACCAACTCCTTCCTTTGAGTAGACAGCAGTTAGCAGAGCGCTTCCCTGTGACTTTGCATTCTCTGGATCCCGGCCTCACTGGGGATGTGCATGTATATATGTAATTTAATGTAATAGACATATAATTTCATTTTTAGTAAAAAAGAAATAGGATTTATAATGAAATTAAAATGAGCTCTTTTAGGCCGATTTACAACTCGGAAGGCGATCGGAATTTGTTCTGAGTCCCGCTGCAGGGAAGAATCATGCGTTCGTGTTATGATTATCAGTTCTCTTACACTGACTGCTTGTTCCAGGTTGGGGTTGGAGCTAAGGGTTTAATATGCATTGTCTCAGTTAATTCTTACAACTCTGGAGAGGCTCCGTTATTCTCATTCTGTAGCCATGCAGCTGAGGACCAGAGAGTGAAAATCATGTTAACCAAAGTTCTGCCTACAGAAAGATAGAGAATAGAAATGTGAACCCGTAGAGGAGCTTCATTGGTTTTCTCTGGGAAAAAAGAGGGTAAGGATGATTCCTAAGGAGTGTCTGTTATCTGCCCTCTGACATTCCGTAGGACAGTTGTTGAATATTTGATTAGGAGGTATTCAGGACAAGATATGGCTGTTCTTTTGCATTTCATTAACTTAATATTTATTCAATGGAATTGCTACGTTGGTGTTCGTTTTATATATCTAATATCATTATGGCAGGCTTCATTGATAAGACAACCGAAAATTAATCAAGGTAATGCTATGATATTTTATCATAGTTTAGCATTTGTGGGTTTTTTTTTTTTTTTCTTCTTTACCACTTTGATCTTAGACTTGACTTCTGGTATTTAATTAGATTAAATTCAGCTCATTAACATCTTCTGCAAACTAATTGATTCTCCAATAAGAGGGTTTTGTTTTCTTGTCAAATCTTTGATGTCTTAACAAGATTACATACCCTTGCTTTCTAAGACTAATTATTGCACGAATGGAGTGGTGATTTTTAGATGTCTAGTGTATGAATACAGATTGCTAATGGCTTTTTAAAAGTTAAAATGTTGGTTGAAGGGTTTATAATCATCACCATTAATTTTGGGGGCACTTAGGCATTGTACAGCGTAATCCTTGGTTCCTTGGGGCAAAAAAAAAAAAATTTTTTTTAATTTTTTTTTTTAACGTTTATTTATTTTTTTGAGACAGAGAGAGACAGAGCATGAACAGGGGAGGGTCAGAGAGAGGGAGACGCAGAATCCGAAACAGGCTCCAGGCTCTGAGCTGTCAGCACAGAGCCCGACGCGGGGCTCGAACTCACGGACCGCGAGATCATGACCTGAGCCGAAGTCGGACACTCAACCGACTGAGCCACCCAGGCACCCCCCAAAAAAAATTTTTTTAATCTAAAAACTTTCTTTAAAAAGTAAGCTATGCTTTTTATTTGCATAGGCATCAATAACATTGTTATAGAGAATAGTTCTATAGAATGTCTGAATGGAATACCCAGATTTCAGTCTCGTAAGGAAAAAAGTCCATCCAGAAAAAAATTACTTGCAATTGCAAAGTGAAAAAGAAGAAAAAGCCACAGGGTTTATTCAGCATATACTAAAAATGTGTAGCAACCGAAGCAATAATCATTTCTACTTCAAGAAGATATCTCACATGTATTTAACTACAGTAATATACATTTCACAAAAACACTGCCTCTGGTAGCCCTGTGTTCCTGACAAAGTCAGTTTCCACCATTCTTCTAATTGTATTAATTTTTCACAAATCCTGGGGAAACATTCTTGTTACTTACTCTCACACTGTCCCTACAGTGCTGCTGGAGGTCCCATAAAAGGGTGTAATGAGTGTCCAGCAACCTTTTTAGAGAGACAGGACTCACTTTAAACAGGAATTTGAACAGGGTCCCTTTCACGTTACATTACATTTTGCATCAACATTGATTAAGAACCTTTGAGGTCTAGACTACATAACCCTTGAGGAAACAATATGACAGAGTGGTAAAGATAGGCATGGAAGTAGACATTTAAATGTAAAACAGACCATGAGAAGCTTTGATAGTATTGCATCTTGAAGACACAGAGGAGGGTGCCTAATTCAGGTTGGGTCAGGAAACCGGAAACGGGGAATAAAACAGGATTTTCTTCAATTGAGTGTTGGAGAGGGTGAATGGCACTTCAGCTCTGAACTCCTACTAAAAAGTGGGTGGGCCTGATGGGTGTTCCAATGGCCTAGGTATCTAAGTAAGAAACCAGTGAGGGGTTATACTTACCTCGTTCCGTGGGCCACTTGAAGACAGAAGCCATAGTCAAAATGTAAAGATAGTGAAAACAAGGTGGAGAAAGTGATTCATCCCAACGGGGAAGTTTACCAAAAAACAATCTCAATTAATTCAATCTCCATCACTTCTTAAAGGATTGTGCAAGTGATAACGGGTAAGAAAGGAGTCAGATTATAAAATAAGCGAACCGTGGTTATGTTGCCTTCTATGCAGATAATTACGGAAATCTAGAGTTACATAGGATCCTTCCAAGGAGACCCTGTTCATAAAATTGCAGAATAATTTCATAGTTTTCTTAATTGGTTTTCACTTGAGGCTACCGGGTAGGGCCGGGAGCTCTTTTTATGTTTGTAACTTAGAAAGCAAAGTGGCTGAAAATGTGGAACACCTTAAAACGGGGCTCTTCCGCATGGTTCTGAAAGGCATGGATGTATAATCAGTCACTCTATCATAGAACACTGTGGTGGTTAATACACAAAAGTCAAAGTCAAGGAAGAGATTTTTCCCTGTGAAATGCCCTGAGAAGACTGCGCCCAGAGTCACTCTCTAACGACAGTGTCCCACGACATTTTGATGCAAGCCTACTCTTGTGGATCCTCTGTACTCTTTTTTTTTTTTTCTTTCAAACACACGGACCCTTGGCAGGAATGATTGGTGGCTGGTGGGAAGACGTATATGGAAAATGGAAGAGGTAGAGCCCAGAAGTTTTGGAGGATAGTCTCCATATAAGTTTTCACTGGGTCAAAGTAAAAAAAAAAAAAACAACAAAAAACCACGATCACCTTTAAGATGTCTACCTTGCGTAGTGACTTAGACTCTGGGAGGGTCAGAATCAAAACCCCGATGTGGAAGCCTGGTTTGCTGCTGGACGGTCGGGCAGTCCTGGGTCTGCTTCATCCTGTGAGCCTCCTTTCCCTTAGCTGGAATACACAAGAAATGGCCACTTTCCTTGGAGGTGGAGAATACAGGAGGGATAGGATAATGCTTGCAACACATCTGGAACATTCCCTTGGCATGTAGGTATTCTGCTGCTGGGAGGCGCTGATGGTCTAGTTCGGTCTAGTTTTCTTGCAGTGACCTACTCACAAAGGAGCCAGGAGGGCCTTAAGGAAATTGGGTAAACCTGTGCAGGCAGTGGTGTTCCAGCCGAGTGGAGCCCTGGGTTTGTGGACTACTGATGCAGCAGCAAGGAGAGGGGCTCTGGGGTGTTCTCGGCCTTCTCAGGGCACCAGGAATTGAATGCCGAGTGAAAAGGCTGCCTAGGAAAGTGAATCCCATTTGGTGTGATTGCCCAGGAAGGGCTTGTTAACGTTGTGTTTTAATAGTTGATTGTATTTTTTTAATGTTTATTTATTTTTGAGACAGAGAGAGAGACAGAGCATGAGCGGGGGAGGGTCAGAGAGAGATGGAGACAAAGAATCAGAAGCAGGCTCCAGGCTCTGAGCTGTCAGCACAGAGCCCGACGCGGGGCTCGAGCTCACGGACCGCGAGATCATGACCTGAGCCGAAGTCGGACGCTCAGCCGACTGAGACACCCAGGCGCCCCAGTTGACTGTATCTTTAATGATTCTGTTGCTGCCTCTGGGGAGGAGTTGGCATGAGGCCAGAATCCGCAAGTTGGACTATTTCTCTGGTAGCACTCAGGGGACACGTGGAGCTAGAAAGGAGCCCACCCGACGTGTGGTGGTGAAGATGTGCGCTTGTCACGTGCCAGAATCCCCCCAGGGCACAGTCTGCCAGTGAAACCATGTTTTTGTTTGTTGTTCTGCCAAATTAGCTGACCTTTTTCACCTTAGCAAGAGCAAGGTGCTGTGGCTTTCCTGTTGATCCAAAATCAGCTCAAATGAGCCCAGCCTGAATGGATCCCAATCTATGCTTTGCTTAAAAAAAAAAAAAAACAAAAACAAAAAGAAACAAAAATGAAAAACCTGGCATCTGCAAACAGTCTTCCTTTACCCCTCTGCGAGGAACTAGAAATATCTGTTGCCAAGAAACTACTCACTTTATGTGAAGGGGTGGCCAAAACGAGGGCATTTTTCCAGGGTGAGTTGTTTCAGACCGCTGGTGTTGGTTTCATAGGGTCTGTGGGGCTGATATCCGCGGATCACCTTTCCTTCATTGTAACTATTGTCCACCTTCTTATTTATAGCTGCCTTAGTACTAACTGGGATTTTCCCAAAACAAGTGGAAAGATGTTTCTTTCATAAAGAAACGTGGGGAGCTTGCAGACAGTGACATCTTTAATGCTACGTTCAGTGTTTCTTCATTTTTGGTGATTCTGCGCTGTCGCTCAGACATAGTCAGTAGAGGCTGCCTCAAGAACTTCTCTAAGGTTTCCTCGGCCGAGGCAATTTGATGGATGGATGAAAATACCCGTATAGAATTTGGATGTTCGTATACCTGCCATTCATGTTGATGAATGTGTCTCCCTGACTTAGTTTTAATAATTCAGAATTCAGGCCTGCATGTATCTCTGCATTTCTGAAATAATTCTGAAAAAAAGAAAAAAACGGTGGCAATATACCAGCCAATTTGTTTTTTCTGTTTCATTCCCGCCTTAATTTGATAACAGAATACAGTTTTCAAAGGCTCTTGGTATAACCCGAATACTGCCTACGGTTTGGAGACAGGAACCCAATTTGTATTCCATTTCACCAGGTTTTCTGTCTTGAAAAATATTAAGGAACGTGGATTTGCCGTAATTTCTTAACTATACTACATATTTTGTGAATACTATTTATTTAATACACATGAGCCTTTACTGAGGCAGGGCACGGAGTGGTGTTTCCTTACATGGATATTACACGTATATTACACCCTTCTTGAAATCTATTCATACCCCATAGGTTGACATGACCACAGAGGAAGAGAAAGTTCAAAGTTTTCCAGGCACACAGCACACGTACAACAGTAATAGAGTCAGCACCATGCGATGAATTCTTCAAGGCCAAGTACTCCTCTAAATAATGTATGTCTTGATTGATTGCATCTTCAGAACCACCTTAGGAAGTAGATGGCTAGGTTATCAGTACGGCAGTTGAGGCTGATAGACATTCAAGCGTCCTGCCCCAGCTCAGCTAGGCGCGAGCTCCTGGCGCCAGAATTAAATGGACGGTGATTGTATTCGCTTCCTACTGCTGCTGTAATGAGTTACCACAAATTAAATTGTGTAAAAGGACACAAATTTATCACCTTTTAGTTCTGGAGGCTAGATGTCCTAGATAGCTCTTTCCCTAGGGGAAAAAATCAAGGTTTAGACAGGGCTGAGTTCCTTTCCAGAGGTTCTTAGGGGAGAATCTGCTTTCTTGCCTTTCGCGGCTTCTCGGGGCTTCGGGTAACCCTCTGCTCGCCGTCTTCTTGCCTTCTTCATGGCTGGCAATGGCCTGGAGAGTCTCAGTGCACAGCCCTCTCTCTCTCGGTTTCTCTGCCATTTCTGTTACAATATCGGGCCTACGTGGATAATTCAGGATACTCTCTTTAAGGTCAGCTGATTCAAAACCTTAGTTTCACCCATGACCTTAATCCCACCTTGCCGTGTAACACAACATTCATGGGTTCCAGAATGAGGATGTGGACATCTTTGGGAGGGTATCGGTCCGCCGACCGCAGGGTCATTTCTTTAATTGACGCTTGTGATTAAAAACATGGGCTGTATTCAGTGTCTCCCATGCATCCTGGTTGCATCGTGGAAGATGTTTGTTTTAGGTTGGGAAGCAAACCTGGAGACCAAGATTCTTACAAAAGTGACTTATCCACATAATGTTGCCATGAGAAATAGATAAGGAGTGAGGAAATGCATGTGATACCAGGCAAAGTCTTGGGGAGCCCAACATTGGCTCAACGATGCAGAGAAGTCTCCAGAAACAGTGCTAGGCATGATCAGAGCTGAGCTGATTGAGGACAAGAGGACCCGAGTAGTCATACTCCTACTCCCCAGTCTTAGGATAAGACTACCGTCCCCAGGTTTATCTGCAGGAATTTCTCACTTATTTATAGACAAATAGATTCCAGTTGCCTGAGATCATCCACCGCGCCCCCCCCCCCCCCCCCCCCCCGTTAGAAGACCCAGCTTTGATTTTTGGGGAGTAAGCACGGCATGAGCCTACGTGCACTACAATGGTAGAGGGACCCAAAAGGAAATGGGCGAGTACTGATGGCATCTGCTACAGTGTGAAATGCTCCTATCCATCTACCTACCTCCCCACATCCTATTACACGTTATAAAAATATGTCAGCAGCAAGTAACAGTGCTTCCTCTTACTTGCCGATGGAAATGAGAGGCTACAAAAATAACTACAGAATCCAGCTGCCTATCAATAGGCTTTCATTTCATGCAATCATTTAAAAATACCTGTTGTATATGTAACTCTTCGCCAGGCGTGTTGGGTAAGAATAGTCCCTTTCTTCAAGGTGTAGATATACAGACAAGTTGTTCAAACAGAATGGATAAAACTACGAGACGCTCCAATTCAGTGTTCTGTAAAATGATTCCATCTGTAATTCCTATGCCTTTTCAAGACACAGAGCAGCCAGTAGGGAGTGAAACCTCAGTGGCATCTTCAGGTCTAAAACAGCAATCTCAATACTCACCCCACGCGACCTTGGGTGAAGGGTACGCGCAGTAACGCACGCGAGTGTGGTTGGCACGCTCAGGGATGTTTTAGCACAATCCACTTCAGCCGAACCTTCGAGTTTAGCTCAAATTCAATCTGTGTTTTGCATAGACAGAAATAGATAGATAGATAGATAGATAGATAGATAGATAGATAATTTAGGGAAAATGGTAGTAGTATTAAAGAAGATCAGGTGAATGTGAAAGCCTCATTTTTTGCTTTATACAAAGCAGCATTAGGTGGCTATTAGTTTTCAGTCACTAGTTAAGTCAATAAAATGGAAATCCCAGTATTTCTGTAGCTTGTTGGGTGTGTCTTTTGTCAGGAAAACACAAGTCCTAGAAAAAAATTAAGATCAGCCTTTAATTCCGTGACCATATGAACTGTCTTCTATCAAGACTTTAAAATATATACATATAGATAGATCATAAATTATTTTAGCTTAGAATTAATTACATTCTAACTCCCATTTAAAAGTAAGCATAAGTCCTGATTTTTAGCTGTCCTGCCCTGAAAAAAATGATTAAGTGATGGCTATGTTTTCATATTTGCTTTCAGTCGATACGTCTTATTTTGTATATATGTGAACACATTAAATTTGGAACTGAATGTCATTTTAGCAATAAGATGAATGATGAATAGATACATTTTCCTAAAAGAATTATTTAATGAAACTTTAACTATTAGAGATTATACTACGGAGTGAGTTGTAAGGGAAGCCACATAGCACTTTGGACATGTAAAAATTGAGGTCACCATATTTCTTTAATAGGGATCAAAGTGCAGTGGCCAGAACAGTACCTAATCAATACCTTTCAGCATGACCTAATCCTTTACTTGGTGATTTGACAGTTATTATTTCCTTAGGCCTTGCAGGTGTCCAGAAAGAAAGAGAGAGAGAGAGAGAGAGAGAGAGAGGGAGAGAGGGAGGGAGGGAAGGAGGGAGGGAGGGAGGAAGATAGATAGATAGATAGATAGATTAATAGATGATAGTATTCTCACCCTGGAGAATAGAAAAAGGAACTCAGTGTTAAGAACACCTCTGCTGAGTGTTTTGATTATTTGATACTGTTTTATTAACTTTCTATTATGACATAGGAAAATGCCTCAAAAGAGGAAATATATATGTGGCATAAAGAGATGGAGTAAATAATATCTGGAGGTCCTTTCCAGTTCTGAGGTCCTAAAAGATCTTCTTCCTTTAAGACGTAGTTCAGGAGTTGAAAATACCTTACTTGTTTGTGAGCTGAAATAGACCATCACATTCATTTTTCCCCTAATTTATGCCACTCTGCAGTCATTGGAAACCTGACAGAACAAATGTACATCAACCACTTCAGTATTTAACTCTTTTACTTACCCATTTGTGATCGCTTGATTTAAAAAAAAAAATTAATATTTATTTTTTTGAGAGAGAGACACAGACAGAGCATGAGCGGAGAGGGGCAGAGACACAGAATCCAAAGCAGGCCCCAGGCTCTGAGCTGTCAACACAGAGCCTGATGTGGGGCTAGAACTCAGAAATAGCTAGATCATGACCTGAGCTGAAGTCAGACACTTCCCCAACTGAGCCACCCAGGTGCCCCTGTGATCTCTTGATTTTTTTATACATGCTGCTGCAGCGAGCTATGCTCTCTTGATTTTCAGAATCCAACCACAAATACATAATTTTCTTCTTTGCTTCTCTGGAAGAATGTGGAAATCTAAATATGTTTTTAATTTAATGTCACTAGAGGTTGGAATCACTTTCATGTGACTTGTATTGATGGTATTTTTTTTTTATTAAGAATAAACATCATGGAAAACTAAATGAAGGGCACACAGGTGCTGTTTTAAGAACTTGTGACGTCTTTTCGTTCCTTCATATTTTTCTTAAAATCTTAAAAGGAGAAACTTATCAAATTTATATGCAAAGTGGATGGTTGCTTTATTGTTTAGTGAAATTAAGAAACAACAGCTTTCCTTTATAGCCAATTGGAAGATACGCACCTCTGGGTCTAAATTGACTCCAGTTCCAGAAGTAGCGATGCCTGTGATGATGCTCCATATTACTGTTTTCTGGGTTGCTGGATCAGTTAGTGGTTCCTCTCGAATACATGTTCGGGAAGTTGGTAAGGAGTGAACCTGGCCTGTTTTGCAACCTACCCTGTGTAAAGGACGGGGTAATGACCCTGAAGTGCCTGTGGAATTAGGCACCTCGTTAAATTCGCCTTGGCTCAGGAGCAGGTCGGGGAGCCCTGTGCACGATTGCAGCCGAGGGAGAACGGAGCCCTTGGCTCTTGTCTTCGTCTCTCTTCGAAACCATCCAGAGAAGGGAGTGTTCACTTTTGTTCATTTCTTTTAATGCTTGTTTCTAAAAGAGCCATGAAGTAAGTCTGCAAACTGTCAGTTCATACATATTTCATGAAGGCCCTCCGGGTGTCCACTACTGAGCCAGGCATGTTGGAGACACAAAACCACTCAGATGACTTCCATGTTGACTAGGGGGGTGGCCACACACAACACAGAGCACCCGACGGAATTTCTGTCTGCATTTCAGATAAATAACGAACGGTTCTTTTTCACTGTAACCCTGTCCCATGTGGTATTTGTAAATCCGTATTTTTACTTGTTACATGTGACAACCCGCTTGCTCCAGGAACTTACATATATTAAATCCTCAGGGAACAACGTAAAATGGCATGTAAGTAAGTTCTCAGTTGTGTTGTTTACACCAACACTTGATAGTTTTTGTTTGGTGGCACACATTGTCGATGGCCCTCGTAAGAAGCATTCACGTCTGCATCCATGCTGACTTACGGTAGTTCCTGATTATTTCTCCCATTTCTTTCATGGAAGATTGTGATCATACATAATGAAGGTGTCTTTTTCTTTCAAGTTATTTATTTTGAGAGAGAGCATGAACAAGGGATGGGGCAGAGAGAGAGAGAAAGAGAGAGACTCTCAAGCAAGCTCTGTGCTGTCAGCATAGAGCCCGATGCAGGGCCTGAACTCACCAATCGAAAGATCGTGACCTGAGCCAAAGGCAAGAGTCCCAACGCTTAACCCAATGAGCCACCCAGATGCCCCAAGGATGTCATTACCATAAGGATGTCCTGAAGGACTCTAGTCCTCCATATTTTGAAATAGATTATTCAGAGACCTTTTGGCTGCTGTAACAAGTTACTTATATGTCTGATGCTGTTGTATTACCGTACGTGTGGTTGAGAAGCCTTCACGTTATCGTTCATGTCATAGGGTGTCCCGTCTTGACCCCCCACTCAACGTTAAGGGTGAATCAGAGTTGGAGGAAGTATCATGGGAGAGATTGGGTTTGAACGAGGTCCTGAAAGGAAAGGGAGAATGCAGTTGAGTGGAGTGTGAACGTTTTGTGATAAAAACGCAAGGGTAACCGATTCCCAGCCAGCAGGGTGAACAGAGCAGACTGTTACCCAAAAGTAGTAATATCCTCTCAGCTTTCTTGAGTCATGACCAGTCACGGGGAGGGTTTCCCCCACCCGAAATTCTCTTTTGAAGGAGCAGTGCATTTAGACAAGGGGGAGCGACACAGCTGTGGTCTTGTCTATCTGCTGTGCTGTGTTTTGATGGCCAGATAACAGTCAAGAAACTGGATTTATAATGACTTCAGAAATCTGAACTTAAATTCTTGAAATTCTCAAGTGAGTTTGAAAGTCGAAGGAATGACATTTTTAACTAATGCCTGCCGAGCAGTGTGTGTCCTCTGAGAAACTTTCTCCCAACCTCCGCGGTGTCTCGAAATATTTACGCCGTTACCAAAAAGATTATTACATGTTTTTCAGAAATAATCTCTGTAAACAATCACTTGAACTTTTAAAATGTTGCTTCATTTCATGTGTCAATGCTCTAAATCAATTGTCTGGAAAATATTGAAAAGATCTTAAAGGTGGCAGCTGCTTAACTAACAAGATGACAGTGTTTTGGTAAATTCTTGTTATTTAAGGTAATAAAACTGTCCCTGTGAGTCTGTGAGCCATAGATTTTCATCACCAATGTGTCGCTATGCAGTGTTGCTTTTGAGTAGTATTTGTCAGCCCCCAGATTCTGCTGCCTACTGCCTTGATCCTAGAGACCATAAATAAGAGACGAAACATGATCTGCCATGTGAAATAGACTAGGGCTGGCATAGTCCCCAAGGTTGTGGCAATGTGGTAGAATAGATCATGAGAAAACTGAGTTCATACACAATAGAACATGGATCTAGCTGTTGGCACATATACGGGTTCCAGGGGTTATTCCAGAACATTTCATTTTTTCAGAATTACACACACACACACAAATGTCAGCAGAAATATTTATACACATTGTTTTCATTTTACAGCAGGTAGATCAAGGCTCAGAGAGATCGATGCCAGCAGATATCCCAGAAGTAGTCTGGGGAGGAACACAAATGTTGAGTCTGGTCTTTCTGGTCGCCTAGATATCCCTTCTCATGCCACCCTTCTCTCATTAAACTCTTGAAGATAATTTAAGATGTAAAAACATGCCTTAGTACAATAAAATTAAACCAAGGAAGCCAGGGATATGCAAGAGGTGGTCACTTCTCATCCCTGTGGCAGCTGGTGAAATAACTTTGTGAAAAGCTTTGGAGTCCATACAAGTCTTTTCCAGAGATCGCTGGCCCCTGGCGATGTCCCCTGTCAGGACAGAGAAGTGCCCCATCCTTGTTCCATCTTTGAACAATGACCCGTCAACAAGACCTAGGTGTGCTTTGCTTAGAAGTTTGTCCCAATCTCACTGCCTGAGGCGATCATATTCTGCTCTGTCATGCATGATGTGGCCAGTCGTCCCACGTTCCGTACTATAAATAAGGCAAGAGAACAGCGAGTTATTTCTCCTCTAATTGTGTTCACTGTGTTCTGAGTTTAAAGCCTGGTGCTGGCCCATTCTACAGATTATACTTTGTTGCTATAAGAAGCTGCCTTTTAAAAAAGTACATAATCCAGAGGTGTAACTTCTTTTTCTCCAATAGCTGTTACAATGATACTAAAGGTAGCTAAAGTGAAATTTTGTATTAATTTTGAGGAAGAAGGATAATTTCGGGAAGTATGTGGTGTGGCCTTGGAAAGTTCTCACAGGTCCCAGCGGGGCAGGGGGGGAGGTGTGGGGGGAGTGTGTAGGAGTGTAATTAGGGATTTCCATTAGAGATGTTTTAGGCAGATTCTGAAAAGCACGTTATTTTCCTCAGCATAAAATGCGGTTAGTTTTTTTTGCCTGTGCCCCATCACTTTCCTAGTAGGGCATGGAACTTCTTTTTTTTTTTTTTTTAATTTTTAAGTTTATTTATTTATTTTGAGAGAGCAGGACATGGCACGTTAGCGAGGCAGGGGCAGAGAGAGAGGCCGAGAGAGAATCCCAAGCAGGCTCCGCACCGTCAGTGCGGAATAGGGCGTGAAATTTCTAGAAATGTTTCTATCAAAGCAGACAAAGGAGATACAGCCAGCTTCATTTTCCAAGCTTATTTCCTTGGTCAAGAAACTACATAATTTGACCTCCTGGCCATCTGAAGAAAGGGAGTTAACATCCATCATCTATTTAGACATAAATTCTGGTTTTGTGGTCTGTTCAGAATCTGCTCATTTCACATCAGTGTTTGGGGTGTTTTGGTTTATGTGTTTAGAAAGACAGAGGGAGGAAGGAAGAAAGATGAGCACCCTGGGAAGATCTTATTAAGAAACGGAGACAGAGGGGAGATAGTATGCGGAGGGCCGGGCGGAAGAGAGGGAAAGACGAAAACCAGAGCAGAAATCTGTCGTGGGAGGTCCGTTGTGACTTTGAGGATTGGGCCAGGCTCTCGTGCTTCATCTTCCAGCAAAGGCACAGCCTCCATTTGATACAAACGGGCCGATTGCTCAGAAGAAGCGTGGCCGGCACCACCCACAACAACCAGCCTGCCCACAACTGTGTGTTACTGCTTCTGTGACGAATTCTGTGTAAAGCTGCGTGTTCTAGGGTCGGCTGCCATCCTTTAGGACGGTTGGATCGCATCCCAAAGGCAGGCACCCAAACAGAAGTGAAATCCACTGAATCGAGAACGTAGGTAACCACAGTTGGCCAAGAAGTGGTCACCAATGCCAACAAACGCCGGAATCGTCCCGGAGGTCTTTAAATTATCTTCTTGAATCTTTATCACTCTAGCACACAGATATTATAGTACCATGGTTTTCCACAGAAGCAGACTGACCTCAGCAAGGTTAAGTAACTTCTCCAAAGAGGAATAACTATAGGGTCCAGAACTGAGTATATGGGACTCCAATGCCCGAAGTTTTTCTATCAAACAATGTAAGAAGTCTCAGATGGAAGGGGGGAAAAATGATAGGGAAAATATTTTGGAGAAACAGATATGTCTTCTTTAAATTAGACAATTTAGAGCCCGCAACACGGTGCCAGTACCCCGTAAATGCACAAAAAGATCAGCTCTTTTTTTTTTTATTTATTTATTTTTTTTTTTTAGTGTTTATTTTTGAGAGATAAAGACAGAGCATGAGCGGGGGAGGGGCAGAGAGAGAGAGAGAGGGAGACAGAATCCCAGGCACGCTCCAGGCTCTGAGCTGTCAGCACAGACCCTGACATGGGGCTGGAACCCACGAACCTTGAGATCATGACCCGAGCCGAAGTCAGACAGTTAACTGACTGAGCCGCCCAGGCACCCCAAAAAGATCAGCTCTTCTTTTGGTACTTGGTTCTAACTGTTTTGCTTGCTGGGCAGTGTAACCTGGCCTTTGTTGACTTTACCAGGGATTATAGGATTTGTAGCTAACAAAATTAGTATCTTTTGTGCCTGTTTTCTATGCTTATTGTAATCCTGGAGCAAAGATGATAGTTATTCATACGTTAATCATTCTATTGCTTCGGCACTGAGAGATATTTTAAATACAATTCAGGAAGTTAGTTGCCGAGAGATGATCTCTTTTGTGTGAGTCAATGGGAATGTTTTGATCCTATCTAATTTTAGGCTTTCTCTAGATATAAATAGTGTGTTCTTGAGGACCAAGGTGAAATGCCTCCGTGCTGGAGTTTCCTGGAGCCACTAGGCAGTGTTATTTGAGAGCTCGCTGCTTTTATCTCTTGTTAAGTAGGTTGGACCTCTCTCTAGTCCTCCTGTGATCTGGCTCCTGCCCTCCTCTCCAGCCTGGTATCTGTTACTCCCTGACTCTCGCTGTAGTGCTCCAAAGCACAGACACGCTTATAGAGTATCTACTGTTTGTCAGCTGTCTGGCTTTGCTTCTGAGATTCTCTTTGCCATAAATGTCGGCTCACTTCTCCCCCGACTCTCCTCCGTCCCACCTCTTACTTTGTTTCTACCTAACTCAGCCCCTCCATGATTCCTTCTAGGAAGTCCACGCCTACAGTGCTCCCACCAAGATGGCCATTCTCTGTCTTCCGGACATCCCATAGCGTATTAATTTTTACTTACAATTATATTGTATTATACTTATCTGGGTTCTCTGCCCTTTTCTCCTGCCCTCTGCCTAGAGACACATTTTATGGATGAGAAAACTAAGGCCATAAGTACTCCGGGGAATAATCTAGGACACGGTAGAATATGAGTTGTTTCAACATAGGTGGTGTTGGTGGTCCATATACCTTTCTGATTATCCATATTATTTTATGCTGTGTGTGTGTGTGTGTGTGTGTGTGTGTGTGTTTGAGTGTGGTTCTTTTTAACTTTTGGGGAGGGATGTGGACGGGGAGTTTTAATGAGAGAGACTATTTACCTGCCCAATAACAACATTATGGATCTTGAAGAGTTACTTCTTCAGACTCTTGTCTTCGAAATGAACTCCTGAGCTGTCTTTCCATATCGTGTTTCTTCTTATACACTGCATGACGTTGTCAGGATCTTCTTAAATCTTAGGTTCACGTCCCTTGCATGCCCTTAAGTAAATAATTAAAACGTATGAATGTCACAGCCTAGTTTTCTCTGTTACAGTGTAGCCCCAGCCTGCCTTTCTGGATGAATCTTCCATATGCCCTCAAATCCAACTAGTTTCCAGCAAAGCTGACTTCTCAACACTCTGCGCCTTCCATGCTGTTCCCCCTATTTAGAACACAGTTTCTTCTGTCGCTACAAAAACAAATTGTGGACCTGACAAGTCCTTTTTTGCATAGTCATTCCTAAAATTTCTACCTGCATGCAGTTTACTTTTTTTCCTTCCAAATCCCTTCCCTTCATGTACATAGTTTGTGGGATTTGAAATTGTTCCCCTTGCATTATAATTATTTTTTGTGCTTCTCACATAAGGTCCTACAGCTTCAAATAGCCCCCCCCCCAGATGAAAAATGGAGATAGCAACTCCGTTTAGTATCCTGTGCATAATACTCTTTTTAATTATAAGTAGCAAAGTCCGGCTTACCTAAAGGAACCCACTGGATAGATAATTAGCTCTTTTGAGCCAAGGTTCCTTGTACCTCTCAAAAATTATAATGAACATCCAAGAAATGCATTCAAAACAAGTAAGATAAGGGGCGCTTGGGTGGCTCAGTCAGTTAAGCATCCGACTTGGGCTCGGGTCATTATCTTGTGGTTTGTGAGTTCAAGCCCCGCGTTGGGCTCTGTGCTGACAACACAGAGCCTAGAATCTGCTTCAGATTCTGTGTCTCCCTCTCTCGCTCTGCCCTTCCGTAGTTCATGCTCTGTCTCTGTCTATCTCTCTCTCAGAAAATAAATATAAAAAAAAATAGGGGCACCCAGGTGGCTCAGTTGGTTAAGTGTCCAACTTCGGCTCAGGTCATGATCTCATGGTTTGTGGGGTCAAGCCCCACATCGGGCTCAATGCTGACAGCTCAGAGCCTGGAGCCTGCCTCAGATTCTATGTCTCCCTCTCTCTCTGGTCCTTCCCCACTTGTACTCTGTCTCTTTCAAAAATAAATAAACATTAAAATTTTTTTCTAAAAATGTAAAAATGAAGTAAGATTCTCCTTCTCTCAGTTTTCCTCTTTCCATCTCTCCATCTTTCTTGCTGCCCCTGTTTACTCTGGCCTTTCTATCCACTTGGTAGAGACTGCCCAGCTGGAGCTCCTCCTTGTCCTGGGGTAACGGGTTCTTGATTCCTAGTTCCCTCTGGACAGAATCTGACTGGTCAGTCTGGTCACTGACCCCTGGCCCTCAGCACTGAACTCCAAGAAGCTGTGTCCAAGCACAGATGCCACAGGAGCTTAGTGGCAAGGAAAAGGGTGATCAGAGGTTTCCCTGGGTGGGCTTGGAGTGAAGGATATTATTACAGAATCGTGATTATGGTGATCTGGGGAGACGTTCTAAAAATGTATCTATTATAAGATTTTTGTGACGATCAAATGCGATCATTTGTGGCATGAGAAATAGTGAATGTGGTACCTGAATTTGAATCTCTGCTCTACCCCTCAGCGGCTTGATGGCCTTGGGAAAATCGCTCCATCTCTATTTACCTCAGTTTCTTCGTCTGGCAAACCAGAGAAGTAGACTAGTAATGAAATCACGGTCTAAGAAGATGAAGTAATTTTGAAAGTGTAAACCCCTGTTACAGAAACTGGCGTATGGTGATCACCGGGCAACCGTTATTTATTGTTAAATACAATTATTTGCCTGATTGCTATTCTGTCATTAGTGTGAAATACAGATTTGTCTCTAACATCTCATATTTGCCTTTATTAAACTCTCAATTTTTTCAGGACCCTACCTTATACATCCCTGTATCTGTCATAGTAAGGAAGATAGTTTCTTAAACATTGTAGGCACAGTAATCTGATGGATGGTTGGAGGGAAGGGAGGGAGTGAGGGAGGGAGGGAGGGGGTGGAAGGAAGGAGGATGGAAGGGAAAGAGAATAAAACTAATCCTTTAAATGCACTTCAAATCAGGAACGATTTGGCTGCTTTATTCGTAGAGGATCTCAGCCCATAATCTTGGAGGCAGAAAAAGAAAATACAACATTCACCTCGTGGAATGATAATTCACTGTGTTCTGCTCTATGGATCCAAAGACTAGGTGGTGATGACCGTCTTGTAGTGAGATAAAATAGATTTTTCAATTTTGTGATTAAGACCGAATATAGCAACTGATGGTTGCGAGCCTCGTGTTGTAGCTACAAATAATTGAAACCACCAGATACCTTAATTAAGATTATTAAAGCTCCATTAAGACATGATTTAATTAGTAGGTTATTTGCTGTGTGATCTTTAGAACTCTATCAAATGGTATGACGCTTTATGAAAGTATCGATTGCATTCATTGAGCATTTTCTTTTGAGCCATTTCAGGTGTAGTCAGAGTCTGCAAAAGAGGTATTGTTGAATCACTAAGTAATTAATGGCGGCATAGATTCCATTTTTGTTACTGCTGAGAAAACATTAATTAAGCATTTGGGCCTGATTAGATTGTCTGCCCTCGGGAGGTAAATGTATAAAATCACAAGAGTGGAGGAGAATGCCAAGGCAGTGTTTTTTATACAGCACTGGACAGGGGATTGGGTAAAAGAGAATTCATGTGTATGCTGTCACCCCCTTAGGAAGGTCAAGGCAATTACAGCCTGCAGAATAACACTCTTGACCACAGCCTCGGAACAGGAAAGAATAGACCTTTCCAAGGGCAGGAAGATAGCACGATCAGTGGAAGGTACATGGGCATTGGGAACAGATAGAATCTAATTTAAAATTCAGATCTGGCACTTGTTAACTGTATGATTTCAAGCAGTTCCCTGAACTTCCCTGAAGGCAAAGGTTTTCTAGAACCAGGTAGTACCTATCCGAGGCTTTGGATGTCATGTATGTGCTCTGTCGCCTGTTACTTGTTTTATGGTTTTTGCTCTTTTTTTTACAACATCCCTTTAATTAACGTAAAAACCATTCATATTTTGAGAACTGTGCAAATGGGCTGCTGGCTGGTGTGGGCCCAGTGGCACAGTTTCCTGCCCCCATGTGATGGTATTATTAAGAAATTTCACTTACAGCCCTACTCTCATACCATATGTGCTTCAGGATCCTGAGCTCTAAATTCAGTTAACAATTCATGGTTCTTGCTGTCCGCCTTCCCAGTGCCCCTAACATAACAGGTGCTCAGTTAAGGATTGTTTACTAATGGTAAGGACAGTGCTTAAGTGTTCCAGTGCCTCAGCATTGATAGAGCAGTGGCTCTGAATGGAACCTAGTGGGTGAAATATACAGCAGAGACCGTCCGTTCGGCAGAACTCAGAACACAAAAGACGACCAAAGAAGAGTTGTCCGAACATCCTGTGTCTGTCATTTGCTGTCATGCAAACTCATATATCACGGGCATATTGAGTAGGAGAAATAAGGAGCATAATGGGTAGGTTACAAATCAGGAAAGGTTTCGTGATGGTCCTCTGTCACCATTAACACTAAATACTTTGCTTCTTAGAATTATCCAAGAAGGGTTAAATTCCCTTTAGTCTCTAACAGGAAAAAAGGTAAGAAACCCAGAAAACTGGAGAGCACACAGTTTCTCCTGCTTGTCCAAATTTTTCCTCCCTTTCAGAGATCTCACAGAGGTTTAAAGATGCGGTAAAACAATCTGCTGAATTTAAAAATACATCTGCATAGTCGGTATGCAGCCATTTGTAACTTCTCTGGTCCCAACTGTGTTAGCCTCATTTTGCTTTCTTCTGCTTTTTGCTCCCAGGGTCTCAGCGTACTCATGCTGTCACAAGGGACACCTCCCTTTCTCCGCTGACAAATTTCTAGATGTGCATCGGTTCTTGTCTGAGATTTCACCTCTTCCCTTAGCTCTCCTGATCCTCTCCGGTGATAAATCCATGCCCTGCCGTCCTCTGTCTCCTGGTCAGGGTTGGGACCTTCCTATGTGATTCTAAGTCACTCTGTTCACACCTCTGACCGCCTTGGACACCCTGATGTCACTGCATGTCATACCCTGATGTCACCTGTCTTACTAGATTGTTACCTCTTGGAGGACAGGAATTGTGTTCTTTACTCATTTTTAAAAATTTTTTAATATATATATATATATATTTTTATTATTATTGAGAGAGACAGAGTGCGAGTGGGAAGGGGGCAGAGAGAGGAGACACAGAATCTGAAGCAGACTCCAGGCTGCAAGCTGTCAGCAGAGAGCCTGATGCAGGGCTCGAACTCACCGAGGGTGAGATCCTGACCTGAGCCTTAGTCAACACCCAACCAACTGAGCCACCCAGGTGCCCGTTCTTTACTCATTTATTTTTTTTGTTAAATTTTTTTTTAACGTTTATTTATTTTTGAGACAGAGACAGAGCATGAACAGGGGAGGGGCAGAGAGAGAGGGAGACACAGAATCTGAAACAGGCTCCAGGCTCTAGGCTCTAGGCTCTGAGCTGTCAGCACAGAGCCCGACAAGGGGCTCGAACTCATGGACCGTGAGATCATGACCTGAGCCAAAGTCGCACGCTTAACCGACCAAGCCACCCAGGCGCCCCTCTTTACTCATTTATAAACCCGACCTGAGACGGCATGTTGGTCAGAGTCTACATTCAGAAACTTTATTCATGGTTGCCAGATAAAATACAAGACACCATTTGAGTTTAAGTTTATTTATTTATTTTGTGAGAGAGAAAAAACACACACAAGCAGGGGAAGGGCAGAGAGAGAGCGAGAGCGAGAGAGAGAGAGAATCCAAAGCAAGCTCCATGCTATCAGCACAGAGCCAGACACGGGGCTGAAACTTGCAAACCCCAAGACCATGATTCAAGCCAAAACTAAGAGTTGGACACTTAACTGATTGAGCCACCCAGGTGCCCTAAGACACCAATGTTTCTTTTTTAATGGAAGTATAGTGGACACACGATGTTATGTAAGTTTCAGGTGTACGACATAGTGATAGGACACGTTTGTACATTAGGCTGCACTCATCACAAGTGTAACTACCGCCCGTCCCTGTGCACCACTGTCACAGTACCATTGACTGCATTCACCCATTTTGCCCCTCCCCCAAGTCCCAAGACCTTTGGTCAACCCATCATTTGTTGTCTGTGTTTATGGAACTTTTTCTGCTTTGTTGTGTTGTGTTTTGTTTTGTTTTAGATTCCACATACAGGTGAAACCCTATGGTGTTTGTCTTTCTCTGACTAATTTCACTTAACGTAATACCTTCTAGATCCGTCCATGTTGGTGCAAATGGCAAGATCTCATTCTTTTTTATGATTGAGTAATATCCCACTGTATACGTACACCACATCTTTATCCACTCATCAGTTGATGGACACTTGGTCGGCTTCCCTACCTTGGCTATTGTAAATAATGCTACAGTAAACACAGGGATGCATATATCCTTTCAAATTAGTGTCTTCATTTTCTTTGGGTAACCCGATGGTGAAATTATTAGATCGTACTGTATTTTTACTGTTTCAAGAAGCCTCCCTAATGTTTTCCACAGTGGCTACACCAATGTACAGTCTCACCAGCAGTGCTCAACTGTTTCTTTTTCTCCACATCCTTGCCAACACTTGCTGCTTCTTGTCTTTTTGGTACCAGCTGTTCTGACTGGTATAAGGTGATATCTCATTACATTTCCCTGATGATGAGTGATGTTGAACATCTTTTCAAGCGTCTGCTAGCCATCTGGATGTCATCTTTGGAAAAATGTCTGTTCAGGCCCTCTGCCCATTTTTTTTAACTGGATTGTTTGGGTTTTTTTGTGGTATTGAGCTGTATATGTAAGTTCTTTATATATGTTAGATATTAATCCCTTATCAAATACCTCATTTGCAAATATTTTCTCCCCTTCTCCAGGTTGTCTTTTGTTGTTTCCTTCACTGTGCAAAAGTTTTTTTTTTTTTAATTTTGTTGTAGTCCCAATAGTTTATTATTTTTGCTTTTGCTTCCCTTGCCTCAGGACACATATCCATAAATATACTGCTAAGATCAGTGTCCAAGAGATTACTGCCTATCTGTTCTTTTAGGAGTTTTATGGTTTCAGGTCCCACATTCCGGTCTGTAATCCATTTTGAGTTTATGTTTGTGTATGGTGTAAGAAAGTGGTCTAGTTTCATTCTTTTGCATATTGCTGTCCAGTTTTCTCAACAGCGTTTGTAGAAGAGACCATCTTTTTTCCCCATTGGTTATTCTTGCCTCCTTGGTCATAGATTAACTGACCATATAAATGGGGGGTTATTTCTGAGTTCTCTCATCTATCCCACTGATGTATATGTCTATTTTCATACCAGTACCATTCTGTTTTGATGATTATAGGTTTCTAGTGTATCTTGAGGTCTGGGATTATGTTACTGCCAGGTTTGTTTTCCGTTCTAAAGATTACTTTGGCTATTTGGGCTTCTTTTGTGTTTCCAAACAAGCTTTAGGATTATTCATTCTACTTCTGTGAAAAATGCTATTGATATATTGAGATATATTTCTTCTAGGTTGTCCAACTGGCATATAAGTTTTCATGGTACTGCCTTATAATCTTTTGTATTTCTATTGTGTCACTTGTTGCTTCTCTTCCCTTTTTGATTTTATTTGGGCTCTCTTTTTTTTCTCTTGATGAACCTTAAGGTTTATCCACTTTATCTTTTCAAAGAATCAGCTCTTGGTTTTATTGAACTTTTTATTATTGTTTTTTTTTTTAATATCTATTTCATTTATTTCCACTCTGATCTTTTTTTTTAACGTTTATTTATTTTTGACAGAGACAGAGCATGAGCAGGGGATGGGGCAGAGAGAGAGGGGGACAGAATCTGAAGCAGGCTTCAGACTCTGAGGTGTCAGCACAGAGCCTGACGTGGGGCTCGAACTCACAAACTGCGAAATCATGACCTGAGCCGAAGTCAGACATTCAATCGACTGAGCCACCCAGACACCCCCATAAGTTCTTATTTTAGATTACACAGCTAATTAGTGGACATCTGGTATTTGAACCAAGGTGAAGTAACTTTGAGATTCTGCTCTTCTAATTAGCATGTTCTCCTCTCTTAATGCAAAGATTGTCCATGGACTGTATAAACATGTTTAAGGCAACTTGTGTGATTATATCATGAAAAATCATTACGGAGAAGAAAATTATCTTCCATTTGTAGGAATATTAAAAATTTAATTTCAAAGAAATATTAAATATAGGGGCCATTACATACATACATGGATCTCCATACGAACTGTCTGCATACATACACATATAGCTGGTAGCTTAACGTGTCAAGAGATCCAAAATGCCACCCTAAGGGGGGGTTAAGGGTGTTAAGACGCAGATGTCCCTGCTGAAAAAAATACCTTCCTTAGTTTTCATCTAGTTCCTATATAACTGCTGCCAGTGAAAGCCGGGCAAAAGGCAGTGCTGTAAATGACACTGGAAGATACTGTGTCAAACGTCTTGACGGCTTCACCTGCTAAGCTAGTATCTCTCCAGTGTGATCAAACTAGGCCAGCATAAACTAGCCCTAATACTGCTGCTCACTGGGGATGGGGGAGCGGGGGCGCCGGTTGAGGGGTGACGCAGGAATGGACAGCAGCTAACCATGCAGTCAACACAGACAAAGTCTTTGAGGAGAGTAAGTCCTCACCAGCCTCTCTATCCAGAAGTGTGCTTGCAAGAGTCAATTTCTATTACATCTGTTTCTTTTTAAAAAAAAACATTGATTTTATGACAGGTAACTCAAGTACATAATAGAAAACTCAAAAGCTACCAAAGTAATTTTCCCTCCTGCTTCTATCCTCTAATCACACCCTCTGCCCTGAATGTAATTACTTTTTCTAACGCATCCTGAAATAACCCATGATTTTAATGTATGCTTATTTGTGTGTGTGTGTGTGTGTGTGTGTGTGTGTGTGTGTGTGTGTGTGTATTTTACATAAATGAGAACATATACACATAGTTCTCCACATGTTTCTTTCACTTAAGACATCCTGGAGATCATTTACATATATATCTTCTCCAGTTATTTTAATGATTTCTTTTTAAAATATCCCCTTGAATTGTTGTAGACAGTTTTATTTAATCAATCTCACATTGATGGATATTTAGGTTATTTCCAACGTTGTTATTCCAATACTATAGTAATATTTAACATCATTATTTCCCCAAAACGTGAGTGCCGGTGTGAGGCAAATAATTGCAAGAAAAAAATTAATAAACAGTGCTGAATTATCTACAAAACAGATTACACTAGGTGATATTTTTACCACTAGCATTCATAGGCCTTTGAAATTCTTTTCCTATGTTTTGTGTTTTCATACTTGTCTATGAAGTGTCCATAAAATTTGCTCATTGTCGAATTGAGGTGTCATTTTTATATCCTTATTGACTTATAGAAACTCTTTACATATTAAAGCAATTAGGTCTCAATTATTTAAACTATATAATATTTTAAAACAATTTAAAATCATACATATAGCTTAAATTACAATAGCTGGGCAGATAGTACAAGTATAATCTATTAAAATTCTTGGTAAAATTGATTTATTCAAGAGATCTAATATCCTGCTTGCTTTTCCTGACCAACACCAACACTTTTCCTTGTATGTAGTGGTTTCACCTTAGCATTTTTTTTTGTTTAAATTGGTATTGTGTAGACATAGCCATGAATTTCCTTTCTTTACCAATTAAGTTGTTTCTTCTGTTTACCTGTGATTCAAAGTTAATCTTCACTTTGGATAAAATTATAGCATATTAGATGACCGGGCTTCTAAAATCACTGAAGAATATTGTTTAGAAAGCAAGCTCTTGATTCCAATAATGCAAAATAGGAAATATGTAAGAAGCAAGAACCAAAAAGGAAAGAATCTTTTTTATATTTTAACTGTATTTAAAAATTCTAATAATAATGATAATTAATAATAAAATTCTAGATATTCTTTTCTTTGAAAGAGCCCAATTAAAATTTCAATTTTATTTTATTTTTTAAGTTTATTTTTATTTACTCTGAGAGATAGAGAGCAAGTGGGGAAGGAGAAGAGAGAGAGAGAATCTCAAGCAGGCTCCACACTGTCAGCACAGAGCCGACATGGGGCTCAAACTCATGAACCGTGAGATCATGACCTGAGCCGAAATCAAGAGTCAGACACTTAACCGACTGAGCCACCCAGGTACCCCTAAAATCTCCATTTTAATTTTTAATTATCAAAGTATGGTTTTATAAACATGTTATTGTATTTTTCTTGACTTCTGATTTTGAGTATCTTATTTCACGTGAACATGTCTAATTTCTATGTGAAAATACATTTCCAATTGCAAATAAATACTGCTCACATGAAAATCTCTGCCATGATTTGTCGCTGACATATTCAAATAGTAGATCACAATTACAGGCTTAGCAGATCTTTTTCTGTCTAGAGAAATATCCTTGGATTCAAGATGAATCATCTCAGGAGCATTGAAAACCGTGATAATTAGAATTTTTGAAAAGTGTCCACATTGGTAAAACTAATTACAGAGGAGAACAGAGCACTAATTTCAGCCACCATTTCCTACGTGAAAAATGACACAGAGAATGGGGCGCTTTCTCAAGGTCACATGCTGAGTTGGCAGTGGAACAAGAAATAAGAGACACTCTTCCTGACATGTTGCCTTGAATTCTTTATAGGAGAGGATGCACTCCCAGGCTGAAGGTGCTTGAGGCAGAAGTCCTTTGAAATATGTGACCAAGCAACTTAACATTCATTTCCAGCAAGCCTCAGTGGGGTTTACTAGAACCACATTTCTAGCCCTCATTCTAAATATGCTCCATTTCCGCTACTTTAAAGATAGGGAAAATTGGAGCATTATTTTTCAGCTGTGTGGAATGCAGAAAACAGACCAAAAAAGACTAATGGATCATTTTATTCTTTTTTTAATTTTTTTTAATGTTTATTAATTTTTGAGATAGAGACAGAGCATGAGTGGGGGAGGGGCAGAGACAGAGGGAGACACAGAATCGGAAGCAGGCTCCAGGCTCTGAGCTGTCAGTGCAGAGCCCGATGTGGGGCTCGAAACTCACGAACTGTGAGATCATGACCTGAGACGAAGTCAGACACTCAACCAACTGAGCCATCCAGGCGCCCCTGGATCATTTTCTTCTTCTTCTTCTTTTTTTTTTTTTAACGTTTATTTATTTTTGAGACAGAGAGAGACAGAGCATGAACGGGGGAGGGTCAGAGAGAGGGAGACACAGAATCTGAAACGGGCTCCAGGCTCTGAGCTGTCAGCACAGAGCCCGATGCGGGGCTTGAACTCACGGACCGCGAGATCGTGACCTGAGCTGAAGTCGGCCGCTTAACCGACTGAGCCACCCAGGCGCCCCTCATTTTCTTCTTAAAAGTACTTGTGACCCGTGAGGCACACTTGGAATAATGGGTCTGTTAATATCTTCTCCTAAAGTACAAACTTTCTGGGGCGACTGGGTGGCTCAGTCAGTTGAGCGTCTGACTTTGGCTCAGGTCATGATATCGTGGTCTGTGGGTTCGAGCCCCACGTCGGGCTCTGTGCTGACAGCTCAGAGCCTGGAGCCTGCTTCCGATTCTGTGTCTCCCTCGCTCTCTGCCTCTTCCCCACTCATGCTCTGTCTCTCCCTGTCTCAGAAATAAATAAACATTTAAAAAAATAATAAATTAAATAAATAAAGTACAAACTTTCTGTGTCCAGATGCATTACAGAATCACATGTGTCACTGTCTGAAAAGTAGCCACAGCCAGTAGATTTATTTTAATCTAGACTGTTAAGGGGCGCCTGGGTGGCTCAGTCGGTTGAGTGCCGACTTCGGCTCAGGTCACAATCTCGCGGTCCGTGAGTTCGAGCCCCGCGTCGGGCGCCTGTGCTGACAGCTCAGAGCCCGGAGCCTGTTTCGGATTCTGTGTCTCCCTCTCTCTGACCCTCCCCCATTCATGCTCTGTCTCTCTCTGTCTCAAAAATAAATAAACATTAAAAAAAAAAAAACTAGACTGTTAAGAAGTATGGTGCAGAGAAGCAGAAGCAAGGAGTTAAGAGGAAAGTGAGTGTCTGATTTGAGTATAGGAACAAACATCTATTGTGTTGTACTCCAGGGTTGACTTTATTGAAAGATTTTAATAGAGGAAAATTCTGTCTTCTCTTATTTTTCCTCTCAAATTAAAACACCTCTAAATCATTCAGAAACAGACCAAATGGGCCCCTAGGAAAGCAATGGTAGCATAATATCTAAACCTGTACTTCTAAACGACTCATAAAATAATAACAGAATAAACAAGAAGAGTGACCTCTTCCTTCTCTCCAAAAAATACACTCCAGGAAGATGTTCTTTAAATTTGTAAGACTTTGCCAGAGCGTTGACTACTTGAAGCCAGAGTACAGACTAAATATTATCTGTGCTCTAGCAACAGCAACAACAACAAAAAAAACAGGAATTTCTTCAGCGGTCCTTTCGTACCCTAGCCATAAAGGAATGTATATAGAATTGTCTTTAATGTCCAGATGGACGAGCAAAAGCCATCAAATGCATCCGCATTCAGAAGAATGTATGTGTAGCTTCAAATACGGAATATGGGAACAGCGTGGATGACTGTTGACACTAACTTCAGCCGTGTCACTAAGAAAGAGCAATATTTCACCCTCTGCAATTGCTTCGTCTACCCTTTCACGAATTCCATATATTAGGTTGAACCGTAGGACATTGCCAGTAGCTGTGCAAAAATGGCAATTTCATTTGGTGCGGTCTAATAAGTACCCGTGTTCATTGTCATTGGAGCATGTCAGGAATGCAAAGTTGACATGCCACTTGAAAGATCCAGTATGCTGTCAATGCGGCGGAAGTCTTATGAAAAACAGTGTGAAAATTGAGTTCTCCTAAATCCATCATCTTTTTACTTATTGTGACCTTCCGTGGGTATTGATCCAACGGGAGGTGCATCCTCTCAGGAAGTGAATTAATACAGGGAATAGAAATATCTACCAAGGTCACCAGAAGAATAAATTTTGGAGTGACTTTCTGGATCATGCTTGGAATTGTTCTGCCTACAAAAACATCCTTTTCGAGGTCATGTCATGAGTCCCTACTATTGATAAGAAACAGAGACTGTCTTGGGTGGGCTCCAGGAAATGAACTTGCTTCAGACTCCAGTGTCCTGGTGTTGACCGTGAGTTGGTATATGTTCTCGGTACTATAGTGATTTTTATGCATTTGTTTTGTCATTACTCCTGCATTCTGTGTTGGAAGATTCTAAAGGCCGGGGTCATATTTTCTGTTTAGATAATGTGTCTTAATACATCCATGGGTGTGTAGCAACAGCTACTTTAAAAGTGAAAAGGCCATCACTGTTGTAAAATTAGTCACCTAAACTGATGTCCTTGATACTTTATTTCATCAGAGCATAGGAAATGTTGCCTTTAATTGATCTTGTGATTTCCAACTAATTTTTAAGATTTTATGTGTTATGGTAAAGGGAAAAAATGTTCACTTAGTCCATCTCTTTTTAAACAATAAATCCTTAGAGGGGCCCCTGGATGGCTCAGTCATGAACATCCTTTTTCAGCTCAGGTCATGATCTCTCTCATGGTTTGTGCGTTCAAGCCCTGCCTTGGGCTCGCTGCTGTCAGCACAGAACCCTCTTCGGATCCTCTGTCCTCCTCTCTCTGTGCCCTCTTCCTCCCTCCCTCCCCCCCACCTGTCAAAATAAATGAACATTTACAAAAATAAAATCAATGTAAAGTAAAAATATATATAAATCCTTAGAGTAGCCCACAGACACTGATCAATGCGGTCCTGCCTTCCTGTCTGGTTTCTCCTGTGCCCTGACTTCTTTTCCTCAATTCCTGAATGCCAGCCTTCTTGGCTTAACAATAAGCCATTTCCTACCTCTGGGATATTGCCTGTGTTACACCTGTTTCCTAGAAAATACATCTCCTGACTCACCTTGGTAACTCCTCATTCTGGTCTTCGCGTTCAACGTCCTCAGAAAGGGTGTCTGTCCTCTGAATTTCCAAATGAGATCCTCCCTTATTATAGCTTTGCTTGCCGACTCTTTGACTGGCATTTTCAGTTATACGCTTGTGTACTAATTTAACTTCTTGTCCCCACTAGACTGCAAGATTCAGGCATGCAAAATGTAATAGCCCTCAGTAAATATTTGTTAAAATAATTACCGACCTGTTAGAATTATATCCATGTAACATGTGAATGCTGAAGAATAAGAAAGTGTTTGAAGGCTATTCGCCAAGGTGTTAACCTTAGTTATCTCCTGGCAGATGACGTCATGGTTATCCTTCTATTTTTCTCTCACACTTTTCTGTTGTTATTTTAATTATTGTTTCTGTAATCAATAGGCAGACGTATTTCTTACGTGGACTTTTTTCCTTTACAAATGCTACTAAAGACAGTGGACGTTTGCGTGGGTGAGCAGTGAACTGGAGTCGAGGGAGCTTAGCAGTGCCACGTTCATGGGCACAGCCATGGAGATGACAGTGGGTGTCTTTTAAGGAAACTGTTGTCGCAAATGCAGTAGAGGATAGTCTGTATGGTGCTTAGAAAGGGGATAGGTCAGAGAGCAGAGGACTTCCAGCTCTAGACAACAGTGTAGAAACTTTTCTTTTTTGAATGTTTCCTTGGAAAGTTCTCAGGCAAAGAGTCGACACAACCAGATTTAGATTTGAAAATGTGCAACAAAGTGAGAGATAGATGGGAAGTGGGAGAGAGAGTTGGAGCACAGAGGCCAGTTAAGGGGCCAGATCAGCATTCCTGGTAGGAATGGCGATGGCCCAAATAGAGGAGTAGCTCTAGAAGCGACAGGAGGGATAGGTAAAGAGAGAAGGCAGAGAGAAAGAGAGAGAGAGAGCCAGTATGACCAAAGCTATGCAGTGATGGAAAGAGAGAAGAATGAATTTAATCTTCCGAGACCGGGTGAATGTAAGAATGGTCATGTCATTCTTTGTCAACCAAAGAACCCAGTGGTTGAGGTTAAGAGAAAATGTGTGGGGTCTGAATTAGAGGGGGCAATGGCGCTTCGAGAGCGAGTTGTCCAGGAGGAGAGGGGTAGAAGTTAAACTCAAGTCTTGGGAGTCAAAATAAAACCAAAAGTTGATACCATAAGATTAGGTGACATTTCCCCAGTGAGAGAAGTCAGCACAACACAACAGAAGGCCAGAAACAGAATTTTGGAGGAATCCCTATATGTTAGTGAACTGAGGTCAAGGATTCAGGAAAATAACTGGACGAGGTGGTGTCAGAAAGAATTCGGAGAGTGATTGATTACAGAAACGGAGGGAGGGAGCGTGTAGAGAGAAAGTGTAATGGGTCACATGCTTCTCAGATGTCCCAGAGGACCTTCAAGTGATGCTATGACACCGGAAGCTAAAATTGATTGGCTGCTGACTCTGTGCCAACCTTGGTTACAAGACGTGCACTTATTTGCCACGTACTGATTCGCTTCACGGAGTGTGGGAGGTGTAAATCGTGCTGGAATAATTTCATGACTAAATAGGAAGTAGAGTCAGTGAGTAGCTGGATACAGCTTTTTGGGCAAGACCACTTCTCTGCTCTGGGACCAAACTTTCGAAGCTGAACGCCCGGTTGAATTTGCTGTGAATCCCACACGTCCAGTTCACGAATTCAAAGTGCACCTTTATTTTACGTGGCTGCTTCCCGTTTGTCATCCTGCCGGCAGTGAGTTCGCGTGCCTTCAGTTTTGAGCTGAAAAGGTTCATTTTGTCCAGCGTGAGGCACACCGGACTGGGGAGGCTCAGCGGCTGCCCTGGATGGAGAATGGGAGCCGTGGGCTGCCGTGAGCTCACAAGCCCTTGGAGTGGTGTCCGTTTGCAGAGCCTGGCTCTGCGGGAATGCCTGGGCTCCCTTGCCAGGAGTCACGTTGCCCCGGCTCAAAAAGGAAGAGCCCCTACTGGGCCAGTGCCTTTGCATGAACCGTGCCCTGCTTTGGCCTCGGACGCTCTGTGTTTGTTCCCCTGGGCCATCGATGTACGACAGAGCTCTCCGGCAGACATGAGGCATAAGAAACTCGCTTCGGAACGAGACGAGTCCACGTAAACCCTTGCTATGGATTATTCCGATACTGACAGTGACTCCACTTTGGGATACAGTGATGATGAAGACTCCGGTGACGAAGTGCAAAGAATATCAGAGTCAGTGCACAGAAAAACTGGGTTTGCAAATATGTTGGATGTTTGTCATGCTCTGTGATGTCACGGAAAGGAATGTCTAACTCCTCCAAGAATGCTTAAAAAAGAGAACGCTACTTACTAAACCGCATAGCTTTGCCTGTAATTTCTCATTAATGCGTAGCAAGTTTGTGAAATAGCCGTTGACCTCCCACCGGTAGCGACTTCTCCAGTTGTCCGCGTTTATTAAATGCCACGCTGAAATCAACTAACACGCAGGGACAGAAATGGATGAGTGTGAGGTTTGATCTTCAGAGACAACGTGCATGTTAGACCTGGACCCTTAGGGGGACACGTGTGCATTTATTTACTATAAAGAAGCTGCTGAGGGTTCAGAGGCAGTCTGGTGGATGTTTTTTAAATATGTATTTTGTATGTTAACGTATTCCAGTTATGAATTATCTTGTGGTCGGTGTCGGTGAGACTTTAAAAATCTCATCTCTTCTTCTGCTAGGGTTTATCAAATACCGTGATCGGACAAAAAAGTAAAAATGAAGGAAAACTCCGTTTTTAAAAATCTTTCTCGCATCTACACCAGTATTACGTGAAGCCCCTGCAAACGTGGCGGGTGTGCTGTGCGAAACCACTATCCTAACAGCTGTGTGTGGATAGAGATAAGTTCAGTAACCACATAGAGCTCTCAGGACCTCCGCGTCATAGGAGTATGTAATATTTCATATCTCAATGCAAATATTTGCTTAGACCTACAAAGGAAATTAGCAGACACAGTAAGCCACAGTATTGTCTGCTAATGTGAGTAATATTCTCTCATTAGAAGTCCGTACCACCCCTGCTGAAATAAGAGATTAACCTATGTCGATACTAGATCAGATAGAATTTTGCCTCTCCCAGAAGCAGGCTCTGTAGGTACTCAGAGACAGCATTTCTGGACACCTGTGTCAGCAGGCACAACACCATTAAGCACCCAAATAGTAGAGATACAATGACAGCATAGTGGCAATATGAGTTCGGCGTTGAATGAACTCGGCATTCAATAATTTCCTATTGTAACGTAACGTTATTATAAAGCGACATATTAGGGCTAGAACATAGCCATGGATGGGAGGAACTCTAACCATATGAGAAACAAAATGGCTTATTGCATCAGCTTTGCAATTGAGCGCCCATAAACCTATTAATGCTGTTTTTATTAACAACTGAATATATTTTTTACGATGACAGACGGACCGTCTGACTACTTAGTGCTCCTAAGTTATTTTGCACCAGAATGCACTGAGAATTGTCGAATGGAAATCTGGTAGCAGAGTGTATACACGGTGGACTTTTGTGGAAAGACGTGAGCCCTCGAGCCAGCCAGATCTGTGTTCAGATTCCACAGCAGCTGCTCACTGGCTATATTTGACTTGGGGCGTGTGACCCAACCTCTGTCCTCACGTGTAAATTTGAGATTCTATACCTACCCTCTGCTCTATCCATTAAATGAGATTTGTGTGAATTGACTAAAATGGTTCCTGTTGTATACTAGATAATAAGTAGCAAATGTTAGAATCTTATATTTAATATATTGTTTTTCCCCATATTATACTTCTGTTTTGATATATGTCACTTTACTAGGCACTAAGCTTGATTGTAGGGCATAACTTCCAGATTTTTCCTTTTTAAAATACTTCCAATTTCTACTGACAGTTTCTTCTGATAATTACTTTTCCTCATGTATATTTAATTTAATATTTTAATATTTTTAGTTATTTTTGAGAGAGAGAGAGAGCGCGCAAGTTGGGGAGGGGCAGAGAGAGAGGGAGACACAGAATCTGAAGCAGGCTCCAGGCTCTAAGCTGTCAGCACAGAGCCCAACGCAGGACTCGAACTCATGAACCGTGATACCATGACCTGAGCCAAAGTTGGACACTTACCCAAATGAGTCACCCAGGTGCCCCATTCTTATCTGTATTTTAAAATGTCTATGTGTTTTCTCTTGTTGCAAGAAAATTACATTCATTTAAAAAAGTATGTCCAATTTAGGCCAGAGAACATAATAACATCTTCAAATATTGGAAATTTGTGATGAAATCATTTTAAAATTAATATGTGTAGAGAATACATTCAAAAGAAAGCATTATTGGGTCGCCTGGGTGGCTCAGTCGGTTGGGCGGCCGACTTCGGCTCAGGTCATGATCTCGCGATCCGTGAGTTCGAGCCCCGCGTCGGGCTCTGTGCTGACAGCTCAGAGCCTGGAGTCTGTTTCAGATTCTGTGTCTCCCTCTCGCTGACCCTCCCCTGTTCATGCTCTGTCTCTCTCTGTCTCAAAAATAAATAAAACATTTAAAAAAAAAAAGCATTATTTTGTATATGTTCTATTTTAAGGACTTTGTGAGCAATTTCTAAATTGTCAAGATGGTAATATATTTTAGGAAAATTCAGATTTAATATGTTTTCTACAAAGCTATGATAGGAGTTCTGTTCTTTGGCTTTTTTAGACTAGCAGCAGGGTATAGCAACATACCATCATGAGCAGTCTCCTAAGAAATAAGTTATTCGCTTGATAAATGAAAGACCTAATGGTGTATTAGTGAGGTTTTCTGCCCATGGCATCCGCTTCACTGAAAATCCCTGCTCAGAAAGCGATGATGGAGTTGAAAATATATTGTCTGCTCCCTCAGAGCCGAAAGAAAAGCCGCACTCTGTTGAGTAGGAGTGTTTCGTAAGACGCCGGACAGCGTGGCCGCACAGGAGGTGAGAAGAATCAAGATAAATGGAAGAACACGCTGCTGTCCACCGGCTGGGCATCAGGATACACGTCCCTTGAGCACATTGAATACCCGGCGGTGAGGGGGCAGGCTTACCGTTCCCACCGTTCCCACACTTGAGGCTTTGGCATAGTGTGTAGCTTGTCTCCTGAAACAAGGGCAGTGTGAGTCCAAAGCCTGCTCTGTGCTGTCCTGCCCGTGGGCTCCAGGCTGTGCCATCTCGTACTAAATACCCGCTACGTACCTCCCACATGGCCAGCATTCTGGGTAAAACAGGGAGGAAAACCAGCCAGGGAACTGCCCTCCTATGGTTTAGGGGGAGGGGGATAGAATCATCAACCCAGTGACCGCACAAATAAACGTCTAAGTTGCAGACTGACAGGTGCTTGGGTGGAGAGGTACGGAGGGCCATGAGCACAGGTGAACAGGGAGCCTGGGCTGGTTGCTTCTAGTTCACTGATGCAGAGATGCGTGGGCCGAGATCTAAAGGGTCAGCAGGGGTGAGCTAGTCAAGGAGTTGGGGAAGCACCTCCCAGGCCAGGAGGGCAAGTGAGGGAGTCCTCCCCGGAGGCACATGAAGCATTCAGCAGATAGCAAAGGTGGCCGCTTTGGCTGCAGGGTGGGGATGTGAGGGAGACTCTGGTAGAATCCTACTGGGAGCTGTCTAGACCCTAATAAAAGTTGTACAGTCAAAAGAGAGCTTAGTATGACACGTGGATAAAAAATATATAATCATCAGGGTGCCTGGGTGGCTCAGTCGGTTAAGCGTCCGACTTCAGCTCGGGTCACGATCTCATGGTTTGTGCGTTCGAGCCCCATGTCAGGCTCTGTGCTGACAGCTCAGAGCCTGGATCCTGCTTCAGATTCCGTGTCTCCCTTTCTCTCTGCTCCTCCCCCACTCACACTCTGTCTCTCAAAAATAAATAAATGTAAAAAAAATTTTTTTAAATACACATTCATCAATAGCTTCTTTTCTTTAATAGCAATAACCAATGAGAAACAGAAATAGAAACGTTGCTTTCATAAGAGAAAGCATTGATAGAAAACACCCCAGAATTCTTTTTTTAAAAATATCCAGATCTAGCAAAAAATATTAAGAAATCTTACTTAAAGATCTAAGAACACCTCTCTAAACAAGAAGAGTGTTATGTCATGCATTGTATGGGAAATTAGTATAATTAAAGTCCTTCTTCTGAAATCAATGTATAAATGTAATACAGCTCTACCAGAAGGCCAACGTGGGTTCCCTTAGAAGTGGAAAAATGATTTTAAAGTCTCTGTGAAGTATGAATGCTTAACAGTATCCTCAAGATATTTCTTTTCTTTCTTTTTTAATGTTTCTTTCTGAAGGAAAGAGAGAGAGGAGAGAGAGAGAATCCCAAGCAGGCTCTGCACCATCAGCCCAGAGCCCGACTCAGGGCTTGATCCCGTGACCCTGGGATCATGACCTGAGTCGAAATCAAGAGTCGGATGCTTAAGCAACTGAGCCACTCAGGTGCCCCAAGATATCTCTGAAAAGTAATTTTAGTAAGGGGGAACTTGTTTACCAAATACTTAGTACTGATGGTTTTTGTAAAGCAACCGTAATTTTAATAGCATGGTGTAGCAACAGTGGAAGACAAAAGATCAGTGGAAAATTTACTGAGTTCAGACCTATCTGTGAGAATGTAGTGTATTTTGAAAAAATAAAAATTCAGCGAGTGCATCTTTGTTTCCAAGACTTGAAAAGCCTATTATTAGAGACCTATGATGTTTGGATTATGATTTTTAGAATGTATTATTAACACTATGTTATTTCTGTGTATGTTTCTCTTTAATGTATTTCAAACTTGTATTTATCATTAATTATATTAACTTAGAAAATTTACTTTTCCAGGAAAAGGAGTACATTTTCAAGTATAACTTAATGTTTCCATGCAGTAATGCTATGAAATTTTTAGTAGCTCAGAATGAAATGTGAATGTTAATTTACAAAATCTTAGACCTCTGGGTAAGATGAGAAATACAAGAACAAATTTTTAAAGGTTTAAGAGGTTGGTAGATATGCCTGAAGTGACAAATTGGATGCTTGCAAAGAAACCGTGTATGTGTATGTGTGTGTGTTTGTATGTGTGTGTGTGTGTGTGTGTGTGTGTGTGTGTATATATATAAAGTATGTATATATATATATATATATATATATATATATATATATATATATATGTAATGTGTGTGTGTGTGTATTTCAATCAGAGTGATTAAAATTTGTCAAATACTCTTCTGGTATAGATGAATAACTGTGTATTATAAGTTGTCAAAAGGTTAGCCACATAAAAACAGGGTCTCTAAGGTGATAGTTAAAACAGATCCGTTGTTCCCAAGGTGATAGTAATAAATTCATACACAAATGGATTAGATACTCAATGTTCAGAAATATATCTGCCCCCCGCCTAAAAATTCAAATTACCCTGTCCATTACCGTCCTTGTCACGATCCAGTTAATTCCTTCATTCCCCAAAGAGCACAGGGAATGATGATGTAAAATTTGCTTCACTTCTAGAAATGAAACTTTAAGACTGAAAATTATAACTCCTGGATTATTAACTATAGGATTTGTGGGATCAATGGTAAAAGTAAGGTGGTTCCTCAGGACAAATAAATTTCAAACATGAACAAAGCTTAACCCTAGGGGTGGATAAATCTGAGAGGTACACGTAATTTACCTTGTTTCCTGAAATTAATCGCAGTGAACCCTTCTGTTTGATAGTAAAAGTGATTTTACTTTAATCGCTGTCTCTCTTTTTTACATAGGGAGGATGTGAGGACAGCCAACGTAATCGCTGCAGAGGCTGTGACCTGCCTGGTCATCGACAGAGAGTGAGTACATTGCTTTATTTTGCGTCCTGCACGCACCTGTCAGTGGCGTACCTCAGTTCTTCAAAGTACACATCGTTTTATGGAGTTATTAACACTTGTTTTATATTGCTTCATTTTCAAATGAGTTTTATATTTGATGCTCATTCCCTGTTTTTCTTGGAATGGGAAGGAATTCTCACTCCCTGTTGTCCCTTCTGCCCTTGAGATCTTTCGCCGGGTGCGTAACCGTTAGGAGCCTCACTGCAGTTAGCCGGTTTATACACGGGCGATGATGCACTGTTCACAAAGATGTGAGGATTACGGAGGGCACGTGAGGAAAGCGTGGGTCCCAGTGTTGTTTCTGTTTGTTTGGTTTTTTATTGTCTTTACTTTGGACGATCTTAACAATGCTAGCTATTGGTATAATTGTTCATAGTACTGATAATCATTATCACTGTTATAGAATGTACAGCGTTACTCGTATCATTATTAAGACATGGACCGTTCCTCCAGCCTGCTTTACTTATCTCTACGCCCCCACCCCCAGACTTCTATAAGTATTTAAGGAAGATGCCTTTGGAGAAAATGTCATTTTAGACAGAGGTATATATTTGGGGTTATTAAAAGTGTGTTGGGTGATGCCTGCCCCTGTTCCTTCTCGGCATTCTGGCCTTGCTAGTCTCATGGCCCGAGGGCTTTTTCGGTTAACTACAAGGATCGCGGACTCTCCAAGGGCCTGGGGGTGCACTGTCTGCAGGCAGTCCTCCAGGCTCTTTCTCACCGCCTTTCTGTGGATAAGTCGATCAGAAAAGCCAAGTGCCTGGCCCAAGGGAAAGCACTGTAAAGCACCCCGTTAGCAGCCGTGGGGCCGGAAGAGGCTGTGTCAGTGGGGCATGCCCCTGGGGGCCAGATGTGAGCAGTACGGAACGATGGAGTTGAATGTTGAGCTGCATGAGCTCCAGGGGAAGAGGGGTCCCGCTCGATCCCCACATCTCAGTTCTGGAGACCCCTCGGCCCTGGGTCTCTAGAACCAGAGCGGCAACATAGCCACAGAACGACATCTGACACCGATGCTCTTTATCTGGTTCCCAGAAACAACATTACCTGGTCATCCTTTGCTTCGTTTGCCTCTCGCCTTACCGAGGATCTACTGAGAACAAGGCCTTGTGTTTGGTGCTGTGAGAAGAGTCCAAGGGGCAGCACAGATGCCGGTTTGGGGGGCTCGCTTCTATTAGAGAAGATGTAGCCTCCGCACAAGGCAGAAAATAGGAAGGGTCCAGAGCACGCACTTGCGCTGTGATTAGGTGGGTCTGGAAAGCACAGGAGAGGCAAGATGAGCAGAGTGAACCACACAGCGACCCTCGCGAGGGAGCAGGGAACTGTGGCAGTGTGCCGGCATGGGGCTGGGTGAGGGCGGCCGGAGGAAGTGCTGTGACAGGTGCTTCATACACACACTGGGGCCGGTTCACCAAGAACACTCTTTGTTGGGGTGAGGGTAACTGACGGTTTTAGGCAACCAGATAGTGTCCATCACTGTATCACTGTATTTGGTAGAATGATCCTAGAAGGCTCTGTAAAATGTGTTACGGGTGAAGTAGGAGCGGGGATATCTGGTTAGTATCTGTCAGCCCAAGTGGTGGTCATGAGACCGGCTGGAGGAGAAATGCATTAGGATGAAAAGGTAAAACCAAAGGGCTTACTCCTTGACCGAAAGGAAAGGGCAAGGAAGAAACTAGGGGTGTAGTCAGGATTGAGAGATGATCTAGAAGTTGTACAGAAGAGTCGGTTTGGGAGGCACAGTGGTTTTCCCTCAAAAACATAACGAACTTGACGTACCAATGGGACACTCAAGAACAGATGCTCTGCAGGAGATAGAAAAGGTGGGACAAGAACTCTTGTCGGAGTTACCTTAAAATTAACTTCAAAGTTGCTTACCTAGAGTTAGCAGCTGAAGTCATGGGACTGGACGGAATTGTGTCAAAGAATAAAGATAAAAGGACCAAGGTTAAAATTTGGGAAAATTGTTACATTGAAGGAAGAGGCAGGAGAAGACACACCAGTGAATAGAACTGAGGTGTCAGCTCTCAGAGCAGGTACGTAAAACCTCAGAATCCAAGAGAAGTTCCAAGAGAGGAAGGACAGTCGGCAGTGTCCAATCCAAGTGGAAGCCAAGAGGCAGACAGATAGAGAAAAGGCCAATAGTTCAGGAGCCTGGGAGAAAAAAGCTTCAGTCAAGTGGTGAGAATGGAGTCCAGGTTGCAGAGAGCAAGTGGGTGCTGAGGAAGTTAGATCACCTAGACTAAGGGTTCTTTCTTTCAAGAACTTGGTGAAACGGATGGAGGGAGGGAGGGAGGGAAGGAAGGAAGGAAGGAAGGAAGGAAGGAAGGAAGGAAGGAAGGAAGGAAAAGAGGGAAGGAGGGAGGGAAGGGAAAGGAAGGGGGAACATGAGGCATTGGCGGGTCTTGGAGAGCGTCCTTGTGATGAGTACATACGTGCATCCCGGAAAATGGAGGAAATGAAATACTAAAGGGACCGTTTGATGGAAATGGGGCCACAGGGGAGGAAGTTGTGGGCAAACAAGGAAAGAATACTTGGAGAATGTATGCTTTTCTTTTCTTCTATTTTCTAAGAGGAGAAGTAGAAAATTTGTAGAGGTTTAGATAAGGAAAGCTATGGGAACTCAATATGGTCTTGACCTTGTCTCTAAAACATAGAGCAAGAAGAGCATCTGGCTGGCTCAGTTGGAAAAGCATCTGATTCTTGATCTCAGGGTCATGAGTTCGAGCCCCGCACGGGATGTAAAGATGACTTAGAAATAAAATGTTTAACAAAATAAAGTATAAAGCGACAAAATCTGGCCAGGGAAGGAGTGTGGGTGGGGCTGAGGATGTGCCAGGTGACTAGGGTATCCCATCAGTTTATATCCCTACAGTCCTTCATAATTTGGGAATTTTCACATGCATGGCATCCCACCTGGAAGGTAGGCAGGATGGTCAACAGGAGAGGAAATGGAAGCCCATAGAAGTTTAATAACTTGATAAGATTTCCTGGTAAATGATAAAGCCCAGATACATCAGAGGAACAAAGTAGATGGGATTTTGTGGGCCATCTGGTCCTGCTTCTTCAATTTAGTTAACTGTGGGCCTGAGGACTGAAGGAGCACCACATAGCATCGTGCACATACTTTGGCCCTCGTCCGAATTTTCTCTTTTTCTCAAATGTGGTCATATACGCTTTGCACCGGGCGGTGCATGGGCTTTGTCAAAACAAAATTCACTAGTTGGATCGTGACTGCATCATGTTTGGGCCGTTGCCTAATACTTAATAGGGACAGTTACTTAAATTCTGAGTCTCAGTTTCCCTACCTGCAAAATAAGCTCACATTACCGAAATGTGAGCTTGGTGGGAAGGTCGGTTTATTGTACACGCAGGTCCATGCACAGCATAGGATGTGGAGTAAGCGTTCAGTAAACACGTTCTCCTTTTCTTGCAGAAGGCACAGGAGCCCCTCTGATTGGGCAATTTTTCCATCTAATTGGCAGAAGTTTATCCTTAGGAACACACACTGAGAGGACACCTCGAGAGAGGTCTTTCAACAGAAACCTAGCCTGCACGTAGAACTCACCACACGCATTTCTGCACTCTTAGAAGGGAAGTTGCTCTTCCCACCAAATGTCAAATTCACAGCTTGAAAAACAACCAAACTGTAACTGAAGCCTCCTGTCAGGAGCCTGCTGCTGGCACCTAATTTATGGCCAATTAGGGGAGCACCCGGGCTTCATCCCATGCAAACAGATGGCAGACGTTAGACCTGTCAACAAAAGGAGCTTCTTTCACAAATTTACAACTGCGGTACCACATTACAGAAGCCCGTGATTACGCTTTATCATTCCAGAAGGAAGGCAAAAGCACACTATTGTAACTAATCATGCATGGCAGAATTTCTCTTAAAAAAAAAAACGCTCCTTGACGAACTAGAAAATGATACACCGATACCTGGTGGTCCCACGAATCTGCTGATTCGTGTCTCGTAGCCTCATCCTGGTCTTTGTAACTGTCTGCAGTGATTCCAGAAGTTGCAAATTGACTGCAAAGGGATATTTGTCTAACAGGCCAGTCTGTTTCCATTAACACAATTTTCGAATATTTAAAAAATGATTAGGTGTCTTTAGCACCTCTTTTTCCAGAATCCGTGAAAATAAGTACGTTAGAATGTTTCGTAATCAGTTAGGCAGTACCCTACTACTTTACTGACGTGAGTTGTTGATGAGGCTAGAAATTCAAGAAAGACTGTATTTTTACATGTTGAGATCATTGTTAAAAAGGGTAGCATAACTACTAGGATTAAAGAGTTTTATATTTTTCCCCAGGAAATTAAGGTCTAAGTAAGTCCTGACTCTATCCCTGATTTAGTGTGTAATTTCCAAGACATAGGCAAACTGGTTATGAAAATTGAAATGTTTTCATATTGGTTAGGAAAGAGCAGTGGTCTGAGCTCCCTGCCTGTCTCTTCTAACCCTCTACTGCCCTGGTCATCTGATTCCCCCACCCAAGACTCTCCCAATCTCTCCCCAATCCAACAACTAAAAGCTAACTTCTGGCAGACCCCAGGACTAATATCCATTCTGATTGGTCAATTCTTGTATCACACTGTTAATTATTTTGACTAGAACCCTGGTAATCTCAAGCTAAAATAACACCTCATCACCATTGCTTTTCAGACTTTGGTTTTACCGTATCTGTGGCTTAAACAAAATCAATTAGAAAGAAAGCAACAACTTTTCTGGCTCCGTGGGGGTGAAGCTTTCAGAGTACCCAAAAGTCTTCCCTCTATCCCTCTTAATCATTCCAGGTGATGCCTCAGCGCCTCACTCCCACCCCTGCCACATGGGAGTCTAGGCATCACTAAAATAATTTACAAACCGTTATGTGCTAACCTTTTCATCACAGACACTTGGGATATTTGATCTCACTTTGGGGGCTGTCTGGCTTGACACAGGACTCAGGTGTCATTGAGACAGAGCTGGGGATGAAGACCAAGAACTAGCCTAGAGGAAGACAAGCATGCTGTGTATAAAAATAATGAGATTAGGAGGGAGTCTCAAATATCAGATTACAGGACATTACAAATGGCAGTCAGTCTCAGAAACGGAGAGATCTCTGTGGATCAGGGAAGCAAGGATGAGTGTGGGTGAGGTTTTTAACCTCCTAGAATTCATGTTGCCTCCTGTGTAAGAGGCGTTATCTCTGCCATGTATTTAAAAGAGGAACAAGACTCGAGCTGCTAGACTGGTGCTTAGGAAGCAACCCGTAAGTCTAAGGATGGTCCCAAGGCTCATTAAAAACGGGGAAGCAAACAGCTTCCCAGGAAAGACTGGACCATGAGAAAAAGTCACCGGAACAGGTAAACTGAATGCTGTTTCTCAATACCCATGCAGGGACTTAGGTATTAAAAATGGGGTTAGAACTAGACTATAGGAAATTTTATGTGTATTCATTAAGAAAAATAACAGTTAATACCTGCGTCCTGTGTCGGATACCTGGACATCCACAAGACACAAATTCAACCATAGGTCTGAAAACTCATTATATAGAGTCAGCTCAGTTAGGGACAAATCTGTGCCTATGTGACAGGATGTTTTTTGTTCCTCTGCCAGTGCCAGTAGCAAAATCTCCATCTTCCAGCCACCCTGCCCTCCACCTCTAGTTCTTTCTAGTACTGGTCGCCAGCTCTTTAGCCACACCTACATCAGTCTCTAGAGATCTTGCTTCTGACCTGGTCTCTGCCCTGATTGCTCCCCAGCCTTCTTGTCTCCAGTGGATCGGTGCCTTCCTCCACTTGTCTTTGTTGGGGCTTTTCAGGTGTTCAACTCCACGTTCAAAGAAGAATAAACAGAAATACTAAATCCACTTCATCCGTGCCCTGGGCTAGGTATATCAGTGAGTCAGCCGGACAGGAGCCAGGAAGCCTCCTATATGAGGACTCAGAATGTCAGAGGAGATGGAAACATACAGAGAAACATCACATTTATCCAGCTTCTCTCAGGGGGGGTGCTTGATGTGTTTCTGGTAAGCAACTGGTGTTGGGGCTGAGCTCAAGGAGGAGCAGATGATCGCTAAACTGCCCAACAAAAATGGCGGGGGGTATTAACAGCACAAGTTTTATTTTCTGAGTATGAAGCCAGAGCTGTATGACTTAAACCAGAGGTTGGAAAACTTTCTCTAAAAAGGGCCAGCTAGTAAATATTAATGCTTTGTGGACCCATTGTTCTTGGTTGCAGCTACCCAGCTCTGCTGTAATGCAAAATGAACCAAAGGCAGCACATAAATGGAAGAGCATGGCTGTGTTCCAGTTGGCTTTGTTTATGGATACTGAAATTTGAATTTCATATTCTTTTCAGGGGTTAAGTAGTATTCATCTTTTGAGATTTGTTTTGTTTTTCCACCATTTAAAAATGTCAAAATCATGCTTAGCTAGTGGCCATGTGAGGAAAACAGTGGGCTGAATTTGCCCTGCGAGGCATAGTTTTGCCAACCCCTGACTTAAATGATGTCAGAGGATTGAGGGGTGCCCCCACTAGTCCTGTTTGATTTCCCTCCATGCTGTGCTCAGCCGTCGTTTTTTTTTAATGTTTATTTATTTATTATTTTAGAGAGAGAGAGAGAGGGAGGGGAGGGGCACAGAGAGAAAGGGAATCTCAAGCAGTCTCAGCACTGACAGTCCAGCTTGAACTCACGAACCATAAGATCGTGACTTGAACTGAAATCAAGAGTCAGACGCTCAATCAACTGAGCTACCCAGGTGCCGTTAAGCTTTCTTTGTTTTTGATCCTCGGTCATCTTATTTCAACTCCTGCATTCTCTAGGACTTCACGTTAGGCTTGCATTAATTTAAGTAACGGCTAATTAGAAATTAAGATGATTCTTTGCAAGTTATTTGCATTTTGGCGACATACCCCAAAGATGGAGAAATCCTAAAAATCCAAACGATCTTAGTATTTCAGGTGCCATGAGGGAGGCCAGTAGGGGAAGGATTTGGGGACAGCAGGCTCTTTCAGGCACACTTCTGACCCCACCAGCCAGGTCAGTCTCATGAAGGCCCACGCACCCAGTGGTGTTTGCCCCGCTAGGTCACCTGTGTCCTTGTCTTTATATAACTTGCCATTCTGTGTTCACACGATAGGACTACAGGGACCACATGCTACACTGCCTGGCGTCACATTGGTCAACTGATAGGGTGATAAACTTAAAATATTTCACAGCCTCAGTCTTTCCTACAGCCTAGATGGATTTTATGTTGGTTCGTTTTCCAGAGTGAAATCTGGGGTGATGTGAAGATATTTGCAGGCTGATCACAAAAACCAAGTATACCTTGCTAGGATTATATCAGCTGCGATCATTTGGGCTTGTCTTTTTCTATGGCGCTGTTATTGATTGGTGTGCCTTCTAAAAAAATATGAAGCAGAAAAGATAAAATCCAGAAGTTTAGAAGAGAGACATGATATTTACTCCATTTAATGATGTGAGTTGAATTACAGCACGCCCTGAGGAAGCGTGAGCTGAGTACAAAATGAACACATTTCCACTAGAGAAAAGCGTATCTAGGGACTATATTTGTGGCGTCAATAATGGAAAGAAGTGGATGGGACAGCAATTTGTCACATGGACCTGCTCGGTGCTTTAGAATGGTACCTCTTTCTCCTACTGCAAGTCCTTCGAGAAATGATGCCTAGCATCACTGGAGAGCGATTTGAGAAGGCACAACCCCTTTCTTCATCCACCCAACTAGAACTTACTGGTTACCTGCCATATGTCAGCCACTCAGACGTCTAGCAGCTGGGGATCTAAAGGCAAATACGTAACTATTATATGACTTATTTTTATCCCTGCTGTATGGATAACTTCCAGCTTTAACCTCTTAAGTCATGAACCCACGGGGGTTCTAACAGTCCCCTTTTGTAACTTCTGACTCTGTTCAAAATCAAGGAAGTCCGATGTCCTTAATATGTTGGTACGTCATTAATCAGAATGCACTACATTTCTTTGTTTGAAAAACTCTGTTAAGAACCTTTAGATGGCAAGTGGATTAGTTAGAAAGTCATAGCAGAGATTTAAGAAGGAAAAGTGGGAGAGACCTTAGAAGCTGGGGCTGGACAAAGATTTTCTCTAAAGGGCAAGACAGCAAATATTTTGAACTTTGTGGCTTACGGTCTGTCATTTGGCCCAAGGGTCATAGTTTGTGAATCCCTGTTACAGGTCAGTTTTATTTTACAGGTGACGGAATCGAGGACCAGAGATGCCCTCAAATCCCACTGTTTAAAAAGATTTAATAAAGATGGATAGTACAATTACATTCTTGTCTTCTAATGCTGTATCTTAGAATTTTGTAACTTAATGAGACTCGGAAAAGCCTGTCTTCCAAATTCTTTAGAAACAAGAAAGGTAGGTCTCAGAGGGAATATGGAGCATCCCAGGTCTTTACTGCCAGTGATGGGATTGCAACATAGCCCTCATGACCTCGGCTTTAGTGCTTTTTTCACCTGAATTATGCTATGACCTGAATTACCAAGATAGAAAACTCATGCATGTATTAATTCAACAAGCACATAGTGAGTACCCGCTCCATGTTGAGCCTTAGGGTCAGTGCTGTGATGAATAGAAATGCGTACAAAGAGGGGCGCCTGGGTGGCTCAGTCAGTTAAGTGTCCAACTCTTGATTTCAGCTCAGGTCATGATCTCAGCTTTCATGAGTTCAAGCCCCTTGTCAGGCTGTGTGCTGACAGAGCAGAGCCTGCTTGGGATTCTACTCCCCACCTCCTCGCCGTCTCTCTCCCTCTGTCTCTGCCCTTCCCCAGCTTGCACTCTCTCTCTAAATAAATACATAAACATGTTTTAACTGCATAAAAAGAGAGAGTTGGTTCAAGAGGCTCATAATAATGGAAATGAACAAACAGAGTAATGGTATTATTGACAGTTTGTGAATTGAGCTAAAATATTCTCATTGAACTAAATCTATAATGAATTCTGCTGCTTCTAAGAAAAAAAAAAAAAAAAAGATAAGTGAGTAAAATCCTTGACTTGCAAATGGCTGCTGACCTCACTGCTTCAAACCCCCGCTGTGGCTAGGTAGCTGAATCACCGAATTAAAACAACGAGTTTATTATTTCAGTTCATTGATTTCCTGAAAGCATCTGTGAAGCCTGGACTCCACCACTTACCTGGCTTGCATAGTAAGTGGGGCTCTCCTGTCACGTTTCAGATCCCACCCTACCCTTGCTGTGTCGTATGTCCGATGCTTGTTGGTCTGTTCTGATTCGTAAACTGCAAGCTTGAGGAGGACAGAAGCCACGTTCGTGTTGTTCTCCGCTGACTCCTCAGATCTCAGCACAATGTCAAGGAGTATGCTAAGCCCTCGCTAAGAATCTGTCAGAATGAAAGGACGCATAACTCTGTATCAGTCAGGGTCCCATCAGGAGAGAAGCCACACAGAGTAATCTGAGCAAGAAAAGTTGGTTGTAAAGAATTAGTGACGGTAATAGGGGATTGGAGTAACAAGCTAGCCAGAAAGGAAAAGAGTTCCAGAGAATTCAGAGACAGTAGATATAAGAGGCACTAGCCCCAGGCCTGCACGAGAGCACTGGCTGGAGATCTTCCCCAGCCCTTCCTTTGTCCCGCCCCCACCTACCCTGCTGGTGCCTTGCCCTGGAGCAGGGGTCCTGAAACTCCGCATTGTGACATTGTGGGCCAGACACGGTGGCCAGACATTGTGGGTTTGTCACGGTGCGGTCCTATGCCTCCTAGGGGGTCTCTCAGGATCCCGACTTCTCCCCACCAGCTGGTAGTAACTCCCCACCACCTATCAGTGTGACAACCAAAAGTGGCTCCAGACATTGCCAAATGTCCCCTGGGGGGTGGGGGGAGCATCACCCCAGCTGGAAGGACATGGCCGTGTGATGGCAGCCAGGTGCCGTGACCCCGAACCATAGCACGTGTGCCCGAAATCCGCACTGGAAAATTGGAAAGCACAGAAAAATATAAATATAATTTTGCCATTCAAAGGTAACTACCGTTAATATTTCGGTATATTTCCTTAAATAGTGAGATCACACTGCCTAGGAGTTCAGGGAAAGCCATCCACAGGGTGCTGTAAAACCACCTGAGGGGGGAATCCCCTGGGGAAGCTGTTGGCTGCTGGGTGTTCCTGGTCTCCAATACTGTCATTGCCGGCCACAGGAGAAGGGACGAGAAACTCCCAGCACCCCGGAACACGAAGCAAAACCCTCATTCCTGTGGTATCTCCCCGGTGCCCTGTACGGACAGAGTCTCAGTGCCAGTTGGCCAAAGAAAAAACAACTGGCCCAGATCTGTTTTTACAGAGCAAAAAGGGTGAATTTAGAGCCGACAGGCAGGAAATCAATAACCAGTACAGATTCCACACCAAATCCTATTTGAGGTCCAGAGCAATAAAGATAAATAGCAAAGTCTGTCTGCCCTGGACGAACTCCTGGTCAGATCAGATGCACTGAAAATCATCATGAGAGACCATTCCAGTTCAAAAGTAATAATAATGATCGTGGAGAACAGAGGATGGGGGAGCGTGTCGTGCCTGGAGCGTCCCAGAGGACTTGCTGGTTGAGTTCACATGTGAAACAGGTCTTTAAGTTTCGGGGGCGGTTGTACGTGCAGGAAGGGAGGGTGGAGTCTGCTCCCGTCCAGGGAAGGGCATGCACAGAGAGAAGGGATTGGGAGAGGCCAGCCTACAGTAACTAGCGGCAAGGGCGGGAACAGAGGGCTTGGGAGGTTAGGCACTGGACAGTCCGTTGGGTGGGTGGAGTGCAGGGAGACGGAGTTGGAAAGAAGAGAGGTAGACAAATTAGGAAGAAATCTCTCAGATGCAAAGAATAGGGATTCTGTCCCACTGGCAGCGAGCATCCAACAGGAGGCTGCTGCTGCTGCCAACGTCTGCATTTGGTTTCGAAGGAGGGAATGGAAGGTTGATTCCAATGAGCAGAACTCAGGCAGGGAGGCTTATGGGAGACTTGCAGCAGCCCCAGGGATCGCCCTGACTTTGGGGAGTAATTGAATGCAGGAGATAAGACAAGGGCTTTCATCTTGGGCAGCGTGGTGGATGTCTCTAGCCGATCCACAGTATGGGACATACAGCAGGCTGAGACGGAGGGAGGTCGATTCAGTTATGGATGTGAGAAGGTCCACCTGTGCAAGTTGTATTGTGCAGACGGAGAAGTCCGTCGGAGGTGGGAAAGGAGTGTGTACGTTTCCTGACAATCAGCTGATGAATGGAAATTGATGTGGGAGTTGACAGCTAATCAGTTTTAAGATCTTACAATCACGGCTTTGGTGTTGTTAATGACAGTGATTGTTTCACCTTACCTTGGTGGATAAGTAATTCACTTTCCCCCCATAAAAGCTTAAATCCATTCTGTGTTTCTGGGGCTTGCCTTCCCTCCCCGCTTGGATGTTTGAAAAACGGTTATTTAGTGATTCAGCACTGCCTTTGGAACTCATTCGCCAGTTGTGTGAATGAGTAAGAAAGTCTGTTTCCATGTCTGAAAAATCAGTCTGAATTTCTTCCATCACAGAGGTAATATTTGAACTTTGATATTTGAAATTCCCCCAAAGGGTCTTCTGGGGGGTGTTGGGGCTATTTGTTTGAGGGGGTCATAATGCTACTGGGATTCTAGAGCTCAAGCAGGAGGGGGGAGGGTTGCCAGGGTCACCTTCTGATCAATTTTTCTTTAAAAACCAACAGTGTCATCGTTAGATTTGAAAGTTGGATTCTAGGTTAGATACTCACGTTGCTTTTCTTCTGGTCCAGTTAAGAGGTTTTGCTTCCTTTAGGAGAAACACTTCATTGGGGAGACCGTTATTACGGGCCCAGCTGGGTCATAAAGATCTAAGATTTGCATTTTTTTAATTTCTCAATCTGGCTAGCAGTTGGTACTCATTTTGAAACTTTTAGGATAGACACATGAACTGGATTAGCATCAGCTACAAGAACCGTGAAATCTTATTCCTAGACTAAGCTTTACTTAAAGAAGGACCTTTCAGAGTGTACCCGTTTAGATGGAGTTTAACGGTTGTATTAGACACAGCCCTGCCACGTTCGTGTAATGGAACAATTATGAAAACAGAAACCAGGCTGGCAAAGGCAAATTATGATTTGGTTGTTGAGAAGGATGATGTTGTCCTACCCAGTAAACCTGAGATAGTATATTTTCATCTAGATGAGAAACCTGCAATCTCACCGAGTGAGAACTTTATGTTGCATTATTTTCTCTCTGTTGTGTTTTGTTTTGTTTTTACATTTTTAGTCATTCAGTATCAGGTGATTATAAGCATCATGACTGCTCACTGAGAAAAATTGGGAAGCACAGAAAAATAGAATTCTGCCATTCAAAGGTACCTACCAGTCATATTTTGGTATATTTCCTTAAATAGTGAGATCACACTGCCTAAGTCCGTTTTCTACTTGGTCCACCTACAGACACAGCCTACGCAAATATAGAGATAGGTGTAAGTAGACAAAGTTACCCTGTCATTTGTTAAACATTTGTGCCAATCTCAAAGCACATTGAGATTAGTAGATTGGTGACACACATATACATCCACACGTGATTTCTCAAAGAGCAAGCATACAAAGAATGCTTTTTCTGCTCTCTTGTAAAGATAAACTTGGCTCCAGACGGCCAAGGTATCATGTTGCAAAACATACAGCTTTTAAGTAGAGAGCTGGTGTGGGAGCCCATTTCTGCTTTCAAAGCCCATTACATCACATTGCCTTATCACACTTACCGTGCTAAGAAAAACCTCTCATGAGCATCGGCTGAGGACCTTTCTCTCCTTAGTTTCCTAAGTGTGCTGGACCAGGTAAACTCACTTCGATTTTTAATTTTTGTAAAGAATTCTTCGCATGTGACTTCGTCCCTCTTTGGATGCATTTCCTTGAAGAGCTCCTCAGTAGTGGCATTGCTGACTCATGGGATATGCATATATTTTTTTAAATTTTTATTTATTTTTATTATTTTTTTAATATGAGATTTATTGTCAAATTGGTTTCCGTATTTGAAAATCGTCGGGTAGACCTGTTCTCCGGCTCGCTCCCCACTGGTGATGTGTGAGAACATTTGTTGTATTGCACCCTGACCAGCTTGACATTTGGGTTGAAACAGTCTTAAATGACATGATGGGGCGAATCAGCCCCGGGGCAAGAAATAGGTCAACATCCAAGAAGAGTCGGTTTGACATTTATTCGTCTCTTGTAATTGATACATGGAGCCTAGTTATTCGTTTCATTTTTGCAACTGCTCCTTCATCCTGGAGAAGAATAAACACATTAAAAGGCTTCAGAAAATTGTGAGAGCAGAAAAGAGCTCGAATAACCTTTCTCTGAAAGGTCAGGCGTAAATAGGAAAGGCTAACAAGGTACCTGGAAAGGAAGAGTGGACAGGGAAGTGTGGAAATCATCCAAGTGACCAGTTAAATTAAAAGCTCAAAATTATGACATAAGAAGGCTCCCGTTTGTAGATGATGCAGGTTGTGGTCATTGGTGGGGAAGAAGGAAAAGTGTTGAGAGAAGTTATTACATGAATTTCTGAGCGTCTCGATATGCCTTTGTTTTACTATTTTATCTCGATCCAACCACACTACATCCCTATGGGAAAAGAGGACATTAAAAACAAGTCTAGAAAAGAAAACTAAGGGTCGTAGTGGCTCAGTGACTTTCTCAGAGCCACACAGTAGATCTGTGTTACACCTTTTTTATGCTGGTGCTTTTATGCCAGCAAATTGAGTGTCAGCCGGCAAGCTAGATTCCGTTAAGGGCCTCTTTCTAAGAGTAAAGTGGGAGAGATTGAGGTAGAGATACCAAGTATTGCTTCTGACGTATGACAGAATGTCGATCGCCTGAATGAGGCACTAGGAGCAGAGATGACAAGGAGGGACCAAGTCAGGACAGGTTACGAAGACAGACGTGACGGGCTTGAATCAAAGGGAAGAGGCACCCGCAACACCAAGATGCCTGGCCTGCGTTGCTGGTTGAATGACAGTTGGATTCAGGGAGACGGTTTTTGGAGCAGCGAGTCCCGTGGAAGGTGGTTAATGCGGCGATGGCGGAGCTGAGTTTGAGGGACTGGGGAGAGACACAGGGTACACTGTGCGCAGGGAGGCATCTCGGTGTGGATCTGGAACGTTCAAGGAAAGAGGTGCAGACTTGACGGCCGTCAGCCTGGGATCCTAACTGCTGTTAGGAGGCCAGCTCGAGTCTTCCGATTAAGGCTATCTCCTGAGCCAGCTTGAGGAAAGGGTAATTAGCGTATTGTGTGAGGACTAGGGTCCAGTGCAGATCCGACCATCAAATCCCAGATTGACTACTTCTAGCTCTGTGGTCTCAGGCAGGTTACCTAACCCTCTAAGCCTTACCTCTTGTCTCTTGCTCCCCAATGGAGGCCTTGACAAAGTCTGGAGACATATTTTAATGTCACAAGTGGGTTTTCTAAGGGGATCAGGTGGACAGAGGTGAGGGACATTGCTAAGTATCCTCCGTTGCCCAGGACCGCCCTCCGGTGGAGAATGGTCTGATCCCAATGTCAGAAGCACAGAGTCTCGGTAAACCTGCTGTGAACCTCCTACACAGTAAGGGTCATGGTACTCTCCTCACAGAGCCCTTGTGAGGTTCCTTGAGATGATGCGGGTGAAAAACAAGACTGAACCTGTAGGCAGTAACTATTTCAGGAAAGTAAGTCAATCAGTTGGGAGGGAAAAGCAGGCAGAGGACACAGGTTGGGTGGTACTTACCTGTAAGGGATGGTGGAGGGAGAGGTATGTGTGCAGCACACTGAGAAGTAGCACGGAGGGGGAGGAGGAGGGGGAGAGGGAGAGAGAGGAGTAGGAGGGGAAGGGGAGGAGGAAGAGAAGGAGGAGGGGGAGGAAGAAGGGAGGAGGGGGAGGGGAGGGGGAAGAGGAAAAGAAGGGGAAGGGAGAGGAGGAGGAAGGGAAGGGAGAAGAGGAGGACAGACAGAAGAAGGAGGAGGAGAGACAGCGGAGGGGGAGGGGAAGGAGTAGGGGGGAAGGGGAGGAAGAGGAGGAAGGGGAGAGGGGGAGGGGAGGGAGAAGAGGAGGAAGGGAAGGGAGAAGAACAGAGAGGGGAAGGGAGGGGGGGAGGGAGGGGGGAGTAGGAGGAAAAGAAGGAGGAGGGGGAAGAGGGGGAGGGGGAGGAAGAGAAGGGAGAAGAGGAGGAAGAGGAGAGAGAGGGGAGGGGGAAGGGAGGAAGGGAAGGGAGAAGAGGAGGAAGAGGAGAGAGAGGGGAGGGGGAAGGGAGAAGAGGAGGAAGAGGAGAGAGAGGGGAGGGGGAAGGGAGAAGAGGAGGAAGAGGAGAGAGAGGGGAGGGGGAAGGGAGGAAGAGAAGGGAGAAGAGGAGGAAGAGGAGAGAGAGGGGAGGGGGAAGGGAGGAAGGGAAGGGAGAAGAGGAGGGCAGAGAGGAGGAGGAGGAAGAGGAGGAGAGAGAGGGGAGGGGGAGGAGGAGGATCCAGAGTGAAGCATCAGGGATTGGAACAGAACAGGACGGTTCAGTGTGTCAACACAGTTTCTATCTCAAGGCTACTCCCAGAACAGCCATCCAGCAGGGCGGGGATCTCAGGGAGGTCAGTGAGGCTGGGACTGGAAGGAGACCACCCCTGGGATCAACAGTGGATTAGTGATGGGCTTGAGAGAAGAGCTGTAATAAGAGTAAAATGGGACTAGAGCGTCAGGTCGCCAGGGCTTGATAACATCCATGAAGAAGGACACCAAGAGACAGGAAACGCAGTTCATCCCAACTGTGCGTTTGGTCACAAAGTGTTTTAGGGTTGGAGAGGCCATCTTCCTCATAGGCTGGCAGGAAGGCAAAGTCTCAAGGGGACGGTGACACGATAGGGAATGTTACTGGAGGCACTGGAGTCTGGAAGAGAGAGATGGGGTTTGCGGTTGAGGCAATCAAGCGGGGGGTTGCTTTCGGAAGAAGTTGGGGCCATTTCCCTGGAGGAAATGCGATGACCGTGTCACCGTACTTCAGGGCCAGGGAAGCCAATGGAAACCAAGAAATTAACTTTTTCGGAACTTCTCAGAAATCACAACCCTTTCTACTAGTTCTTCCTGAACGGAGTCACCTTCCCCAAATCCACATGTTGCAGGCCGCACCCCCTCCTGCGACCGTATTTGGAGACGGGGCCTTTCCAAGGGGATTAGAGGGTGGGGCCCTGATCTCAAAGGACTGGCGTCCCTGGGGTAGGAGGCAGGGACATCGGTGGGGTGCACACACGGGGAGGGTTCCTGAGCACACAGGGAGAAGGCCTGTGTGTCGGACAGGAGGAAAGGCTTCACCAGAAACCAACCCCGTGGCCCCTTGGTCTTGGACTCCCCGCCCAGGGAACTGGGAAAGAAGCAGATTTCTGTTGCTTAGGCCACCCGCCTGTACTATCTTGTGGTCACAGCCGTGGTTGACTCGTCTGCTTCCGAATCGGAACTTCCATAGATAGAGTGCAATTGAAGAAATAAGATGACCTTTAAAAATAGAACAATATTTCTTTTAAAGAATTGGATTGACCGTGAAGGACGGACAGGAGAGACGGCAGATGTATGGCACCCAATCCTAACCCCAGCCAGTAACCAGCTGGCTTCCACTTTCTGTATTGAGAGAGACCGACCATGTGAGTGACAGTTAAGATTATAGGTACTAGAGTCTGGTTGCCTCTGCACAAACTTATCCAGTTGGCAACTTACCCATTTGCTTTATCTGCCAGACAAGGAAATTCCTGTAAAATAGTTAGTACAGGGGTGCCTGGGTGGCTCAGGTGGTTGAGTGTCTGACTTCAGCTCAGGTCACGATCTCACAGCTTGTGAGTTCGAGCCCCGAGTCGGGCTCTGTGCTCACAGCTCGGAGCCTGGAGCCTGCTTCGGATTCTGTGTCTCCCTCTCTCTCTACCCCTCCCCTGCTCCTACTCTGTCTCTTTTTCTCTCTCAAAAATAAATAAACGTTAGATTTTGCTTGTTATTTTTGTTATTACTAGATTCTCTAAGCATTCATTTGTGACATTAAAGGATATATTTATCTCTTAGCTTCAAATGATTTTTTTTTCTTGTTAAGTGTTTTTCGTTTTTTTTTTTTTCTTTTCCAGTCCCGTAATGATAGCCAAAATACAAAGTCCACGGACACACTGTTTTTTGTAAAGTTGTTAAGCTAGGAACCAGCATTGTCTTTGTTTCCAAAACATTCAAGGCAGAAATAATGTAAGCATACTGTAAAGATACTTTGAGAGAGATTTATTGGGCTGTATTAACATGTCATTTTCAATTTACTTAAGAACAATTTAATGAAAGAAAACATTTTAATGACTTTCATAGTATTTTATGTTCCCATGTCCATTAACTAGCCCATTATAAAAGAGAGAATTGTTGTAACTGGTAACTGACGTAATTGATACAACTGTATAAACTAAAATATATCCGCTATGGATTTTTATTGCTTTTAATAAGTGTACCCTATTTAGTTTTAGACAATTTTGGTAAGCTTTCTGTCAATTCTGTGGATTTATAATTTGTAAATAATTTCTAAGAGGATGTTTGAAAATATTTGATAGATAAAATATCCACTGTTAACATAGATTCTGCTTTGAAAACAGGAAAATCTGGGAGAAAAATGAACATTAGTTTGCATATTCTTATTGAGAAAATGGACATCAAAATTGTCTTGGAGAATCTACTGCATTATGAGAAAAGTTAAATTATTTAGTTATTCATATTTTGTTTCCATTGAGCCAAATGGATTGTTTTAATGAAATTATTAGATACATAAGAAATATGATCTTTGGTTTTCAGGTCAAAACAGTGGTATTTTGGCCCAGAGTGTCCATGGCAGAAAGAGTAATGAATGATGTCTGTTTCTGTTAGTATGTATGTGATATAGGGAAGCAAAGAGACTTTTTAACACATACTTAAAATAATTGGTAAGGCACAGGAAATCTGTCCATTGCATGAACTGTCTGATTTAAGCATACGTAGCAGATATTTTTTAAAGGAGAATGAAATTTATGAATTTGGTGTTTTAGGACATTCTATACTTAGAACCATACTTTTCCTCTCTAACCTAAAAGGCAAAACTATCACATGAGATTTGATTCTAATTTCTTCTGTTCTTAATTGAAAATGAAAGTTGTGCTGCATTTTTTAATCCTTTCTTGCACTTTAATTGCAGTTGGGATTCATGGCTATAAATTTCATTACCATCTAAAATAATTACCCTCATTTAATGTCCTATATGTAATTCCCTGATAAATTGCTAAGTGTTTCAAACCACCTCGCTCATATTTATACCAATGTATGTCTTCATCAGGATCCAAAATTTAGATAAGGAGTTCATTTTAACTACACTTTTGTGCTAAAAATTTATTATTCGTGTAGGTGGATGTTCCAAGAGGCACACGGACACCGGACTTTCAACTCATAAACCATGAATTTTAATAAAACTTTGCTTCAGGAGACTTACTCTTTGCCTTCTGGTCAACACCATGAATGAATGAATCCATCTATCCACTAATTCACTTCAAATTTCTATTGTTCTATTTTACATCAGGCAATATTCTCGTTCTTAAAGAGTAACTGATAAATAAGATAGACCAGGTCCCTGATCTCATGAAAATTCTAGTGTGAGAAAGACAACACATATTTAACGAATCAAGTTTTTAGCAAGTGATAAACTCTAGGATTAAAACAAAATGGGTTAAATGACACAGAGTCATGGCAGTGAGGATCTGGGCTTTTTACTTTCCGTTTGTTGGTCAGAGAAGACCCCTCTGAAGAGGACACACTTAATTTGAGACCTGAATGGCATTAAGAAAAAGCCATGCAAAATCTAGACAAAGAATGATCCAGGCAGAAGATAAAGGCCCTGGGGCAGATGCAAGATTGATGTATTCTAAGGTCAGAGGAAGTATAATAGGAGAGATCAGGCAGAGAGGTCAGAGAGGAGAGACCCGATCTGATTTATGTGTTTAAAAGATGGCCCTGCCTACCGCGTAAGGAAATGGGCCATTACAGTAATTTCCAAGGAGAGAATGGTGGTAGGGACCAAAGGGATTATAGAGAAAAGGGGATTTATTTCAGATTATTGAAGGTAGAATTATAACATTTAGTGTTGGATTTTATGTGGGGTGGTGGCATGAAGGAAAAACGATGATCTAGAACAAACTCTCTGTAAAGAGCCAGAGAGTCAATCTTTTCAGTTACGCAGGCCACTCTTTCCCCATTACAACTAGTCAACTCTGCTGTTATATGTAAAAGCAGCCATGGACAGTATATGAAAGAATGAGTGTGGCCATGTTCCAATAAAACGTTACTTACCAAAGAGGCATTTGGGCCGTATTTGGTCTGCAGGCAGAAATGTGTTGACCCCTGATCTAGAGTAAGTCCTGGAAAGAATAAGGAAGGTTATCCAGAAGAGAAAACAGAGGCTGTGAGACCCCAGCTCTCCCACATTAGTGACACCCTCCGAAACATGACAGATAAGGTAGGGTCACTGGGCCTGGTGGAGAGGAGGCTTCGTTACCCAGAGAAGCTCATTCCTATTTCCCTGGGGCCGCTTTCCACACTAGCCGGAGTGAACCAGGAGACGCCCAGAGTATGTGATTGTTTTGACTTGCTTTCCTTGCCATGCATGATAGAGTTCTTCGGGTGATGGATATGGCATCGTCCTTGATTTCACCATGTTACGCTGTCATGTTTTCTATTGTTTATGTACCTGTGCTTTTCATAAATAGTTTATATTGCAGTTAGTATGTTAACATATATCATTTGTAGCTCTAAATTCTTTAACATGTCATTTACTCTAACTTCCCTCTAAAAATACATAGAATGTATTTCTCTATTTCAGGAAAAAAAATTCATTACATATAGGGCGATTCAATCCCAGAACTAGGGAATCCCTTGACGTGTTACAGAAATCGATAAAATAATACCTGCATTAATTTCTTCAATAAAGCATTTAATTGAATGTATTCTGTGCAGATGCTTTACTGGTACCAGAGACACATGGTTTAAAAAAAAAGAAAAGAGAACCTGGACATCGAAGGGCTCAGTACCTAATCAAGGGGAGTGACCAGAAATCTGCCACATCCAGAACTTTGCAATAAGTGCTCTAAAAGGGCAAACACAGCCACCGGGTAGGATTCAGAAAAGGGCATGTAAGAGAGGAGGCGAGAGGGGTGAGTCAGACGGTGGTTCTCCAAGGACCTACGCTCGGGACCACTTTTGTTTTAATTTCCGATTCATCATGAGAGATGCTTTCGTAAGATAAAATATCAGTGGGTTACTAGAAAAATAAAAGGGAAAAAGGCATAATGTCTGCTTTGAAAAACTATTAGATCGAACATACATAAAATTATGTTTCAATAAAAATATCAGACCAAAGTTAACGCCGCCACGCAAAGAAAGAATCACACAGGTTTATCACACTGAAAGTGTGTCATTGAAAGTGTGTGTATAAGCAATAAGGAGAATGGTTGTTACGGTGATTGGCAGTCATAACAGGGGCAAAATTGATGAGTAATGTAGCAGTTCTCCGCTCGAACTACAGTACTTACACTTTTAAAGAACAGTGTGTATGTCAATATCTGTTCCTAATGTGCCACATGTACCTGTTTCTTCCTTGGTGACTTTTCTAGTCTAGACTGGCTGGATGGAAATGCTATTTGTAGAGAACGATGTGTATTGAAACTTGTGTTTTGTCTAATACGCTCCGAGCAGAGAAACCCATCTCAAAGAGATGTCTGGTTGGAAATGAAGCAGTTGGGTTTAAGACAGTTTCAACACACTTGGGGTGTTCATTTTTATTTTTTACCCAAAATGGAACAAATGATGTTCTAGTTTCATGAATCCTTCGTTAACACCCAGTTCTGTCCATTTATCCTGTAAAGTTAGGGTTCAACTTAAATTATCTTTTAATGAAAGAAAATTAAAATTAAAAGATTCTGGATTTTATACACTTGGGGCTACAATTAGCAAACTAATCTTAAAATATCAGACATTTAACATCGCCCTTCTGTATATGAATTGTATGCAGTTTGTACCAAATGTTTCTCACCTCATGAATTTGGTAATAATTAAACAGGTTTACGCTCTGTTCAAAAAATGTGAGTCCACTGATCTTGGATATCTCAATGGCCAATTGCTATCAAATTTTCCAAATTTAGAAAAATGTTCTAAACTTCACTACTAATCTCTTCTCAGACCAGTACAGTTTACCAGTCATACTTTATCTACAAAAGATTCTGGAATTCAATCATGCTTAGATAAGGGTAAAATATTACAGGAATCTTGTATATAACTAGTTAAGATGGAATAGTTATAAAATCAAAGTGGTTTAGGGGGAAATATCTCAAAATAAAACTTTTAAAACACAGTTTTTCTTTTATTACATTCTTTATTAAGGTGGGACGTATCCTTAACAGTTACAGATTAAAATTGGAAAAGAGTAAGAAATAATACCTTATGCCAGAAACTCTTGCAAATGTTTCAACAGTACAATTACTCAATAAACAAATAAATGAGATTGAGACATTTCATTAATCCCTATGGTATGTTTCTACATCATCAAGGATGTCCTACACTGTTATTTTTTTTCGTTTGACCATTAAGTTGCTTATTATGTAAGCGCAGGCATCGCCTAAAGTCAAGTAAGTACTAAAACAATACAGTTATGACTCTGAAATAGAATTTTAAAATGTCTAGGAAAATTCATGCCCAAATATGAGTGTTCTCAAGGCTGTAGAATTACAAGTTATCTTTTATTCTTTGGAGTTGTTTAGTGCCTTTCAAAATTTCAATGTACTACCATTAGGATGAGAAAAAAAAAGCAAGTATTAAAATTCAAGTTAGTCTGTGTCAGTTGACTAATGTAATAAGCCTAGTCAGGTTCATCAAGGCTCTGCCCTGGAAAAAACTAACCATACAGACATATGAGACACAAAATGTGGTTAACGCTACATGGATTTTTGTTGCTGAAAAATCATAGTAAATGAATTAGCAGAGTTTGTGAAATCAATTCTGAACTTTTGATTTCTGTGGTAATTAGGCCACTTTGAATTATCTTCAACTTTTGATTCCTTTAAAGCTTATAATTATAATCAGTTAATGGTTTAAATTAAATGTGTATTATTTGTAATCAGTTTTCCTTAATGAATAATCCCCATGATATATAAGGATTATTGTGACAAAGGAAAGACAGACGCAAATGTCTAACACTTTGGTGTGTGTGATTTTTCTCCTACAAATAGAAACATATAGGCAGAATAAAAAAATTGATAAGAAAACTGTTTGCTCATAAAAGTGTAACTGCTTTCTCTGAAGTTACTGCCATAATGTTTTTTGAATAGATAACGTTCTTTGTATAGATACTAGAGCCTTCCTTCTGATAGCATTCAACCACTCTTCCCCTCCCATCTTGTATTATATTTCTTCTCTATAATACAAAGCTATAAATTTCTTTAAGGTGCATTTTATTCATGTTGCATAACCACAGTTGCTTGAGTTGTTCCTTACAGATGGCATGGCACAAACACATAAGTGTGTCTGAATTGATGAAGGAAAGGATAGGTGGGTGGGCAGATGGTTGGATAGATGGATGGATGGATGTGGATGGATAATTGGAAGGATATGAGTGTTCATTGGTTTTATTGAACTTGGGGCTCCTTTTCCCCTCTAAGGAAACATATATTCAGATGGTACTTGATAAGATAAACCATTGATAATTATGACTGTGGTAGTTAAAAAATAAAAGAATCAAACATAAGTAACAAAGAGCCTTCATTTGAAGCCACAAAGGGAACTAACAGATTTTCTTCATAAACATACCAAAGAAATGAAAGAATGCTTCTGATATCTTGGACTTAGCTAAGTAGCAAATGTCCCAAGTAATTTGAAATGCTAACTTCATATTTTCTATAAATATACTTTTAAGGATTTAGGCAAGATTCAAATTACGGAAGTCTAATGGGCTGTAATCATATATGCTATTCAAACTAAGAAAGCTTTGTCAAGAGTTCAGATAATGCTTAAAAAATATTTTGCTTAGCACTGGTGAAGTATTTGTAATAGTTCCGGGTTTAAGATGTTACTCTTGGCTCATTTTGACTCATCATCTTTAACTGTTAAGAATAGAATACCATCTTACTTAAAGATATAAACAAGAATATCTGTTATAAATATGTTTGCAGATTTTCTCCCACCCTATTTTAAATTTGAAAAAAAAATGATTTTAAGCACTTTTAGACAAGATCTCTGAACAATTTAGTGGAATAGAGGAGAAAAGATCATGACGACTAAATCGATTAATAGGTATTATTGAATGCATACATAATTTATTATTAGAGAAAGTGCTTTGTAAACTGTAAAGTGAAATATAAATGCTGTCATTTTTGAGCAACATGATAATGCTCACCCCTGGTATCCGGACCACTCTTCTAATAACATAATAGCCCGTTTCTCTCTAGATGAAGTCTCATCATATCACAACCAAAGAGCAAAATTACACACTTTTTAGATACACCACTGAGTAATCAGCTGTGTTCAAAAGGATGTTTTGGCTTAATAATGAAAGCATCTTAATAACTGAAATTATTACCCACTGAGTTACTGTCACTATCATGTTCTGAAACAGACAAATTTCCTAGAATAAGAAACCTAGCCTTTTATGATATTTCTGAAGGAGAATTTCTATAAATACCATTCTCGGTGTGGAAGGAGCATTTCTGCTTCCTCCTTCTCTCCTCTCCCTTCCCTTCTTCCTCCTTTCTTTCAATCCCTCTTTTCCTCCTCCTTTCCTCCCTTTTTCTGTCTTCTTTCTTTTCCACTCCTTCATCGCAAGAATGTTGGAAATACCAGCATTAAACATAAAAGGCATTTTCCATTTGCTCTTGCTACTTCTGTGTTCTCACCTCATAACGTTTTGTCCACCCCCTTAAAATATTGTCAAGACTCATGAAAATTGGATTCTCACTAATACTGCCTCAACATGCAGTAAGTTTTGTTGTTGAAATACCCTGAATAAAAGTCTGTTGCTCATTAACGTCTTCTTCGTTTATTCTGGAATTATGTCTACAATGTATGTGAAATTGGCTCTTTTATTGCACAAGGCTAAGATATAACTCATACACGAATTGTGAGTTTGTTTATAAACAAACTTTGTTCTCTAGTCTCCTAGAGACTAGAGTTGTTGTTAAACTTTTTAAACCATTGCATTATAATTTCTTTCTTAATAAAACAGCAAAAGTCCTCTCCCTTAGTAGCCAAGAAATGTCACAAGACCTAAGTAAATATTTAAAAAGGTGTCCGATGCCTATAGTAATATTTTCCAAATGTCTCTTTGATGTGGGTCCACAAACATGGCAGGTGTTCTTTTAGAAAATCTGTGAGAAGGAAGAAAAAAATGCAACATTCATGCTTGCACCAGGAATAATAAATTCTGTAACACCGTCAATTAAGCTTATCAAGATTCTTAAAATATTCGTTGATGAGTGCAGGGATACACAGACAGAGACAACCACTTGGAACTTACTAATACAGCTTGAAGAGGGCACATTTTCTTAAACTTTTAGAGAAGCATAATGTTGGGCTTACTGTTGGAGAACACTTAGAATATTAGCAGGAAGCCTTTGTTCTGTGTTTCAAAAAAATGTTACTTGGCCAGGATTGCTCTCTAAATAAAGATGATTTCCAAAGGACATATGGTTCCAATTTCAAAGCCAAGATGATTGTCCTGGATATTTTATTTTGAAAAGAAATTCCATATGTCTAACCTGTAATAGAGAGTATAAATATAAATGTTTTTGTACACAGTTGCCACACTTCTTCATCTGTGTGTGTGTGTGTGTGTGTGTGTGTGTGTGTGTGTGTGTGTTGGTGTCTGCCATGGATTAGTAGGTACTCTACACAGTAGGTACATACAATGACCTACTCTTTGTGAAACTACTGCTTATGAGTTTTTAAAAATAAAAGGATACACTTCAGCCCTAATATTAAGGTAGAAATCAACATAAATCACAGATGCTTTATGATTACAACCCTATAATAGACAACGATAGAGCTCTGCAGAAAAAAAAAAAACAGTGAAAAGAAATACGTAAAGATATTCCCGTTAGTTATTTGTGGATAGAGAAATCCGATGCCTTCTTAATTTCTTCTCATGGTTCTTAAAAGTTTTCTATAGTAATAAATTGATTACATTTTAAATGAAAAGGATTTTCTTTAATTAGAGGGAGTTTATTTCAGAAGTAACTTCCAGTTGATCAAGTTAGGGGCCTTTGTAAATTGATGTTATTCCCTTCATTTTTTCTAATCTAGTGGTAAAAAAAAAGATAATAAATATTGAATCATTAGCACCACCTAGAAAATTAGTACTTTAAATCAAGGCCTCTTAAAACTTACACCAAAAAGTCACTCCTGAAATACCACTTTCATTCATTCTTTTCAAATGTGACACTTGTCATTGGATATGACTAAGATTTAACAAATTGGCTCTAAAGAGCTCGTAACCAGTCTAAATGTGTTTTTTTTTTTTCAATCAGGCTCGACTTACTTTTAAACTCATTCCTGTGATTAGATGCTTTCTGTAGAGCTTTGCCAGATGGAGGATTTTACGTTTGTATACCCTGCGGATAGGAATTTGAAACTGCCTTTTCGAAAAGCGATCTGCATAGTTTTAACCAACCCTAGTGGGGTAGACAGGTTTTCTTCAGTTATAAAGGACTTCATCCTTACCGTAATTGCCACCCATTCACCCTCTAAATCTTTGATCATATCCTATCCTGCATAAGACATATTTAGGTCAAATCAATAGGAGGAGGAAGAATTTTTTTTTAACTATTTGAACTCCCCAAATTACTCTGCGTGTCAAACACGTAAGAACACAGTCGGAGTGTATTTGAAAAGCTCCCATACAGGCTGTTCCTCTTCGGTTTTACCACAGCGTGCTCTTTGTTTCCTCTCTGTCAGTGCCTTTTCACAATGTTTTGGATTTAGTTATATTAAAAATATCTACGTATTGTAGAGGAAGGAGTGGGAATGAGGGAATGCAGATTTTAGTCCCAGATGTGCTGCAGAATTGGAGTCATCTTGAACAAGAAACTTTTAACTCCCTGTGCTTAAATCTTACATTATCTCTAAAAACAGAATATCAACCAGATGTTATTGATTTTTTCACAATAAAATAAATACTGTCTTTCACATTACAATTTTTTTTTAATTTTTTAAACGGTTATTCATTTTTGAGAGGCACAGAGTGGCAGAGTGCAAGTGGGGGAGGGGCAGAGAGAGAAGGAGACACAGAATCCAAACCAGGCTCCAGGCTCCGAACTGTCAGCCCAGAGCCTGACACCAGGCTTGAACCCATAAACCATGAGGTCATGACCAGATCGGAAGTCAGACAGTCAATTGACTAAGCCACCCAGGCACCCCTTTACTTTAGAATCTTAAACCCATCTCGCATAGGGAGTTTCCCTTGGCAATGACTGAGACGTTCTATGGGAAGGTGGGAAACTCTACCATTTAAAGAACAATGGCAGAAATCATATTTGAACACTGATCTCCACTATGGGGATTATTATTATTTATTTATTTTTAAATCTACATCCAATTAGTTAGCATCTAGTGCAACAATGATTTCAGGAGTAGATCCCTTAGTGCCCCTGACCCATTTAGCCCATCCCCCCTCTCACAACCCCTCCAGTAACCCTCAGTTTGTTGTCCATATTTATGAGTCTCTTTTGTTTCGTCCCTCTCCCTGTTTTTATAGTATTTTTGTTTCCCTTCCCTTACGTTCATCTGTTTTGTTTCTTAAAGTCCTCATAGGAGTGAAGTCATAGGATTTTTGTCTTTCTCTGACTGACTCATTTCACTTAGCATAATACCCTCCAGTTCCATCCATGTAGTTGCAAATGGCAAGATTTCATTGTTTTTGATGCCGAGTAATATTCCATTGTGTGTGTGTGTGTGTGTGTGTGTGTGTGTATACACACACATATATATATATATGCCATATATATATATATATATATATATATATACATACATATATATATATGGCATATATATATATATGTATATATATATATATATATATATATATATATATATATATATACGCCACGTCTTCTTTGTCCATTCATCCATCGGTGGACATTTGGGCTCTTTCCATACTTTGGCTATTGTTGATAGTGCTGTTATAAACATGGGGGTGCATGTGTCCCTTCGAAACAGCACACCTGTATCCTGTGGATAAATGCCTAGTAGTGCAGTTGCTGGGTCACAGGGTAGTTCTATTTTTAGTTTTTTGAGAAACCTCCATACTGGTTTCCAGAGTGGCTGCACCAGCTTGCATTGCCACCAACAATGCAAAAGAGATCCTCTTTCTCTGCATCCTCACCAACATCTGTTGTTGCCTGAGTTGTTAATGTTAGCCATTCTGACAAGTGTGAGGTGGTATCTCATTGTGGTTTTGATGTGTATTTCCCGGATGATGAATGATATTGAGCATCTGTTCATGTGTCGATTGGCCATCTGGATGTCTTCTTTGGAGAAGTGTCTATTCATGTCTTTGGCCCATTTCTTCACTGGATTGTTTGTTTTTTGGGTGTTGAGTTTGATAAGTTCTTTGTAGATTTTGGATACCAACCCTTTATCTGATCTGTCATTTGCAAATATCTTCTCCCATTTTGTCAGTTGCCTTTTAGTTTTGCTGATTGTTTCCTTCTCTGTGCAGAAGCTTTTTATTTTGATGAGGTCCCAGTAGCTGATTTTTGCTTTTGTTTCCCTTGCCTCTGGAAATGTGTTAAGAAGTTGCAACGGCCAAGATCAAGGAGGTGTTTGCCTGCTTTCTCCTCGAGGATTTTGATGGCTTCCTGTCTCACATTGAAGTCTTTCATCCATTATGAGTTTATTTTTGTGTATGGTGTAAGAAAGCGGTCCAGATTCATTCTTCTGCATGACGCTGTCCAGTTTTCCCAGCACCACTTGCTGAAAAGACGGTCTTTATTCCATGGGATATTCTTTCCTGCTTTGTCAAAGATGAGTTGGCCATACGTTTGTGGGTCCATTTCTGGGTTCTCTATTCTGTCCCATTGATCTGAGTGTCTGTTCTTGTGCCAGTACCATACTGTCTTGATGATGACAGCTTTGTAGTATAGCTTGAAGTCTGGGATTGTGATGCCTCCTGCTTTGGTTTTCTTTTTCAAGATCGCTTTGGCTATTTGAGGTCTTTTCTGGTTCCATACAAATTTGAGGATTGTTTGTTCTAGCTCTGTGAAGAATGCTGGTGTTATTTTGATAGGGATTGCATTGAATATGTAGATTTCTTTCGGTAGTATCAACATTTTAGCAATGTTTGTTCTTCCTATCCAGGAGCATGGAATCTTTTTCCATTTTTAGTGTGTCTTTTTCAATTTCTTTCATAAGCTTTCTATAGTTTTCAGCGTATAGATTTTTCACCTCTTTGGTTAGATATATTCCTAGTTATTTTATGGGTTTTTTTGTGCAACTGTAAATGGGATTGATTCCTTGATTTCTCTTTCTGTCACTTCATTGTTGGTGCATAGGAATGCACCCGATTTCTGTGCGTTGATTTTATATCCTGCAACTTTGCTGAATTCATGGATCAATTCTAGCAGTTTTTTGGTGGAATCTTTTGGGTTTTCCATATAGAGTATCATGTCATCTGCAAAAGTGAAAGTTTGACCTCCTCCTGGACAATTTGGATGCCTTTTATTTCTTTGTGTTGTCTGATTGCAGAGCCTAAGACTTCCAATACTATGTTGAATAACAGCGGTGAGAGTGAATATTCCCTGTCTCATTCCTGACCTTAGGGAAAAGCTCTCAGGTTTTCCCCATTGAGGATGATATTAGCATTGGGTCGTTCATATATGGCTTTTATGATCTCAAGGTATGCTCCTTCTATCCCTATTTTCTTGAGGGTTTTATCAAGAAAGGATGCTATATTTTGTCACATGCTTTCTCTGCATCTTTCGAGAGGATTCTATGGTTCTTGTCCTTTCTTTTATTGATGTGATGAGTCACATTAATTGTTTTGCAGATATTGAACCAGCCCCGCAGGGGATTATTATTTATCATTTATTTTATCACTAATTATATGTCTTTGGAAAGTTGTATAAGGACCATCGCCTTTGGCAGCCTCCATTCATTTGACATTCATTAATGCAGTTCACCTCAGAAAGCTTGATGCTCTGTGGTTCTTGATTCCTTAGTCTTCTGTCTCTTCCTTTTGTTCCCTTTTTGTATTAGAAATACTTCATGTTTTAGTTCAGCATTCCACTTACCCTGTCCCCCAGATGAGATCATTACCCACAGGACTGATGTCGTACCCGCCCTGTCTCCTTTTGGCCAGCCTCCAAGGAAGAGTCAAGTCTCTCTTTACACATTTTTCATAAAAACAAAAACAAAAACCAGTGTGTGTCAAAGTGGTTAAGCAATGTTTAACTTTAAATCAACAAATAACCCTATGTTTCAGGACCTGACCAGGCATATTTTATTATTTGATACTCACACGAAGCTTTTTCTGTGCACTGAGATTCTAGAGGTTTAAAATTAAAATGTAATTCCTTACAGCTCTTTGCCATTCTCCATGTGTAGGCTAGACGTCGCTGGGGCTTTTATGGTTGTCGTGAAGGCACAGTGATTTGGCCGGAAGCCGCAGTGTAGGTCTTGAGGGTATGAGGGGGAATGGTGGCCTCCTTCCCTACCAGCCTTCACGCTGCTGGGCTGTACGACTTCAGGTCAGTTTCATAACCTCTCATGCCTTTGGATGCTCATCTATGCAGTGGAGGTAATTCTCACTCACAGGGTTGCTGTAACGATTAAAGTGTTTGTTACTACATGTAAAATGCATGCAATGGTAGCCAGCATATAAGCACCATGTAAGTGAGGGCCCTGATTATTATGTGAGCACTTTGAATGTAGATTTTCCTTTTGTTCCTCTGTTCAGTTCACTGCTTGCCAGAAGGTAGTGCACATAAGAGTTCTGGTATCTGGTTGCATTCGGTAATTTTCAAGGGTAATTCTTGTGTGTGTGTGTGTGTGTGTGTGTGTGTGTGTGTGTGTGTGTGTGTGTTTTCCTTTTGTGCTGGCCCAGTAATATTTTATGTTGTAGACCTATAATAGATGGGACTTCATTATATAAAGTCTGAACACAGTTCTAGGTCCGTGTAGGCTATGGGATAGATTGGGTTTGCCCAGGTGTATGACCCTTCCTGGTTGATCCTAAAGTCAGTATCTTCATCCGTCCAAAACGAGTTGACTCTCCTATAATTCTCCTCTGTCGTGTGCCTGTCTTCTGCATATGTATTTTGCCTTTGAAGATTAGTTTACAGTTTTGTCACGTGGAGATAATAATGTTTGTCTTTTACGGTGTGTTGTAGACCTGGAATCAATATATGTTCATGATAATTAAAAGAAGAGTGCCCACAGTAGGCATGCAGTAGGCATTCCATAATTGGTAGATCTTGTCATGATCCCTAGTAAAGTTGACCCACTTTGTGACCTATGTCCTTTTGTGTGTCACAGATTTTATTCCAGCCGTTCTTTGAATATCTCCTTTCACCAGGTCCAGTTCTAGGTGCTGGGAACCACGGAGGTAAACACGATGGAATAGGTCACCGTTGTCAGAGACACTATCATTATCTGATATGTTTCTTAATGACGTATCTGGTTTAAATGTTTGACTTCATTTTTAGTTAGATCCTTTTAGATTGTTTCAATGTATTGTTGACGAGGTAGTCATTGTTAGGACTCTGCAGAGCATTTATCCTGATGACTGTGTTTTTCCTTACAGCTCTTTCAAGCATTTGATTGGAGGACTGGATGACGTGTCTAATAAAGCCTATGAGGACGCAGAAGCTAAAGCAAAGTAAGTGATATTTTTTTATTCCTTTGACTTTAGTCTTGATTTTTCAAAGTTGATTTTGAATAAATAGAAGATTAACTGTTTTGTCGGACGTAACAAATCCCAGCACTCTGACAGAAGAAATCACTTGCTTCAGAGGGGGGAACTAGCAAATTTCAAGGTAGTTACTACATAGGATGCTTCCTCAGTAAGTCTCTTCTTAAACATGAAATCTTAATTTGGGGAGCAAGATCATCTCCACAAGGGAAAAATGGTAAGTTTAAAACCCCCTATAAATAATTGAATGCAAACATTATTTCTCCCACTGAAAATACTTGATGGATGAATGGCGGCCACAGTGCGCAACAGTTGTTTGTGAAACTGTAGGGGAAATAACAAAGCTGAAGTATTTCCCGTTGCAAATACCCTGTTGCTCTGTTGCTTTCTCTTGAACTGCCGAGGCACTAAGTTACCAGAATGATCGGAGATAGTACATATCCCAATAATTATCCTTTTTGTATCTACTGACATAAATCCAATTGTATCCACTTTAAACCTTTAACTTTTTTGAGTGAGATCTTGCCATTTGCAGCTACCTGGATGGAACTGGAGGGTATTATGCTAAGTGAAATGAGTCAGTCAGAGAAAGACAAAAATCCCATGACTTCACTCCTATGAGGACTTTGAGAGACAAAACAGATGAACATAAGGGAAGGACAACAAAAATAGTATAAAAACAGGGAGGGGGACAAAACAGAAGAGACTCATAAATATGGAGAACAAACTGAGGGTTGCTGGAGGGGTTGTGGGGAGGGGGGGATGAGCTAAATGGGGAAGGGGCGCTAAGGGATCTACTCCTGAAATTGTTACACTAGATGCTAACTGATTTGGATGTAAATTTTTAAAAATGAAAATGAAAATAAAAAAAACCCTTAACTTGTTTGACAAAGATTTGAAATTATTTGAGATTGGCTTTTTCTGACAAAAAAAATCTAGGTTTCTTTTACAAAATGGCAATCCTTATAAGTCTCCCCTCTTCTGCCCCCCCCCCCAAACTAATTCAAGTGAAAGCAATTTAGTAGTGATATCACACAGGACACCTGAAGGATTAAACTGACAAAAATTTATCAGTAAAGAGATAATTCAGGGGCAGAATTTGGTTGGTTTTGTAGTAACCTCAAAAGCCAAAAAAAAAAAAAAAATTTAATTGCTTTTGCCTTGAGAATCTAGGAAGATTAAAACTTTGGTCTAGAATGAAAAAAAAAATAAGTACTGTAATTCATTTTGACTGATAAAATTCTATTATCTTCAAAGCTGTCAATATATTCACAATTTCTTCCCCATATGGTTGCTTCTGTTTCCTCCGCTCTTTGGAGGGACACAGACACACACATCCGGAGGTCAAATGGCAGCCGTGCCTTTGCCAAGATTTGCTCAGGAATCGCACTAGGCAGTTTTAACGCCAAACTGCACACAGTCATCGGATTGCCTGTACTGTGGGTGGTACATATTAATTTTCTGGGGTTTTTTCCTACACTCGGTCAAAATACATATTAATGCTAAGTTTAGCTTCTGGTATTAGCACTAATCCTACTGAGATGGCAGAGGGGGCCATTTAAGCTACCCTATCAGTTTTAAAAGTTATAAAATTCCCTTGTTATTATTGGACTTTATCCTTAGAGGAACATTTGCTATATAAAAATTCATCTTTATAATTTATGTTAGCATATTTTTCTTGAGTATATATAGTCGATTAAGATTACCGTGGGTCATTCCATATAAATATGTGTCGTATAATACACCTTTTGTATATATATAATGGCTGGTAATCTTGAAAATTTATCTAAAATCTACATGAGCAACTGTGTACGTATTTTTGCAGTTACTAGAAAAAGTCAGACCTCTTTTATTTTATTTTTTTAATGTATATTTATTTTTGAGAGGGGGGGCAGACTGCAAGTGGGGGAGGGCAGAGAGAGAGGGAGACACAGAATCCGAAGTAGGCTCCCGGCTCTGAGCTGTCAGCACAGAGCCCAACACAAGGCTCAAACTCACAAACCGCGAGATCATAACCAGAGCTGAAGCTGGACGTTTAACCGACTGAGCCACCTAGGCGCCCCATACCTCTTTTGAACTAAAGCATTCTATGGTCTATTTCTGTTTCGGCTAAATGTTAGATTCTTTAATGAAAGTTTTTGCGTAAGTCCTGTTGACCCAAAGTTGAGTCTGGTCACAGGCTTGAAATGGGTCAGTGATGGGAAAGCGCCTTGACTTAGCTGCATCCTTCCCAGCGTCCTCCTGGCTCTATAAAGATGACTGTGTTTGCATCTCATGAACTCTGGGCATCTGTGAGGTCATTCACACGTGCTTCAACCAAAGACAACAGGGAAAACAAATACGGCAACGTTCAGATCTGACAATTACAGGCCAGGAAGGGTGACCATACTTCTCACTGGAACAGATTCTGTGTGAAGAGTACCCTGAACGTGGGGCCACAGCCTCGGGCTTTGCTTCCCCCCTTTGTCGTTTCCAACCACCTGGTCTTAGTCCAGTTACACTGCCTCTTGATGGCCTCATCTTACTTTTGAAATGGTGTTTCTGTGACTTAATTGATAGGAGTATGTAGAAGTGCCTTGTGAATGATAAAGGGCTGTAAAGGGAATGTTACTGTTGGTGGAATTAATCACTGGAAGCATATCCTAGTGCTTTTGATAAATGGCTTGATTTATAGATAATTATTGCATATTGATTACATAAAACTAACTTTACCTGGCCAGGAACTCTTTACTCGTATGTGGACAAACTGCTCTCACTTCGGTAGAATGTCATGAAATTTCACCTAGCCTGGAAAATATCCGTAAATACCATTTTGATAAAAACAGCAACATTTAGGGGCGCCTGGGTGGCTCAGTTGGTTAAACGTCCAACTTCGGCTCGGGTGATGATCTCACAGTCCGTGAGCTTCAGCCCCGCGTTGGGCTCCGTGCTGACAGCTCAGAGCCTGGAGCCTGCTTGGGATTCTGTGTCTCCCTCTCTCGCTCTGCCCTTCCCCTGCTCATGGTCTTGCTCTGTGTCTCTCTCAAGAATAAATAAACGTTAAAAAAAATAAATAAAAAATAGCAACATTTGGCTAAAAGAAAGTTCAATTATGATTGAAGAACAAAGAGGAACAGCAAATGACTAGTTGCATCTAAGTGGCTCAAAATATTACTTGAACCATAAATTTGATAGACTATAAATTAGTTATTATACTTGAATATAAGTTCACTAGGAGAGGTTAAAGTTTTCTAGCTCAATTAATACTAAATCCAAATGAATGCATAACCCACGTTCCTTAATATTATTTGAAAAATGGGAAAAAATCAATAATATCTGAAGATTTCTGAGGTTGAAAGTATCATTTTAACTAGGTGTCCTCTCTCTCGGAGGTAAACTGTGAATTATTCCCAAGGCAGAGCTTTTTAGTTGAACTAACAAGTTTAAATGTCTATCTGTGTTAACACTGTTGTCTCTTTATTCAATTTCCTCCCCTTAAGTGTATTGTGCCTTCATCTCATATTTAAGGAGCTTCTAAGGTTTGCCACTTCAGGGACTAGGTGCACGCTCTAATTGGTCTCAATTCCCTGGATCATTCTTGTAATGCCTCTAAATTTCTATATAGATCACAAAATCTCTACCGTTGAGAACCAAGGTGTTGATTGGCTCTGCCGTGTGAGTCTCCGTGATTTTGCCGAATTCACCGAAGATGAGGGTAGTATTTCTTAAAATCCAACTGAAATGATCACAGTATTTATCCCTGTGAACTTACTGTTGGTATTGTCTCATCGACTATGACTATTTGGATAAAAGGAGGAAAAAAAAAAAAAAAGGCCTGACTATAAAGATAGATGCAGTTGAGATGTTTAGAACTTAATTAGCTGTTAGCATAATCAGGCTTCAGTGGCGGACTCCTACACAAAATGTACAAACCATCCTTTTCAGAAACACTCCTCTCATCCGGTGTGGGTGGCTGGTCCAGAAAGGTTGGCTTGAGAGCAGTGTTCTCGTGAAATGGTTCTTCGAACTTTCCTGCTGCTGGATATATGCCTTCAGCCCCTCTCACCACATAAATTACCGACAAAGAAAATTATTCTTGACAGAATCTTTACCTTTATGGCATGTTTAAGCTTTTCTTGATTGCTGCTAATTATCCACTAAGGGCTTCTCTTTCTAAAATATGAAGTTGTAATCACAAAGACATTAGAAGAGACAACAGCAGATCAAAGTTAAGCATCATTAAGGCTTATTTAGAGCGGAAAGTAGCATTCGTGATGAAAGGTATGCGTTATTTCCCTCTGAGAATACGTATTCGTTTAATAAACACTTCGAAATTCACTTAATGATGACTCAGGCACTGTGTTTCACAATGTGCAGACTAAGTAGGAAGCCTATTTTCTAATACTAAGGATCTTGCTGCTCTGACAGCTCTAAGAATATAGATTCGTAAATGCGTTTATTTATGATCTAAGTTGAGGCTTCTCAGTTTCGTTCTCCGTGAGGGACTCTTTCTCATGGTGAAATTTATACAAAGCTACAAATGAGTGTCCAGTCATGTGTTTTAATCTACAACATCCCTTGATACGAATATAGATTCGAAGGCCCTGCGATGAGTCCGCAGCTCCTCACGTACCTGCCTTTGCTGTGTTCATTCACTTTGTCATATGCACGCATTTTATTCAACACTTTCTGGGTTTCTACAAAATGCTGCATATACAGCGGTGAATACAACAGGCATGCTCCTTGCCTTCATGATGCGTGTGGTGCCATGAGGGAGAGAGACACACGTAAATGGTTCTGGGAGAGCTTCCCAGAGGAGGTGACATTTTATCTAGATTTGAGCTGAATTCTAATGAATTAGCTGGTTAGGCAATAATTAGTATTCGCTGGGCAAGTAAATGCAGAGGGCATTGCAGCTAGACAAATAGCATCTGCAAACCTAGATGGGTATGCACAGAATGCATATTCAAGGAACCAAAGTGCAATCAGGCTGGGACCGAGAAAGTCTAAGATCGGGTGTTAAGGATTTAGGAAAATCACTCCAGGCTTGTAAGTTACCAGAAGAGATGAGTTGGGTGACCTGCTAATTGAACATCCTTTCCTCTGGGGTTGGAAGACTGTGAAGTGAAAGCAGAGAGAACCAGCAGAGTATTTTGCAGGGAAAAGCTGATTGTGGACAGGACTTGAATGAGGGCTGGGTGAATAGAGAAAAGCATTTGAGAGATAGTCAGATGGCAAAGCCAGGAGGTCTCTGCACGGATGTAGATGTTGGTGCTCAAGGGGAGCAAGGTCAGGCCAGCGCAAGGACTTGGCGTCTGGCGGTCAGAGGAAGACAGGGGCGTTCTCCAAGGCAGAAAGTTTGAATGGTGGCCAGGTTTGGGCAGGGGGGCGGGGGGGCAGTGCTAGTGAATTGATTTTTGTTCAGGTTATAGATGAGCTGCCCTTGAGACCGGTTGGGCAGGCCTGGAGCTCGGGGGAGAGGTTGGTACTCACTTGGAAATTATGAGCTTTTACGTGGTAGGTGAAATTAAAGATGTGCATAAGGCAGAAAGTAGGGAATTAGAGCATCATGGTACTGAGGGCTGATTCTTGAGGAACTTTAGCATTTAAAAATCAGGGAAAGGAGAAGGATCTCTCTGTCTCTCTGTCTCTATCTCTCTCTCTCACACACACACACACACACACACACACACACACACACACACACAGAAAAGGAGAGCTCAGAAGCAAAGCCAGATGCATCACAGAAGCCAAGAACAGAGTGTGTTTCAAGATAGGGGGAGGAGACAATGACATTGCACGCTGCTGAGAGTTCTAGTGTGTCAGTTAACAAATGCCCACTGGATTTATCAAACCACTGGTTCACTTTAGGGTTAGCTCAGGGCTGAGTCCCCTCACATGGGCTCAAGATGAAATTGATGTGAAAAAATAAGAGTCAATGAGCTTATATGAAAGTATAAGAAATTTCAGGTAAAATAGTCAGAGATATGTAGGGATCTTCAATATTGGGAGAGAAAGGAACATGTTAAATCCAGGAGAGACAGAGTAGAAAAGTCTGGGCAAGTTGGTCTCAGGTCCTTGTAACCCTCACAGACAAAAGCAGACTTTGTGATGTGATTTCCTACTTAAGAAGGTTTTTAGTTTTCTTTTTTCATTAGGTAATATTCCTTTAGATTTAAATGCTAATCCGCACCCTGCCTCTGTCTCTGTAAAACTGTAAAATTCTCCCAAGAGGGAGGGAGGGAGGAATGAATAAATGAATGAATGAATGAAGGAAGGAATAAAAATTGAATTCCCCCAAGAGGAATCAATATATTTTTTTCCTCCTATCTTAGCATAAATATGTACTTAAGTTCCTTTTTCCTCCAGAGATAAGCTGATCCTCCCTCTGGGCACACAGAGGAAAGAGGGACCAACCTTGGGCAAGGAGCCTCTAAATGACCAAAGACTTAAAGGCACCATTGGAACCGCCATCTAGTCCTGCCTTACTCCCCTCACTATGCACCACTGTCCACTTCTTTCCCACCTTGTCCTGGAAAAAGGACTTCCAAAACAGATTCACCTAGAAAGAAACAAAAGCAAACAAGAAAGCTGAAACTATAGAAAGGAGCCAGGAACGAGGAGAGTGTGCAAAGCAGGATCCTATCATCAGTGCACGAGAAAAAAAAGTGGTGCCCCAAAAACAGAGGCACCAGGACTGCCTCTGACTTACTGCCACGAAACAGTGAAATCCCACAGTCTCTTCCTCTGGATGAGACCAAATATTGCCTGCATAGGGTCCACTTGTTTGGCCTTTAGGCTTCAGTCCAAATAAAACTTTTACTCCTGCTTCCATGATTAGTCCTCCTTGATTTAAAGCCCCCCTTCTGTTTACAAGTTCATCTGCAAAGGAACGTTTTAGTCAGTCCGGTATTTTCAGAATTGCATTTGGTGCCAAGCCTTGTCGTTGGACACAACGTGACGGCAGTCAAAATGTTCTCTCGTTTCATTAGCAGAGACGACCCTTTAGCGCTCACTCTGCTGTCACGGGCAGGTGCTCTGTGCTCTCTGGCATGTTCCTCGAGCCTTTGAATGTTCACTCATCAAATGCGTCTCCAAACAACGAAGCTGTGGAAATCAGAACACAGGCCTGCATTATTTGTAATCTATTCCCGAACGCCCCAGGGTTGGCTAGCATCTCACAAACATGAGATTCTCAATGCACAATCCAATACATATGGGTTGTTCTTCTGAACACCCTGACTTTAAAAATTTGGCCTTTCTTACTGGTGTTTGTCTGCCAGGCATTTGAGGGTAAAGACCTTAGTATTCCCGCAATCTTATCAACAGTTTACTTAAGCTAACGCGGTCGAGATGTAAGCAATTCTCAGGGAAATGAGCCTGGAAAATTGTGTCTCCCCCTATGGAAAGAATGCAAGGGAGCGAAATCCTATTCCAAAATGGAGACTCGGCACCAATTAAGTGGAAAGAACAGTGAATGGCATTCTGAAATAGCCCTCAAACCAGAACCAGAACTTGCTGACCACTTCCAGGGTTGGGTACCCAGAAGACAGTCCTATCCTCTGGGCAATAAAAATTGTTTTCCGTTTTATTGCAGGGCAAATGCAGAGGAGACTGAGAAATTTGCAGTGGTTGGCCCTCTAATAAGCCGGCTCTCCTCTGTGCAAGAGCTGCTTGGTTTTCAAATTCCCGTACGTGCAGTCAGGGCGGGAGGAGGTAGGGAACCGTTGCCGGGGCCAGCGGTGCTAACAGATTAAAACTTCCCTGTGGGTTGTAACTACAGAGCGTCCAAGTCTGTGTCTCTTTCAGGTGCAGGGATACTGAATCAGTCGCTCTGTTAGAAAATGATTTTCAGGATAAAACTGCTTGGCCTTGGGTAGGGGTATTTTTTTTTTCTGTTCATTAAAAATGTGAAACTCTCAAAGGCCGTTTGTTAATTTCTTCTCTGCAACGTTTATCTTTCAGACTCCCTAGGTAGCAAGACTTTATAAAGGTGAATCCCAGGATGTCCTGGCAGGCAACCTTTTGTAATTGACAGAGCAGAGGACTAATGATAATTAAAAATTCTAGTGCTGTTGACAAACCATTTGATTACAGGCTGTTTTCTTGTTCTGGAAAGAAAGGGTGTTTCCTTTCCACCATTGACATGTTAGACAATAACAACCGGAAATTACTTTCAACACATCAAGGGCTCTATACATTGTAAGGATGATTTGTAAGGATGATTGCCATGTGGCAATGAGGTCTGCGTTTCCAGAGCCCAAGATAGAAAAGAGTCTTTTTGACAGGCTGACGTCCTTCCTAGAGCCCATTTGTGATAAAGTACTTTTTATTTTATTTTTTTAACTATTTTTTTTAATGTTTATTTATTTTTGAGAGACAGAGCACGAGCAGGAAGGGGCAGAGAGAGAGAGGGAGACAGAATCAGAAGCAGGCTCCAGGCTCTGAGCTGTCAGCACAGAGCCCGGTGCGGGGCTCGAACTCACAACCTGAGATCATGGCCTGAGCCAAAGTCGGCGCTTAACCGACTGAGCCACCCAGGCTCCCCACGTACTTTTTAAAGAGCAAAAAATAGGAATACCTAGTATGTCCCTTGTGTTCTCAGCAGGTTCAGCTGAAAAATAATAATCTTTGACTAAAATACCTTTTCTTTGTCCATGCAAGCTGTTTCTCTCACTGGAGATAGCATATGGCCTAATTCGAACACTGCCATACATAGAAGGCTGAGCCATTCTAGGGAGAAAACCTTGAACCTAGGGAGCTGGAGGCTGATACTCATAGCTGGGAGGGAGGCCATGGGCACATGGCAGGAGGCAAGGAGGCGATCGCTTTGGAGATGGGAGTTGCCGCCTTAGTCTCAGCATCTATGAGCGCTTCTCCGTTTGACCTTGAGCACAGGGTCTAGCACCTAGCGCTTGCCTCTCTGGACCTGTTTCCCAATCTGTAGAAATGATATTCCTTGTGATAAATCCTTTCTAATGTAGATGCTTAGAATGGGGAAGTTAACAAGCCATGCTTTTAGACGCATAACTCCCTTCCACGGAAACAATACTTTCGACGTGTGTTGTTTTCTAAATTTATCGTGAAGACATCTTTGTAGTTGTCAGTAGCAAGCAGGCTCCTAAAGATCATGGAATAATTTGTGGGTCTGTATTTTAACGAAAGTCACTAAAGCTACATTTCTTTCCTCTTAGGAACTGAATTGAACGCATTGCCGTTAGTGCATGCTTTATTCAAAATATTTAAATCAAAAATTATGCAGTTTTGCTTGAAGAACACTTCGATAACTCATAGTAGCTAAATAAATGAGCTTTTAGAAACAGCAGTTTTCATTTTCATCATTATACATACAATCTTCTCTTGCCAATCTGACATTTAGATATGATAATAAGCCAGACTCTCTCTCAATAAAATGCCATTTGAAAATTATAGAGTTCCTTGGAAACGGGAAATGTTATACCAATACTTTGCCCATGAATCCCTGTAGAAAAAAAAATGATTTTTAAATAATGAATTAAAATGGCAGCGTAAATTGTTTCAATACACCGAGCACAGTGCATGGTGTGAGTTTATGTCTCTAAATTGTTATTTGAGGAAGATGAGATATCACAGAAGTGAAATATGGCTGATGTTCACAGCCATTTGGGTGTATCACGCTATTTCCCTGCAATGCATAAATTGCAAACATTAGTCAACTTTATAAACTGTATTAATTACTTCAGGCAGCCAGCTTCTACCCTACTATATCAGATATGTATGGATATAAAAAACAAAAGCTGTTACTCTAATATTCAGAAGCGGTTCAAACATTTTAGACAGTGTAGATAAATTACTGATTGAACATATTGAATAATAATGATCCTAATATCCTTGAAAAGGAAATAAAGCAGGTTCCTAAAATGATGAATTTAAGATTACACTCTCGGGACACCTGGGTGGCTCAATCGGTTAAGCGTCTCTCAGTTTGAGCTCAGATCATGATCTCACAGTTCATGGGATTGAGCCCCCCTCGGGCTCTGCGCTGACAGCTCAGAGCCTGGAGCCTGCTTCAGATTCTGTGTCTCCCTCTCTGTGCCCTTCCCCTGCTTATGTTTTCTTTCTTTTTCTTTCTTTCCTTCCTTTCTTTCTTTCTTTCTTTCTCTCTCTCTCTCTCTCTCAAAAATAACCAAACATTAAATTGTTTTTAATTTATACATTCTGAATTTCCCTCTGACATCAGCATTCATCTACAGTCACCACCTTGTAATTTTAATAGTGTCGTAAGCATTATGCCTAAATCGGTTTTATTCATAAGCTTCTTTTTCCGCTATTTTTCTAATCTTGGAAATATTACACAGCTATGCATATAAACAGGAGTTGTTCAGCCTTGGCACTATTGACATTTTGGGCTGGATAATCCTTGGCTGTGAGTGGCTGTCTTGTGCATCATGGGATGCTTATCAGCATCCCTGGTCTCTACCCTCTTCTGAGATCTTTACTCACAACACTTCTGATACATGAGTGGGGTTTTTCCACACCAACATCCAGCCCTTCTACCCTCTGGATTCTAACTACATATCCTACAGTTCCAGTCAGTTCTGAGGTGCTCAGTCCCACAAGACTGCCCCCCTCTTCAGACACCACTCACAGTGTCCCACATGCCTCTGACCATCTGGTTATAATTCAGGGGTTCCCATGACCCCTTCTTCAGGTTGTACAATGGCCCACAGAACTGGGGAATATCATTTCCTTACCATTACCAGTTTATTGTCAGCCTACAGCTCAGGAACAGACAAAATGAAGACTGGTATGGGTGGATGGGCACAGAACTTTCATGCCGTTTCTGAGCACCTCACTCTCCTAGCAACTTGATATGATCACTGACCCCGAAGCTCTCCTCACCCCACTGTTCAGGGGTTTTAATGGAGATTCATTATGTAAGCAGAATTGATCAAATCATTGGCCATTGGCGACTGAAGTCAACCTCAGCCCCTCACCCCTCTCCAGTTGGGAGGGTGGAACTTAAGTTTCCAGCCCTTCCTTGTGCTTTCTCTTTCTGCTGGTCAGCCACCCTGAAAGCTATCCAGGGGCCCCGCCCACCAGTCATCTCCGTAGCATACCAAAGACACAGCTACCAGCTATCACTCTAAAGGGCCCAAGGGCTTGAGGGGCTTTGTGCCAAAAGCCAAGGACAAGGACCAAATATATATTTCGATTACATCACACCACTAGAAGCCAATAGCATATCCCCCACCCACCCCTCAAGTCATGACAATCAAAAATGTTTCTAGAAATTGCCAAATTGCGGGGCCTGGGTGGCTCAGTCAGTTGAGTGTCTGACTCTTGATTTGGGCTCAGGTCATGATCCTTGGGTCCTGGCTGGAATCTAGTCCCACATCTGGCTCTGTGCAAAGCATGGATCCTGCTTGGGATTCTCTCGTGCTCTCACTCTCTCCCTTCCCCCCTCCCTCCCTCCCTCTTTCTCCCCCATCCCCCCCTCCTCCCCACCGCCTTTCTCCCCCACTCTCTCTCTCTCTCTCTTCCTCTAAAATTGAAAAAAAAATGGCAAATATTTGCGAGAGGGAGAGAGGAGAGGACAAACTCTCCCCTGGCTCAGAACCACTGCTATAAATAGAAAACAAATAGATATGACAATTATTTGAAAAGGCAGTAAAATTATGTTTTTCTGGGTATAGGCTTTTTTCAAATGTTGAAAATGAGCCTTACTTTCCTATAGTTTTGCTTCCAGGAAAAAAACTTAGGAGCAACAAAAATTGCCAGCAGATAAGACTTTTGCTCCACAGGTTTGCAAAACTGTGATTAATTCAAATGCTAGAATGCAACCAAACTATACAAAATAATTTATCCACATTCAATTAAGGTTTCTAGGTTTCTCCCTCATACTCAATATTTTTTTAAAAATTCTCCTTCAAAGAAGCAGGATTTTAAGCTTTATGGGACACTTAACTCACTAGGAAAATCTGGCTTACCAGGGTGCTAAAACTTTGCTATTAGATGTTTTTTCTGTTTTTGTTTTAAGATGTTAGATTTTTCTTTTATTGTCTTGAGATGTTAGAGTTCGTGGGTTTTTTACAGCTGGAAAATTCTGTGTCCTTTTGTGCTGCACATTGTTGATTGACGTTTTTCACATTAGATTCTGAGCCCCTGCAATACTCTCAAATGTAATTACTTTGTGTACAATACAACGAGCATTCTTTCTCGTCATCAAGCCCCTGGGGTGATGACAGTCAAACATGACATTGCATTAAGACAGAAAACACAGGAACAGGTTTTAGGTAAAAGAAACATCGGTAATAGAAGTCTGGTGTTACATCGGTGATAGGACACAGGTGCGTTTTGCTACACCGAATGCCGCATAAAAGAGGGTGAAGGGGCTCCGGGCAATCAGGGACGTGCGTTTGGGGACCAGGGGTCACAAATTTGACAGTCTCTTCAAATAGGGGCATTTTTACATTACAAGCTCTGTCAACATGGTTTTGTTAACTCTGAGACAGAAAGGGCACGACATTCTTTAAATTCCCCTTTTGCGGTAATCACCAGCAATGGATTCTGCCAACACAGTGCGGCCCGCTGGCATGATTACTATTCCTCGCGTGCCTCGGGGAGCCAAAGGCCAGTGGGGCTGACTCCCTGCTGACTGAGGAAAGAGCCAGAAGCAATCAGAGAGAGCTGGCCACATCGCTCCATGAGGGATGTCATCTGGGCATCCTTAGACAGAAAGTGGATATGTGAAATGCAGCGGATGTTGGGATTTCTGTGCCAGACAAGAAAGCCAGCAAGGATTGGGAATACAGATGATCTGGGATTGTTGCCAAATGACCCAAAGGCGAATAATGATTAAAATAGTATGGGGGGTGGTGCGGGGGGTGGTGCTCCAGGGTGGCTCAGTTGGTCGAGCGTCGGACTCTTGATTTCAGCTCAGGTCATGATCTCACAGTTGGTGTGTTCGAGCCCCTGTCAGGCTCTGTGCTGACAGGCCTGGAGCCTGCTTGGGATTTCTCTCTCCCTCTCTCTCTGCCCCTCTCCTGCTCATGCACACTCTCAATCGCTCTTTCTCTCTCAAAGCTAAATAAAATATTTTTGAATAAAAATAAAATAGTTGTCTGCTGGGATTGTTATGAAAGAGTAAACCTTCAGAGTGTTTTTCAACCTACAGGTCCACAAACCCTTAAGGGATCGTGAAGTTCATGTAGTGAATCATGACCAGTATTTTTATTATTTCATGTATGTTGTAGTATTGATTTGTGAGTTTTTCCATTTTATGTATTTTATTTTTTCCATATATATATATATATATATGGAAAAAATAAATATATAATGGGTGTAAAGGATGGGTTTGACAAAAAATGTATTTCTTAATGTGACTATAGTCAAAAAAGCTTAGAAACATAAATCAATGGGGCGCCTGGGTGGCCCAGTCGGTTAAGCATCTGACTTCGGCTCAGGTCATGATCTCGTGGTTCATGGGTTCGAGCCCCGCGTCAGGCTCTGTGCTGACAGCTCAGAGCCTGGAGCCTGTTTCAGATTCCGTGTCTCCCTCGCTCTCTGCCCCTCCCCCACTCATGCTCTGTCTCCCTCTGTCTCAAAAACAATAAACATTATAAAAATTTTAGAAACATGAATCAGTATAGATGCCTCCCAAGTCAGTTGTACTATTAACTATAATTTCATTTCCTTCTTAAAAATAGATGGTTTCTCCTGTGGGCATTGAATACTTAGACTTATCTCATGGCTACAGATTATACTCCTTAGTCAGTCGGGTGCCTTGAAAATGTTGGCATTTGACTCCAAGGAGGAGACAAGAAGTGAGGGGGCAAGATGTATATCTTGCCATATGTGATGCCCATGTCAGTTAATTAGTGCTCAGATGGTGGTGTCATCTCCGAATTCAAAGGACAGTACATCTTTATTGTGAAGAATGAATTAGGTCAACATTTTTTCAGTTCAAACATACCAGGCATATACTAGACAAGGAGAATACAAAAGAAAGGATATTTTTTCCCTCCTCTTGAGAAATGTAAAATCTAATGAAGGCGGGGCGCCTGGGTGGCTCAGTCAGTTGAGCGTCTGACCTCGGCTCGGGTCATGATCTCCTGGTTCGTGAGGTCAAGTCCCGCGTCAGGCTCTTTGCTGACAGCTCAGAGCCTGGAGCCTGCTTCGGATTCTGTCTCCATTTCTCTGCCCTGCCCCCACTCACACTCTGTCTCTCTCTCGCTCTCTCAAAAATAAATACACATTGAAAAAAAATTTTTAATCTAATGAATGCAGCAATTACATTGTTGATCGTGGCATTACTTAGTAACAGGGGAGATATGGAATGTGATACCAACATTTAGAAAGAGCATCTCTGTGGGTCTAAGGATTTTATCTGTTTTTATCAAGACGTTCTCCTGGGTAAAGGACAACTGTAGGCATGTTGTGAACCAAGTGGGGATTTACGTCAAGTGGATGTGTTGGCAAATATCTACAGATTTCGGCATCTATCTGTGACCGGGAGGCTGAAAAAGATGAACATTCCACTCGTTCACCCCAGAAAGGTCAAGTCCTCTTGGACCTATTTCCATTTGCCAGTTATCCAATGAGTTGAATCCAGGGCTGTGCTGCCTTTTGAGAGTGCCCCTGATCAAGTTGCACTGTTTGGATTCCATATTTACAGGTGCAGCAAAAACCAAAGAGAAACTTACCTTGCACTGGGGACTCAGTTTCGTAGAGCTACCTCCTTCATAGTGAGTGTTCTCATTTATGTTCTTAAGCTCTCTCTTCAGAACTTGAAAGCTTTAATAACCCTATAATCACCACAGATGTTGATCAACCGGGGTTTATCTCCGTATTTATTAAAGACAGAGACAGGAACTATTTGGTATAAGATCTAGTATAACCCCCTACTTAGGAAAAATCTTCAACGCCAAGAAAGTGCAGTGTCCAAATCAGTTTTGCTGCGCTGGATATTAATGACAGTGAGCCAGCAGGAATTCTACCCTTCTAAACTATAAAACAAAGCCTTATTAGTATTCAGGACTTTGTTTTGCTTCTTTAATAATAATCTATCCATGTAACTTTTACCAAGTAGATACCAGTTAATTAAAATGTTCGGGTAATCAAAACAGCCCAAGTCCCAGAGAATCTGAAAAGTTTAAGTGCATTCTGTTAAAACGGGATATATTACTACCGAGATAAACAAATACATCTGAAAGCACTTTGTTAAATGTTAAGATGCCGTGTAAATATGAGATAATCCTGTTCTTTGTATAGTTTTATCAATTATTATGCTGATAATTAATGACAAAAATGGTTAACATTTGTTGGGCACTTGGACTATGCCCGGCTTTGTATTAATTACTTCACTTAATCCTTATAACAATTCTATGAGGCAAATATTCTTATTTTCCTTGATTTACAGATAAGGAAATTAAGAGCCAGAAAGATTCTTTTTAATTAAAAAAATTTTTTTAGTGTTTTCCTCTTTGAGAGAGAGACAGACAGACAGACGGAATCTGAAGGAGGTTCCAGACTCTGAGCTGTCAGCAAAGAGCCTGACATGGGGCTCGAACCCATGAGGTGTGAGATCATGACCTGAGGAGAAGTCAGACACCTAACCGACTGAGCCACCCAGGGGCCCCGAAGCCTGGAAAGATTAATCCCAAGGTCTCACGACTTGTACATGTTGAGAACGGGATTCACACTGGCCGCGAGCCACCCTCTACCAAAGCCCGTGTGTGAGCTCCCAGAACCCTAACCATTTCATAGGCATATGTGCATGAGACAAATCTTTGCAACTTGTTATTACACACATCTTCAATCCGAGAAGGTAGAACAATGAACTCTTCCCCTTACAAGCATCACCCAGATTCCAGTTACCAATATCTTGCCACAAATTCTTACTCTTATTCTTGTTACAAAATTTGTTTTACTGAGATCCTTTGAACAAATCACTAACATCCTATCATTCCCTCTCCAACCTTTTATTTATTTTTTTTTTTAAAAAAACCTTTTTTATTTTATTTTTTTTTTAATGTTTTTATTTATTTATTTTTGAGACAGAAAGAGACAGAGCATGAGCAGGGGAGGGGCAGAGAGAGAAGGAGACACAGAATCCGAAGCAGGCTCCGGGCTCCGAGCTGTCAGCACAGAGCCCGATGCGGGGCTCGAACTTACGGACTGTGAGATCATGACCTGAACCGAAGTCGGACGCTTAACCGACTGAGCCACCCAGGCGCCCCTCTCCAACCTTTTATATGCATCTTCTAAAACTAGGGACACATTTCTATTTAACTACAGTGTCATTGTTGCACTTGACGAAGTGAGTATATAGTCAGTATTCAGTTGTTTTCTCCAACCTCTTTGTATGGTTGATGTGTTTGACTTGAGATCAAAAGGAGTCTCAGGCACTGTGTGTGGTGTTCTCTCTCTCTCTCTCTCTCTCTCTCTCTCTCTCTCTCTCTCGTCTCCTTTAATCTAGAAACACATCCCACTAGCTCTGTCAGGTTGTTAACAGATGAAGCCATTGTCCTAGAATGGACCCCCAGTTGAGATTCGTCTTACTGTCTCTCCGTGGTGTCATCCTCTGTGTTTCTCTCTAGGCTCTATATTTTTTATAAAGGATCCTCCAGCCCAGAGGATCGATTAAATTCATGTCCATTTTTTTGTGGCCAGAAGACTTCCTAGGACGTCCAGTGTCCTTCAGTGCTGCATGGTAACAGAAGGCAGATGGTCCTGCCTGTTCCCTTTCCAGCTTTTGAAGTTGGATCGGTGGACTGGGAGGTGACTCTTAGATTGTAGAGTTTCCCATCAACCTTCTGTTAAATGTTTTCATGGCAACACTAGTCCCTGCCTGAGTCAACTAGCTCATTAGGCTTTCCTATGATCATTATCCAACTCCATCATTCTTTCAATATCCGTTAACTGTAATTCTCTAAAACACTCCCCATCATCCACTAAGAATCTGATAGCCTGCCTACCCCCATGCTATACGTATAAGACAGACAGGATGAACGCTCTTCATTCTTCCCCAGCGTGTACCATTTTCCAAAGTTATTGATGCCCTAGTTGTTACCTGTTGGTGACAAATGAGGTGTGTTTTTTTTTTTTAACTTTAGTTTTTGCTCTTTTTTTTTTTGGTGTCATTATGAATTCATGGATTTTTATACGCTCAGTATACCACGTTGGCTCTTTGTTTTCTCTCGACACAATCTGTTAGTGGAAAAGAGTGCTCTTGCTTTCTGAACCAGATGTCGCAGGTCCTGCGTGGGCGTTTCCTCCCCTGGACCTGAACACCATTTCTCAAGGAAGCCTGGTTTGTTTAGTCCGAAGTGGTACAAAGTTAGGGTGGTCACTGCTCCTGGGTCTCTGTGCTTCTAGGCCTTTTTGCATAGATATGTATATTCTTTAACTCACAATACGCTCTGTGTAATCTCATGCTATCTGCGTCCTACGCTAGGTCGTTTAATTTCCCACCTATGTTCATACTTCAGAGGGACTTGTTATTATTTTAGGAGGCAGTCAAGGGTGAGAACTTAGTTTATCATACCAACAAAACCAAAAACTTGCCCAGATACCATAGCCTCCATAGAGCTGGTGACTTTACAAGTTACTCATCTATTTATATAAAAGGGAAACGATATCTATTTGTTTAGATGTAGGACTTAGTTTGCATTAGAAGCTCATTTCTTATCTTAGTTTGTTTTTTTTTTTGAAGTTTATTTTGAGAGAGAGAAACAGAGTGCACGAGCAGGGGAGGAGCAGCGAGAGGGAGAGACAGAATCCCAAGCAGGCTCCGCACAGACAGTGCCCACTCAGGGTTCAAACCCACGAACTGTGAGATCATGACCTGAGGTGAAATTGAGAGTCGGATGTTTAACTGACCTAGCCACCCCCGAGGCAGCCTTCTCATCTAAGGTTTTAAGGAGTCTGAGACCTCATCTAGCCATGAGTTTTAGAAAACGCAGTATGCCAAAGCATTTTGGCATACTTTCCCAGCAGAAAGTTGCCGAACAACTTTCCCAGCAGACAGGTGGTTGAGGCCAAAGCTTTGCCGTATCCATGGTGCTGGTGTTTCCATTGATTCTGACTCTGCCAAGATCTTCATTTTGTTGCCATTGTAATAACCGTCAAGGTGTCCTCTGCTTTCTTTTGTGGAGAGGAAGCACCAACAGTAACAGTGACTGCTACCGATTTCCCCAGGGGCAAGTGCTGCCATTTTTTTCAGTCGTTTCCCCAATTCTCCACCTTCAGAGCAGAAATATTAAAGGAAAATATGCCACTTCAGAAACTGTCCATGATTTCTACTGTGGGAAAAACAGAAAGAAGTTGTCTCCTATTTCCCTGTGAAAAGCCACATACAAAAATCCCAACATTTTACTCAACTACTTAAAACCTCTTTTACTCCCCCAACTTTTTATTAACTAGGATCTTTATAGGGGCACCTGGGTGGCTCAGTCGGTTGAGTGTCTGACTCTTGGTATCAGCTCAGGTCATGACCAGGGTTGTGGGAGCCAGCCCAGCACTGGGCTCTGCTGAGCATGGAGCCTGCTGAGGGTTCTTTCTGCCCCCCTCCACTCTCCTCCTCTCCCTCTCTTGTCCCCTCCCCTCCTCACACGCATGCACGTGCACACATTCACACTGTCTTTCAAAATAAATGGTAAAAAAAATTAAAATCTTTATTTCAGGAAACTGTGCATTTCTTTTCAAACAACTAATACTTAGACTTTGACTTTTTTTTAATCATATCATTTAAGCCATATACAGAGCAAAAGGTAAATCTTCCTTGCTAGAAGCAAGCATTATAAATGCTTGATCCCTTCAGAGATTCAAATACGGTTAACTTGTATTTAAGTAAAATTGAGGCTCCTTTTTAATTTCTGAATTTTTTCCAGTGAAATCTAGGAAGTAATCGGCACTTTGGACAGAGCTCCAAAGAGATTTTGTAAGATTTCTCAAATCCTCTTCTGTGACTTAAAGAATTATTTTCCTATTGTAGATATAAAACCTGGCTGTATAGTTCAGTGATGTTTAGTAAAGATTAAAATGTATTTATCAAGAGGAGAACAAGATTATTATTTTTATTTCACCTAACGGAAAATGCAAGCAATAAAATAAAATGTAAAGAAGAATACAAAAGCTTCTCCACCAAACAACTAGTTCTTAACAGAGAGCATTGAGTTCTTTTAGCTGGAAAACATAATTTCTTATTTATACAAGGTCAACCATTATTGTATATCATCTACGAAACACTCTCTTCTTACCCATCTGAATGATTGAGTCTACTAATGAAAAAGCACACTAGCAGAGTAGAGCTAAAATGGAGAAATGGAGGTGTTTTACCATTTCATTCTTGCTCGCTCCACAGTTTCCATGGAAACCTGACGGTTATGACAAAAGGCAGGAATGATGACTGTTTTCCAAAAATAAAATGATCACAGGATTAAATACTTAAGGTTATATGCCACTTAACCAGCACCATGGATTAATATTTGAGCTATTTAAGTAGTAAAGAGAAAATTAAATGCAGTTAGTAGGTAAGGTAAAAAAAAAAAAAAAAAAAAAAAAAAAAAAAAAAAAAAATATATATATATATATATATATATATATATATGAATGATGTTGGCTCTATCAAGTTTCCCTTTGTGTGGTTTGTGTCTCTGCCTTCAATAATGAGAAGCTAAATATTGAAGCAGCATTTAATTAATGCAATTCAATATAGAAAAAATTAAAAAAAAAAAACAAATAGCAATTGAGCCATCAGCAGTAAGGAATTTGAAAAAAAAAAAAATCTTCTTTTTTCCTGTAATGGTTTACCAACTGACAGTATTAAAGCAAAGTTAAAAAAAAAAATAGGGGTACCTGGGTGGCTCAGTTGGTTGAGCGTCTGACTCTTGATTTCGATTGCAGCTCAGGTAGTAATCTCACCGTTCGTGGGATGGAGCCCCGCACTGAGCATGGAGCCTGTTTAAGATTCTTTCTCCCTCTCTCTCGGCCCCACTCCCCCCACCTCTCTTAAAACAAAACGAAACAAGACAAAACAAACTCTGTTTAGGTAATGCCATTTTAATTTGTAAAATAAAAGGTGGCAGAAGTTACTATTCCAAACCATCATCCACATGCATCAAGGTGGACCTCTTGCTCGCTAAGCTAATTAGTGTGAACTAATTAAGGAGACCTTCCTTACAGTGACACTGGGGATGAATTACTGTGGCCTCTTCCACTTCTGGTTGAACTCAGGGGAGAGCACCAGTTTACCACGGAAGGTGAACGTGTCAGCCGAAATGAATGTGTGGATGGTTTTGCAATGACAGAGGAATAGATCCCATCATTTGGTGAAGTGATATTTTGCCATCACCCTTGTATCCATGACAAGAAAAGACAAGTGAGTTCGAAGCGGAAGGTAGCTCGTATCCAGACAATTGTGAGTGGAGCCCGTAGTGTGTCTGCTTTCCATGATGCTTGTTTGTTTCCTCGTCGGCTGAACTCTGTCCATGGGGTTTGGGATTTACTTTGTTTAGAAGGCACCTCGCGCCAAAAGGAAGACATTGCTTTTTAGCGTTACTCCTATTTTATATATTTATTAACCAAAACCGTGTGCGACAAAGAACAGACATAAAATACCATATCTTAGCCATAGCGGCCTTAAATTTGGTGAGTTGGATTTTTCCCTGACGTCACAGAATTAGAATCGGTTGAGGCTCTAAGTCTGTCTGACCTTCCGATTTTTCTGCTTATTTCCACTGTATAGATACAGCAAGACCTGGTCAGTGGATGTGTGCTGGGTCTAACTCTGTTAACTGGAAGATTCTCACACACAAGTGTGAGTTTAAAAGCCTAGCCTTTTCACTTGTAACCTTTTGAAATTGAGCCACAGCGTTGTAGTTTTTAGATTTTATTTTAGTGATCACTCAGAAGGAATACCTTTTATTGCTTTTCATTGGAGAGGACCTGAAGGACTGCCCATTTTTAATTTTAATTGTATTTTTCGGATTAATTACATAACCACAACGGAATCATCTACATTACAAAGGGATAGTTGCTCAGATGTCTGATAACAGTATTACATGTTAATATACATGCATTGGGCTTCTCCAGGGAAACACCAGACTCCCATTATTTTCATGGTTCAAGTGCAAGCTGAAGAGAAAATGAAACTTTATCTCAATTAGTGACGTGTGTGATGGTCCATTAAACATGCAGAGGAAGGCTGAAAGGATCATAGTTAAGTCTTGTCTTTGTTAACATCTCAATGACCTAAAGAATGCCATCAACAAATCTGTAATTCAAACCTTAGGTGGTCTTTCCAAGGAGGAGGCGTTGCCAACATTTGAGAGGAAAAGAACACACAAAGTGGAGTGAGGTAGAGGGAACATAATTAACACAGAAATTAGAAAAACAAGACTCATCAGCTTGCACAGCAGTCACCTGAAACGCATATATTTACCAACAAGGAAAGATACTCATTTTGGTTTGAGGAAAGCAGGAAGCTTGGGAATTCTCCAAAGAGTCTCTGGGTCATTAGCGAATCTGATGTGAACTTGTTAAGGCAACAGGCACCGTCCCGCTCCACACACGGGGCTGGTGGTATTGAGGGTCGGAGGACAGATCGGCTCTGTGGAAAGCAAGAGCTAATAACAGGTAAAGGATTTTCAAACTATTTTATGTCATTGAGTCAACACACCAAAACCTCTGTGAAATGCATGATCATGATGATAGCGTCAAGTTGAACAAATCCACTACGATTGTATGCTAATTATGTTCTAGACAGTCATTAAATAGGATAAAGTGTTCATAGAATTCCCTCCCATAGCATTAGTAAAGCTGTATCTCAAAGTCTGTGTTCATTTTAGATACTACTACTGTTCTACTGTTAATAATAGCAACAGCAAACGGACATGCTTACCTGTCCCCGGACAACTTGTTACACTTGTTACGAAGACACTTCTGTTGTTCCCATTTTATAGATGAGGAAATTGAGGGACAGAGAGGTTAGATAACCTCCCCAAGTCACACAGCAGACCAAGCAGACCTGACCCACCGGGATAAAGAAGTCTGAGAGTCAGAGGTAGTCCATAACCAAAAAGTAATTCTTCCGTGCAGAGATCAGGAATATTGCTTATACTTTGCCATGTACAAGGAACCAGTTCCCGGAAGTTTAATCCAGAATCTCTGAGTCCTCTCTCAGGGGTGTTAATTAGAATATAGGAGGATAGTTTGGTAGGTTTTCCTTCGGTTGGCCTTAGTTTTATTTGTTCACTGGCTATTTTTTTGTAGTTTTTTTAAATGTTTATTTTGAGAGAGACAGCACGAGTGGGGGAGAGGCAGAGAGAGTGAGGGAGACACAGAATCCTAAGCAGGTTCCAGGCTCTGAGCTGTCAGCCTGGAGCCCAACGCGGGGCTCAAACTCACGTACTGTGAGATCATGACCTGAGCCAAAGCCGGACACTTGACCAACTGAGCCACCCAGGCACCCTAGCTATTATTTTTTGAATAAGGTGCTAGAGGAAAGACCAAAACATTTGCCAGCCAGCTTTGAAAATAATTCCCTTTCAATCAATCAATCCCTTTCTAGGAATTCATGCAATCCACTTCGTGCCTTAGAGATTATAAGCATATAAACATGATATATGCAATTGCTTTTTGATATGCTGAAGTTTTTAAAAGGAGAGTTTACCAAGACCACAGTGACAAATTTACCAGTTGCATTACTCTTTGAAGTAAGTCTGCTCTAACAGCACCAGGAGTTTGTCCGTAATACTGCGATAGAGCTTTGTGGGGACGGGTGGTACCTACACTTGTGGTGAACGTAGTGTAAGGTATAGAGATGTCGAGCCGCTGTATTGTACCCTGGAGTCACACTCAAATTTAAAAATCTGATAAATAAATAACAACTAAATAATTCGGCTCTACCAATGGAGTGGGCCGTTGAAATGATCACACTTTCTGTTGGGGGCTGGGGGGGAGTGGGCAGAATTTCTTGAGACGCAAGGAAACCCTTGGATCAAGAAGAGATGTGACCGTTCACAGCCCTGAGACTCACCTCCAGTCCTCGCGTGATCAAGCATGCAAATTCTACAGCACCTGGACCGAAGGTTGGCAGGAGAATCTCACAAGCAGAGAGGGTTCCAAAAAAAAAATATATATATATGTATCCTTCTTGGTCCTCTGCTGATAAAATCGACACTCCCCAAAGCGGAAATATGTTCTTCTGTTAATTTGAAGAGCTAAACTGTGCTGTTTGTTCTCAGTGCATGGGAATTTAAATGACCTGATACTGGCCAAGTTATTTTTCATTGGAAACATTCTTAGAAATTATTTCAGAAGCCTAAAAATATGCCACAAGGGGCACCAAGGTGGCTCAGTCAGTTGAGCATCCGACTTCGGCTCAGGTCATGGACTCATGGCTCGTGAGTTTGAGCCCCGTGTCGGGCTCTCTGCTGACAGCTCGGGGCCTGGAGCCTGCTTCGGATTCTGTGTCTCCCTCTCCCTCTGTTCCTCCCCTGCTGGCACTCTGTCTCTCTCTCAAAAATGAAGATTAAAAAAAAATACTTTTAATATGCCACGAAATATAAACAAATAACTTACCCTAATCATATTAGCTATTAATCCCCCAAACTTTAACATCAGTAACTTTTAAAAATATTTTTAACACAATTCCAAAATATTAAATTACATATAACTTTTGAAACTCCATAATTTTCTGAACATAAGGTTTGTTTGTTTTTTCCCCCCAGTCTTCAGAAAGTCAGGTTTTTTGTGTGCATTTCTAAGGAGACTAAGTAGGCAGTCCTTGGTGGCTCTCAGAGTTCTAAACGGAGCCTTGGTCTGTCAGATAATCTCTAAGAATGCAGAAGAATCAGATCTCTTCCTTTGCACATGGGAGGCATACATTCCACCTGACAGGAGACATGAGCCCAGGCTGGCCTTCAACTGTAGGCTGGATAAAAATAAGTAAACATGTCAACTGAGGACAAGATGATACCATCACGTGACTCTCCTCCTCATTGTTTCGGAGCATGTTTCGATACGGTCGGAATGAAATTAGCAGACGGGAAACATTTATAGAGGGTAAATATTGTGTCCTTATAAAAGACTGTGGAAAAAGCCTCGCCCTGTGAAAGAAGCCCCTGGGAACTATTCACAGCTCTGCACTTGAACTCTCCACACTCACATGTTTACTCTGGCTGCTTTCCTTGCCAAGTCATAGCCCCACCTGGTCAGTCCATTTGAAAACTTTGTGTCCCCAAATACCAGGGCAGCCTCACTGCGTCAGTATCGACTCTTCACTGAACTTCAGAGGTGGGAGAGAGACCTTCCGGTCCAACTTCTTCCTTTTACAGAGGAGGAAACCCTTAGTCGTTCTAGAGATGTGGACTGAAGTCATTTGAAAACGAGACTTCATGGAGACTCATGAGATGTGGCTTTCGACCATTACCCACAGATGAAGTATTGAGCCAGGACAAAAGCTTCTCCCTCCTAGTGACAGGTACTCTGGGACGCTTAATATACCTTCCCTGGTCACCTGGGTACCATTCCGAGCAGTGAAGGAGCTGACTTACGATATGGTGTGCACACGGATGTCTCCCTGTGAGAACACAGCATTATTTTATCACTCATTTCGGTTAATCTTTGAGATTGATCCTATTCACATAACTCTGACACGAAAAGCAAACACCACGTTATAAATATTCAAACAGTTTATTGTATTTTGTTTGTCTTTGTATGACTCAGCTACTTTATCGTTTTCCAAATAGATACACATTAAAACTTGAACATCTGTAGTATACAGTTTTGAGATAATAAATTTGAAAACTGCACCCCTTAAGGGTATAATTACTTGACTTAATTGGTATGCAGTTTGATAAATATTTGTTCTGTGAAAAGCAATCATTCGTTGGAGAACTTCACTGGTGACTGATACACGTTGTTTTTGTGACTTAGCGTCCTGAACGTGAGCCAGAGGAGTTGTGTTTACGTTGGCTCACGACGTAACCTAACCGCACAGAAAGGAAAATAATAATTTTAGAATGTCTGAGAGTGAGTTCAGGAAGGAAGGAACAAGGAGCGAACAGGACCAAGAAAATCTATAGTAGAGTCATCACAAAACTCGTGATGATGTTGTGCTTGCTTCCTGTGGTTCATGCAACAAGTCACCACCAGAGGGGTGGCTTGAAACAGAGCAATGTGTTTTCTCACAGTTCGGGAGCCTAGAAGTGCGAGATCAGTTTCACTAGGACCCAGGCACGGGGCTGGTGGGGCCACACTCGCCCTGGGGGCTCTCGGGGGAGACCCATCCCTTGACTCTCCCAGATTCTAGTGGCTGCCGGTGTTCCTGGGTTTGTGGCTGCATCCCTGCAGGGTTTCCTGCATTCTCGCATCCGCTGGTGTATATGAACACTCGTTTCGTGTCCCCGTTAGCAAATTACCAGAGAGCGCATTTGTGGTCTCCCGGGAAAGGCCAGTCTGATCTTCCAATCAGCCCTTCATTTAAATCCCAACTCTGAAGACTCTTTGTCCAAAGGAGCTTACCTTTTTCAGGTCCAGGGATTGAGATGGGACATCCTTGGGCACCATCTTGAACAGCCTGCCCCGGAGAAACTAACTGCTGGGGTTAGCAAACGACAGACTGCGGGGGATGCTTCTCTGACCATGTCCTACGTGACATCCTGTGAGAAGGAGTAGGACTCCACCCATGCTTGCTCTCTCTTTGCTTCTCTTCTGACTCTCACCAGTCCTCTGCCTGTATTTTTCTCTCCGGCCCCCATGCAGAGAGCAGCACCGTATCCTGTAAAGCTTGCACGTGCCCTCTCCCTCCCCCAAACCTACTGTGTTGACCAAGGCATTGTTTTTGCGGGCCACTGTGTCTACCTTCCAGTCACAGAGCAAAGATTCTCCTTGTCCTCTCAGAGGGAAAAAACAAAACAAAACACTAGAAGTGGATAGACTCCATTCAGAAAATCAGATGCATGTCTCACCCACAACTTCTGCCTGGCACGTATTCTAAGCCTGTCCCCTACCATGGGTTCCCTGCGGTAGAAGGTTTCAGAAGGCCACTGAGCATGTGCGTTATGCCCTGTGAGCTTTTGTCTTGGAGAAAATTCCCAAGGGCCATACTGACTGTCTTCTCTTGGAAATTTGCTGCAGAGGTGGGCACGTGAGACCTACTTCTGCCCTGTGCAGGGGGTTCAGATCTGTGTGGTTGCCACAGAAGGACATTAGCAGACACCCACCTGCTCTTGGAGCTCCCAGACCGCAGCCTCCTCCCTGGAACCACCCAGGACAGCCCTACCTTTCTCCACATGGGGGCACCTCACAGCACGGGGGGTATGGATCCCCCAGGTCATCTTACGGGAGGCAGGCACCCTCTGTCCTCTGCAGAGCTAGTCTGGAGGGTTCAGTTCATCTTATTGGTACAAATAGGTGAAGTTTAGGGAAAATATCTAGGGAAGTATTACCCACGGGACTGTCACCAGCTCGTGCTCTCACACTCACAGAGAAGCTGTGTCAAACCCACAAGATCCCAAGAGAGGATCTCTGGAATCACGAGTAGGTTTTTTTCCAAAATAATGAGTTGAACGTGAACACTTGATTTGCACCAGACCCTGAGATAAGCATTTTACTTGCATCTTTGATTGAATCCTTTGAATTGGCATCTGTCATTGCTATCCTCCTGACTTTCTAGATGAGGAATCTGAGGTTCGGGGATCGCGCGGCCTCACGGGGAGCCACGCCGTCCCCCTCCAGAAACCATCTTCTGGTCGCTGTGTGATCTTGGCGTGACCTTGATTTCAATCTGGAAACAGTCATGAGTTGTTAACCTTGATGGTGAAGGCATCCCCCGTTGGTGTTGCAAATGAAAGGCGCTCGGGAAAGGAAACGGTCCCTTTTAAAGCTGCATCTGACTCCATATGTTGTAGCTTGACCCGTGGGCCATGATAACAGAGCCTCCGCAAGCAACTCCGAGTAGCACAATGGCTCCCCTGTATCGTGTTACGTCCCGTTAGCGGGTTCCGGTAAAGGGCTTCTCCGTCAAGTCCAGCAGCCCTCCCACATCTGCACATCCGGGCAGGCCCGTCCACCCCGCAGTTAGCTTTCCCACATCCACCCTTGAGCAATCGAAGCAGATTCACAACCACCCAGAACCGCTCCAGGACATCAGGGCACCGTGGACTCCCCCACCCCTCACCCCGGGGGGGTTCAAGTAGCACTCTCTCCGTCCAGGCAAAGGAGATCGCAGAAGGATGACCTTTAAGGCAACGACAGGTAAACTGGCCAAGCGGTCCTGCCCCACCGCCCATCCGTTTCCCGTTCGGTCAAGAAATACTAACTGTTTTTGTTCTTTTCAGCAGCCGGCTTTTAATGTACTTTATGTAAAATGCATAAATCCTACATAATTTACAGCTTCTGTATCCCTAGCTGTGTCATAATGAAACCCAACGACAGCCAAAATCCCTGGCCTTGCTTCAAAACAAATAGTGCCTGATGTGAGTTTTTTCATTATTCAGAGGTCTTTAAAAGTTCACCTAAAACGTTTGTATTTTTTCAAATTTTTTTAAAGCTTTGAGCAGTGAAGAAAATACACTTGAGAGAGAGATAATCGATTCAGAAGTTTTCCAACTGCTGCCATATGGGGGGAGGGGGGAAATTACTAATTAAGGAAAAGCTTTATTGACAGGATACCATTAATCATCTCTTAGCAAACGTGATCCTGCACCAGAACAGAAGTCCGCAGACTTTTTCTGTAAGGGGCTGGATGGTCAGTATTTGGGGCCCTGCAGGTGTATCCCAGCGCATTCCTGCATAAGCAGGCACAGACAGTGTACAAACAAACGAGAGCACCCTTGTTCCAGCAAAACTTACCTGTGGAGCCTGACACTTGGATTTCTTGTCCTGTGTCACAAAATTCTATTCCCTCTGTCCTTAGATGGCATCTACTCTCCCCTCCAGCGGCCCCCACCTCAGATCATCGGCAGATACACACGTCTGTCTGCTGTCTGTTCACACCTGCCCTGTCTCACCTGGACCACTTGAGTTCCCAGATGATCACCCCCTCAGCACCCCCCCCCATCTCCCCAGCAACCCAATTGCAGCGAAGCCTCTCGAGGACCACGCACTAATCAGACATTCGATGATGTCACATACACCTGCTGCAATCTCGAGCAAGTGAGCTGACCCCTTTAAGACTCCATTTCCTCTTCTGTAAACAGAGCCATCATCCGTGTTTGTGTGGTTTGCTGTGAGCGCTTGACTGATGGCATTAAGATGTTTAGCGTGAGGTCGGTCGTGGGATCCCCGTGGACGGAGCCAGTCTCACTCAGCAGTAGCCCCAACCACCAACTGTCGTCGTCGTCGTCACCCCCCCCCCCCAACTAAAACACACTCTAGTTAGAATAACACCAAAGCGCCTCACCTCTTTGGCCTGCGTGGTCTCCCTGCTTCTCGCTTGTCTCCTATCTGGAGCGTGTTAGGCCTCAGCCAGCCTACCTTTGCTTGGTTCCTCGTGTGCACCGCGTTGTCCAGAATCCTTACACCTGCTCCCCACTGGATTCTGGATCCTGCATTTAAATGTCCCTTTCTCAGAGATCCCTTCCCTGATCGCTCACGTGTCCCCTTGTCCCCCACAAACTCACGCCCCACTCGGTCACAGAAATCTGTGCCTCCTTGATCATAGTCTCCTCCAGAGATTATTTGTTCATGAATAAATTCCTATCCTATATCCCAGGAGACTCTAACCTCCACGAGCGGGAGACAGGCCTGCCTCCTTCGAGGCTCTATGCAAGAAGTCGCCTCTCATGCGTGTTCACGGAATGCAACAAACATAAAGGCTCCGGGCTACCTGCCATTCTTAGCTGAATCCTGAGACACTCGTTGAAATTCAGTGGACTCTGGGTTCAGGTGGTCAGTAGGCTCACTCATTCTTCTGTCCATTTAGTCAGCAGACGTGTGTGTGCAGGAAGCCGGGCATCGCGAAGTTTCGTGAGTGCTGTTGGGTTTATAACATAACCGCCTAAGTTGTCATTTCAAAGTACGTATCAACAAGCCGATCTATTACTGTCTTCCGGGCTTAAGTTCTAAGGTCCTCCCTCATCGAAGCAGTCGTCCCACGGAGGAACGTGTCTAACTGGCACCATCAGCGTGTATTCAGTAAATACCGCAAGCGTGTCAGTCACGGCCCCGAAAACTCCAATTCTCGTTGGACTTCTCTTTCCTGCTACACTAGGCTTTTAAGAGAAAGCGACGAGTGTCACCAAAAGAAGTTATTGGAGATTCTGTTTTGCGGAGTGTGCAGACTGGGGGTTGGGATGGGCATGCCTGTATCGTGTTCTTAGTGGACTGAAGTCCCCACTGGAGCCCGTGTGGACGTCCAGAAGCTGCAGGGACTTTGGGCGAATGGACCTCTCTTCTGCTCCGTGTGTGTGCTCACTACGACCAGGAAGTACACAGACATATCTGAAGCAAGACCTTCAGTGCTGTGTAGCTAAAGAAAAGCATCTCTGTGCTTGAAGAGGTTAAATCTTTCTAATCCAAAGACCAGCCACCCTCAGATCCCTGTCTGTAACTCATAACTGTGGTTTTGACAGGTGTGACTGCCAGTTGTGGGGAGATAGGCTTTGATTGAGGAAGTTGAGAAAGTTCACCAACCCTGAAAGCTCTTTTTATACTTTACAGACAAGAAACAGGCTTTTGCACTGAAAGCAAATAAGTTTTCACGGTTTCAAGTAGCTGACTATTAATTCAACATCTGCTGTGAATCCAGGATTACGTAAGACAATGAAATGCAAAATCAGTCCTTCCCTTTGGAAGGGAGGAAGGGAAGAGGGAAGGGAGGAAGGAAGGAGGAGGAATGGACCTTCTTCTCCTCCCTTCCTTCTTTCCTTCCTCCCTTCCTTCCTCTCTTGCTCCCTTCTTCCTTCCTCCCTCCCTCCCTCCCTCCTTCCCTTCCTCCCGTCCTTCCTTTTTTCTTTCTAGCAGAACATACATCTCAAAATGGCTTTGAGCAGAACCGATGGCAAGCAAAATTAGCAGATACTGCTTGATTCTGTTCTTTAGTAAACAATTTGTTCTGGTCTTTTGATATCTTCACCAAAGCTTCATCCCTTATTTATAACACACAGAATCAATACGAATCTTAGCTGCTTTTAGTGAAGCTCAGGGGAAGAGTCTTGCATAAGGAAAATCCATTTTAATACAGCAGCGGTGAGTTCGTTAAATCTTAGCGGGAGCCAGTTCAGAGATGGGCATACAATGTACCTCTGGCTGATCAGAATCCTTTCCCCTTGGACTCTGGGTGCTGCAGAGAGGGTGGCAGGTGGGTTCATGTGGACAGCCTAGGGCCATCTTGTTTTCACACCTCTACAGGCATGGGGCAGGGACACTGACTCCTCCATGAGAGAAGCTTGTGCCGTCTACAGAACAGAGACAGGTCCTCTCGGTAGTTGTCTTTGGAAGCTCACTTTGTATTCAACCTCTGTAAATGTTAAATAGCTCAGTTACAAAAAAAATAATAATAGTAACTTACAAGTCATACTGAAGATACACATGCTCAGACTCTCAGTGTTGACCAGTAACAGTCTCTGGATGTTTTAAAATGTATTTAATACACTCACAAGAAATAGCTTTCAGAAAGTGAATTTGCATGTTTCAAGGAGAGAATACCTTGGGACAAAGATAAAGTCACGGATTGAATTTGATGGGCACCTAAGGTCCGTGTAGAATAAGCCCCTTTTCTCAAAGCCCTATGGGCGGGTGGCACCATCGTATTTATAGACCCCCTTCGAGGTGCCCGTAACCTGGTGGGGTTCCCACCCTCGGGTGACCAGCACTGTCTCTCCAGCCTCCTGGAGCATGAATATAGGAAGAGCAGACGCCCTAGCACCCCAAAGTGCCCCGGGAGCATGGAGGAGGTAACCATTCTTCCTGGAAGAAAAGAAAGGCAAGAAAGTGGGATAGACCTTGGAGGTACATCCCTCACTGTTCTCCTCCTTCACACCAAAATCCGTAGCAGCGTGTCTGACGATACACATCACAGCAGAGTAATTTAGATGTGTGGACTTTGAAATTATATGTAGAGTGATGTCTGAGCAGTCACTGGCTTTCTCTAACACTCAGTTTCTTCACCTAGGAGCTGGAACTCACACGCACACACACACACACTCTCTCTCTCTCTCTCTCTCTCTCTCTCTCTCTCTCTCACACACACACACACACACACACACACACACACACACACACACCCTGAGGATTTGGGGGAAGGTTATATGAGAGTATGTATGTATGTATAGTTGCTATAGAATATCAACTACAGGCATGGAAGGAATGTTTAGGGATTCTTACACAGCCCTGTGGGACTAGAGCATGAAGTTTAGATGGAGAGAACACTCCCAAAGTTCCTTTAACACTCAGGAAAGAGCTGCAACTTGGTGCAACCCTTGGGGCAAACACCCTGTGTTTGGGAAGCCAGCTGACATGATCACGTGCATTCATTCTACGGCGGGGTAAGGAGACAAGGAGCAGGAAATTTCTGCTGTGAGAACCACCTCTGCTGGGAAAGCAGAATAATGTTTGTATTTTGTGGGTCATTTTGAATATTGTTACATTTATGAGTCATAGATTTCTTCTCCTGTGTGTTTTAAGAGTTTCTGCTTTACGAGGTGTGAGTTTTATTTTTAAAACATTGTTCTATTTTGAAGTTGACTTGCCAGGAGCATGCTACCCTGTAAAGCTAGGTCCGCAGGCATCGGCACAGCAAAAGAGGCAAGAAACTAACAGCGTTTCCTTCCACACGCCTCTTTCATGGTGCCCAGGTGGCCTCAACATTCTCTTTGTGCCTTGGGGCAAGGGCCTGGGGCATAAGTTTGGGTGGTAGTCACAAATTCATGCCCTTTGGAGAAAAAAAACAAGCTCCTGATGAAAATGTTAAATCATGAATTTGGATGGATAGCCTTCAAATGCAAAAGATAGGTTAATAGGAATCAAAGAATATATTAAAATACATTTTTGTAATAGGGACAGACAGAAACAACATTTGGTTTTGATTTTATGCAGAACATCAGCCACCAGAATAAAACAACAAAAAAAAGCAGACAACAGGGTACCTCTTGAGTAGTTGCAGATCTGAAAGCTGAACTGTAATGTTTAATTGAATATCTTAAGGTTGGATTATGTGCAAAAAGAATTGCAAAGGGACAGAAGGCTCCGCTTTTAGGCAAACCTTGTACTTTTGTGCCCTCTGGTGGTAGTTTGGAGAATTGACCTATCCTCACAGAATTAAGAAAACCCTAGAGGAAAGTAGCTAAGGAGAGCTAGGGTACCTCCGAGACCCTGAGGGTCTTTCCTGCTCTTCCTTCGTCCAGCTAAAGGCAGAAAAGAGCTAGCTGGCTTTAGAGATTCTGCAAACCGCCTTCAAGAATGCAAAAGAACCATTGGTTTGGAAGCATTGATGGATGGTTCCACTGATCACTGTTGAATGTTTTTGGACCCTTTTCTAACACGGGCTTGTCAGGCTCAGAATGGAAGCCTGAGTTTCCATCTCTCTCGAAGGACTCACGTACCAGACACAGGTGACACTGAGCGTCAGCAGCTGTGAGGAGTTGGATCCTTAGCAAACAGTCTCCTTGGGGCTGGGGATATTTGGGGAACCAGCGGACGGCTATCAACATGCCATAAAACGATGATGGTACCGTTTCACATGGAATTTGCAAGCTCCTCAAAATCAAATTGCACTGGCAGAGCAAGGAGCTTTGCTGTAAAATTTTAACTCCATAGTCACAGGTAGACAAAACCTCCAAACTAGAAGAGCATCTGCTCATGGAGACTGAAATCGTCTATTTTCTCATGTTTACCTTTCAGCATTAGGTTAGCCCCGGAATTAGATGTAGTTCATAAACCCAGGTCTGCCGAGCACCGCAGAGGGGTTTTTATTTCTTCTGCACATGTGGCTGGACCTGATGATACCCAGTTCTGAGACCACTTCTAACACACCCCTTAGAGAAGACTGAGCCTTTGGCTTTTATGTGAGTGTAGACATGATTTCCAGATCGTTTGGCAGTCCTGTTAGGAGAATTAAATGGATCGAGATGCCTCTAAATGTTCACTATAGTTTTATTTACACCCAGCGACGACCCAAGTATGTGATACTTCTAAATACCCTTCAGTTTTTCACAGACAGAAGCTTGCTTTCTCTAGGCAGACAATTCCTTGCAACAAGTGAGTTCAGACGCTGCGCCGAAGTGAATTTAATAGCCTGGAGATCCCGTTTCACTTTCCGAGAGAACAGATCCCATAAACTGCCTTCTTTGTGCCATTCTGCTTCCTGTCCTCCGCGAGGGTGATGCAGAAATACAGCTGCTGTGTGGGAACACTTCAGAGTTCAGTTTCTCAAACCACAGGCCAGGGAAGGGCGGTTATGAGGCTCTGTTTCTCTTCCTTCCAAAATAGTACCCAAGGCCCTTCTGACCTTGCCTCCTTCTACCTCTGAGCCGTAAGCCTACTGGGGAGTAAGTTTATCCTACTTCCTTTTGTCGTAATTATTTTTAGTTGCGGAGGGTATAAATATGTATCCTGGGAGAGGTTAGAGTTCTCTCGAAGGACCTGCTAGGTACAATTTATGTCTTTTTAAAAATCTATTCATATAATTATAAATGTTTATAACATTTCTAACATGTATGTTTCTATAAATGTTATACAGATCTATGTAATTACAGATTTGTAATAAAATTACAAACCTGTGTAAGTAAATTTTTTATGAAATGTTATAATATTTATGATTGTAAATATATACATCTCTGCATGCTCTTAGGAGGTTAGCATCCGCTGACTCTCACAGTCTAGGGTGTACAGAAAACCATATCACTCTGATTTTTATACTTTAATACACTTTATTTCAACCCTACCGCCAAATGGCATAGAGAGTTAGTTATTCAGTTGGCTTAATAGAAACAAGCAAGCATTGGGGCACCTGGGTGGCTCAGCTGGTTAAGCGTCCAACTCTTGGTTTGGGCTAAGATCATATAATCTCATGGTTCACGAGTTCAAACCCCGCCTTGGGTTCTGTGCTGACAGTGCAAAGCCTGCTTGGAATTCTCTCTCTCTTTCCCTCTGTCTCTGCCCCTCTCCCGTGCTCGCTCACTCTCTCTTTCTCTCAAAATACATAAACTTGTGAAAATTTAAGAAGCAAGCAATGGGGGGCACCTGGGTGGCTCAGCCAGTTAAGCGTCCAACTTTGGCTCAGGTCATGATCTCACGGTTCATGGGTTCGAGCCCTGCATTGGGCTCTGTGCTGACACCTCAGAGTCTGGAGCCTGCTTTGGATTCTATGCCTCCCTCTCTCTGCTCCCCCTCCGCTGTGCTCTTTCAAAAATGAATAAACATTAAAAAAATTTTTAAAGAAAGAAGCAACTTTTATATAGGTATAGAGTTACTCAAATGCCAGGGACTAACAAATACGCTGCCTGTTCTACTGGACAGAAGAGAGTGAAAACACGTTCCACCTTCTGCTGCCACTTCTTCCCCTTGGCTTGAGGAAACTGAGGCAGGACCTGCTGCCTGGGAAGCAAACCAGGCGCCTCGGTGTCAGGGACACGAGGGACACCATCACAACAGGTGCCTCCGTGGTGACCATGTGGCTCCCCTTTTCTTCCTCCTCAAGTCCGCACTGTAATTTGCATGAACGACATCGCTCTTTTGCCTCTCGTTTCAATGGTTTCCCTTCGGAAGTTCGTGGTGTAGGAAAATAAGTTGTTTTTCATAAGAACGGGATGAACTACGGATTCTTCACAGCTGGTACCCATCACAGGCCCAGTCCTTCCCCTGGCCTGGAGATCACAAGCACAGCCATGGAGAACTACCAAACCCAAGTAGTTCTCATTAAAAAAAAAAAAAAAAAAAAAAAGGCAACAGAAAGATCAGGCAAGAATTATTAGATGTTTTTTAGGCTTCATATTTCCTGGGTTGTTTTTGTTTGTCTTGCTTTTGAGGTTTGGGTTTTTTTGTGTGTTTTAAGGTGTGCTTTGGTCGGACCTACTTCGTCTTTGAGCACAGAAGTACTCAGAAGTGTGAATAGTTGCAATACGGAATCTTGGGTCTTAGCCTAAATACAAATTCTGTATTTCTATATTCTCTAATTCTATTTACTCTCAAAAATATCTGTACAGTAACAATAGAGGATTACTCGAGATTCTTCAGTTTAAAAAACTGAAGCATCTGGGACACCTTTTCGAGGTATATGTCCCTTTGGCACTTTCTAAGTATCTGGAGAGGAAAGAGGCCATTCTTGCCTTAGGGTGGTCTTTAAGAGTCTTAGCATTGATTAATATTTTAAACCAAACTTTTTAACCTACATGGAGTTTAATGCTAACAATTCTATTTCCCAAGAGCCCCTTGAGCAAAGTATAAGAGATAATATTACGTGTGTTCAATCACAACAAGAATTCAGCAGAAGTCAGGGAAGCTAGACATAAAAGGCAAATGGTAGCCTATCTATTTAAAAGTGAAACGAGAAAAGGGAAACGGAAGGAGAGAAGCCTGTTCCCCTGTGGGACTTTGTTTCCATGGTGAGCTTTTCTATAAGGAATACTTCCTGTGTTCACACAAGAGGGAAACGGCTCATCGAACGTTTACGTGTTCGTATGAATGGATTTTCAGCACGGAGGCTTTAATTAGCCATGTGCAACACATTTACAAGCTTACAAGAATTGGAAAAGTCATGGGAAAACACAGTAAAGAAATGAACTGGAAAGAATGACAATGATTTGGACAATTAGAAAATGTAATCAGACGGTATTTTCCTTCAGATTACCAACTGCCTGCATAAGCCTTCAATAATCCTTTGAGTTTAAAATGTCTTGACTCAAAAAAAAATTTTTAAAAAAAATGTCTTGACTCATGACCTGGAACAGGACCAGGCATGACCAAGGAGGGAGGATAAATATTAATGAGAAATAATCCCAACATCTCACTTTACATATTCACGTGTTCTTCTCCCCCAGTTAGCTTCTTTTTTCCGGGGTTCCTCACCAACGACTGGTTGCTCTCACTGCCCTACCGGTGCTCAGAACAGTGAGTCCAAGGACCCATTGGAGGAAGGGAGGTAAAACCCAAGTGACTCCCTCGGCAGCTAGCGGGGGGTCGAATAACGGAGAAGTGGCTGAAAAACACTCAACCCTCTCACTTGTTACTTTTTTGTTGGTCTCCCAAGTGAGTTGATACGTGAAAACTCAGGGCCCAAAGAAATGGCTGCTTTTGCCCCTCTTTACTGTGAAATAGTGGGCGCATTTCTGATCACCCCCAAGGGAAAATGATGCTTTGCATCTGGAAATACTGCAAATGACAGGGGGAAGGAGAAAAAACAAAACAAGAGAGACATATTTCCCATTCACTTTTCGGAAGTCATTGAACGGCTTCCCTTGGAGAGAAGGCAAGGTTCAAAGTCAGAAGGTCATCTTTAAGTCCTATGTCTCCAAATCACATGTTTTTGTAAACAGATAAGAATAAAGTTCCTTTTCCTGGGATCCCTTCCAGTAACCAGATTAAAAAAAACACTGGCTTCTGCAAACTGCAGAGGACAGTCTGGAAACCTGGCTCTCACGTTCAGGGTCTTCTAGGATGTGGGCCCCAGCCCATGCAGCTCCATTGCTGGGCCAGCTGTTTCCTGACTGGCTTCAGTGGCTTTCTGAAGGCAGATGCCATCCTCACAGTGGCATACGTGCCCCTCTGAGAGCGGTCTGCATTTTACTTACACCTTTTGTTTTGTTCATTTTTAGGCTTTTTGTGATTCACTTGTAGAACTAGTCACTTACACTGCTTCCTGCCTCTGAACGAACTACATCGTATCCATTTTGGATGCCCTCCTTTCTCCCAGACTTCGCCTATGTCCACCCTAGAGTAGGGCAAAAGTTGAGCAGACTTAGACTAATTTCATATCTGTCAGGCGTCTTATGATCACAGAGCACAGCCTGAACCTAGGATACTAATTCCACAGCATCGAAATGGGCAGATGGGTTCTTGACCATGGACACCCCTCTAACTGCCTCCTAAAGCAGATGTGGGCACCAACTCCGTGAGTGTGAGATGCCACCCCAGTGGCTCGTGGGGACAGCCTCTTCTCTGCAAGCACCAGCTTGACTTACATCTCTCTCCTTGAAGATGAACCCTTCACGAAATGAGGAGGGATGCAATTGAGACTAGTTTCAGGGGTACAAGAAATGGTAACACGTTTTTATTAATCGGCTGTTTGCTGAGATCCTCTGTCAAGGGTCACTGGTCTCCCTTGTCGGGAGTAAATCCAGCTTCTCTGCTAGGCACGGGAGGCCCTCTGTGAGCGGGCGGCAAACTACTTATTTTTTTTTCGTTGCTGCCCTCCAGGACTTTCCTGGTTCTGTGGGAGTCGGGTCCTTTCGCCCTTTTGTGTCCTATGCTTCCCCGAGTATTCTTAGAATGTCCTTCTTCCTTTGTCCAATTGCCAAACTCCCAGCCATTCCTACGCAAGTATCTCTTCCATCATGTGATGACGGGGGAGGTGAATGAAGTGGCCTGGGTGACCAGATGTTTAGAGCTGGCTGCCAGGAAGGAAGTGTTGCTGGAGCAGTGACCTGAACGTGTCCAGGGAGCATTGCCCTGCTCTGCGGGTAGGAGTACGGTATCTACAGAAGCCCGAGGAGGAGAGTGTTCTTGGCATATTTCAAGACCACCAAGGAGGCCAACAGGCCTGGAGCCCAGTGAGCCAACAGCACAAGTGGTAGCACAGGAGGTGGGAGAGGGGGCAGGGTCAGGACATATGGAACCTGATAGACCTTGGTGGGGATTTTTAATTATATTGTAAATGCTGAATCCATCGAAGAGTTAAGAGTAGGAACGTGACCTGGACTGATCACTGATTTGTAAGGGTCACTTTGACTCTTTGTAGAGGACAAAGGGAATGTTCTAGAATGGAAACAGACAAGCCAATTAAGAGGCTAATGTAGACATCCAGGTCAGAGATGAAGGTGGCTTGCAAAATGATGGTGGCAGTGGAGGAGAGAAGTTATTGGCTTGGGGCCATTTTTTGAAGGAGAATTGACCATATTTGCTGGTGAATTAATACGGGTTGAGGAAAAGGGAAGAATCAAGGAAGACTTTATGGTTTGGTCTGATTGGGGGGGTAATGATGCTGTTTACTGGAGCGTCTGTGGACCGGCAGAGGGCGGGGTGGTGGTGGTGTGGGCAGGCATCAGAAGTTAGGTCTGGGTAGATTTTAAATGGTCCCCCACAAGCTAGGGAGACACATGTGGCGTCTCTATCACTACCCACAAAGCGTTTGATGGTCTTCCTTTGTAACTTGATTATTGTGCAGTCATGGCAGGCAAGTCCTAAACTGGGACCACTCTACGCTTGTAAAATCCCAACTAAATGAAATATCACTTCAGAGATTGTGATAATTTGTTCCTCTTCACCCTGAGAAAGACCCCCCCCCCTTACCCTCCTTCACCATTAGACTGAAGTTCTGGTTTTATTTCCAGTCCCCGACACCCACGGGCATCTGTGTTTCCGGAATGTATGGAGTCCCACGTACAACTTGATGAGAGGCCCTATTCTTTACGACAGAACACTTCACCATAGTTGTCGTTACTGTTGCCCATAAGGGGGGAAAGCTGATATACCTCTGAAAGCAAATCTCCTAAAACTAGGCGCTATTCCTGGTTGCTAAGCGCATTTTTCTTCCGTCCTTCCTGCTTATTGCTCACGTTGTCACAGGAAGGAGGAGAAATCATGTCTCTCATGCTGTTCATTTATATTCGCCGGCCCTGCACTCCTTTGCTACTTTGGTTCATAGGAGAGCGTTAAGGAACTGGGGCAGAGGATTGAGGACGGGGATACATCACAGGAAGACAGTCCACTTTAAAATGGTTACACAGAGGGTTATTTAGCACGTTTCCATTGTGTTAAACAGTTCAGAATGAATAGATAAGGGGCACCTGGGTGGCTCAGTTGGTTGAGCATCCAACTCTTGGTTTCAGCTCAGGTCATGATCTCACGACTCGTGAGTTCGAGCCCCACGTCGGGCTGTCTGCTGACAGCTCAGAGCCTGGAGCCTGCTCCCGATTCTGGGTCTCCCTCTCTCTCTGCCCCTCCCCCACCCATGCTCTGTCTCTTTCAAAATAAATAAACTTAAGAAGAAAAGGATGAAGAGACAAAATCCAATGCACATAATATTCATTAACGAAACTTCAAACATAAACTTGAACATAAAACTTGATCACTACTAGGAATCAGCCGTCGTAATCCCTATGTCCCAGGCCCCCACAGTAGGCACAGGGGCAGAGTGGCATTCTCTACAGTGTGGCCTCTGTCCTCAGAGTCTGAAATGCAGTGTAAAATGTACATAGCAAGACTAATGCCAGGCCACTGATGAGGACACTAAAAATAATAGGAACGCACAGGAAGCGGGGACTAGCTAGAAGGGAAGATTAGGGAATAGGAGTTGGGTCCAGAGAGTAGAACGTAAGAAAAGGCAGAGAGAGAGCAGTCAGGGGCGTGAAAATGGTGTGGCTGGAGGGGTGTGCACGGGAATGTGTAGGCTGCAAGGGAGATACAAATCCGACTTGATCATTTTTCCCCAAATCCCACCCATCCAACTTTTGTCACTGTTGTGCAGATTTTCTCTTTCACAAACTTCATGACATCTTGACTTGATTTCAATAAGTGGACCTGAGCACTCAGTTTGAGTCTTAATTATGTGTTTTTTGTAATATTCTTCAGCGACTTGTATACATATTTTATCTACAAGGTTATAACCAACTTGGAAATAGTGATGGCAAGGTGCCCGGGTGGCTCAGTCGGTTAAGCAGCCTACTCTTGACACCGCCTCAGGTCATGATCTTGCGGTTCATGAGTTCCAGCGCCATATTGGGCTCTGTGCTAACAGCATGGAGCCTGCTTGGGATTCTCTCTCTTCCCCTCCCTCTCTTACTCATGCTCACACTCTCTCTCTCCCGCTCTCAAAATAAATAAACAAAACTTAAGAAAGAAACAAAATTGTGTTGAAATGATCACAGGAAGGACTGAAATAAGTGGGTTGTAACACCTAGTTTTCAGGGTTGGTTTGTTTTGCTGGTTCACGTAAGGGAGCACTCTAGGAATCATTCATTTCTTTGTAAACTGGTAGATTATTACTGACAGAATTACTAAACCCCTGAAATTTAAAGAATATAAATTTAAGTTTCTGAGTAATCTGCTGTAACAAATTACTAAAAATGGGAGGCTCAGAACGGCAGAAACTTATTCTGTCATCATGCTGGAGGCTAGAATTTGGAAATCCAGGCGTTGGCATAGTTGTGGTCTCTCTGAACACTCTGGGAAAGGCACCTTCCAGTAGTCCAGCTTCTGAAATCCTTGGTGTTCCTTGGCTGGTAGCCACATTGTTCACATTTCTGCTTCTATCCTAATACGGCTGTGTTTCCTCTGTGAGTGCCTGTTTTCACGCGGCCTTCTTCTAAGAGCACTCGTCATCGATGTCGAGCCCCTACCTAATCCAGTATCACCTCCTCCTAACAAATTGCCATCTGAAAAGACACTATTTCCAATTAAGGTCACACTTGGAGGTTCTGGGCGGAAGTAAATTTGGGGCACACTGTTCAACCCGATACACTGGTAACCAGACTCTGAAGATGGCCTCCAGTGAGGCCTCAGCCTCCGGTAATCACATCGTTTCATCACCTCTTTCCACATTCAAACCCTGTGTGGCCTGGGATCGATAAAATACAGAGGAGGTGACATTGTGTGACAGCTGATGCTTGGCTACAGAAGACGGTGTGGCTTCGACTCTGTTCCCTCTGGGATGAGATCACCTCCATGCAGCCTCCGAAGAGGCCCACGTGGAAAGGAAACTATGCCTCCTTCCAGCAGCTTGCACCAACTTGCCGACCGTCCAGTGAGCCACCTTGGCCCGGGGGCCTCACGCCCCACTGACGCCTTCAGATGACTCTAGCCCCAGCCGACGTCTCATCTGCGTCCTCACGACAGACTCAAGACAAAACCCTGCACATAAGCCACTCCACACCCATGGTAACTCTGGGCCCAAAAATGTTTAAAACGGTAAATTGAATCAGGCCATTAAGTTTGAGGGTAGTTTGTTATACAGCATCAGAAAACGAATGCGTATTTTGGCTCCTGGAATTTGGTGCTGCTACAACAGAACCTAAAATGTGGGGGGAAATTGGAATACGGAGGTGGGCAGAAGCTGGAAGGACTTGAGACTTTGAAGAGAGGTCCACAGGAGTCTGACAGCCGTGGAGGAGGACGCTGCCCTTAAGGGCTTAGAGAAAAGTGAGGGCAGTGTTATCCCCAAAGGCAGTGTCAGAACGTTGAGTGACACCGTCCCCTGTGGTGACACAAAAAGTAGAAAATGCCCCTATTCAACTGGGTAATCTGGCTGAGGAGTAGCTTCCCAGCAAAATGTTGGGGATCCAGCTTGGTTTCTTCTCGCTGCTTATGATATGAGAGAAATACATCAAATAAAGGAATGTCAAACCAACCAGCCATTGTTGGTTTGAATAATGGGTAACCTCCCTGGAAGGCAAGTGATGGTAAACTTGAGAAGCATCTTCCAGGGGCGCCTGGGGGGCTCAGTCAGTTAAGCGTCTGACTTCAGCTCAGGTCATGATCTCATGGTTCACAAGATTGAGCCCCATGTGGGGCTCTGTGCTGGGAGCCTGGAACCTGCTTCGGATTCTGTGTCTCCCTCTCTCTCTGCCCCTCCCCCACTCGTGCTTTGTGTATGTCTCTCTCTCACTCACTCTCTCCCTCTCTGAAAAATAAATTTAAAAAAAATTTTCTTTAAAGAAGAAGAAGCATCTTCCAGGCAAAAATGAAATTGCGGGCACTGTCAGGAAAACATCATGTACGTGCAGAGTTAAAATTATGGCCGTGACATATTTTGTTAGGGTCTCAGAACAGAGAAGTCTTCAGTCAGATGGTGGGGGAAAAGCTGAAGGGTCTCGCGGCTCCACAGCCTTCCCGGAAGCCAACGGTTGAGAAGAGCTTGTGTCAAAGGGATTTGCGGCTGTGTTTTTTTGTAATGGAACCAAGTCCGGTAGAAGACGCCGGAGACCCACGGAGTTTTGAAGGGGGTTGTACGGAGTCACAATATCGTGGCCTCCGCCTTTCCCTCTGCCATGGCTTTGGCAGGAAAGGCCAGTCACCAGATCCCGGGGACACTTGGGCAACTTGTGGGAAAGCTCACCCGGAGAGCAGCTGGGGCCTCCTGCCAACAAGGAGCACCAGCTGGCCGGCTGTGTGACTCAGCCGCCTTGGAACTGGATCGATTCTCCTCAGGCTCCGGATGACCACAGCCTCCCATGACATCTTGACAAGAGACCCTGACACCCAACTGCTAAGCTGCTCTCAGCTCCTCACTTGCAGGCCCTGTAAGGTGACAAAGGTTCATTGTTGGTTCAAGACAGTACGTTTGGGGATCACACACTATGCGGCATTCAATCCCTAACCTAGAAGCCTTATTAAAGTCGAATGGGAAAGCGCGCTGAGTTCCGATAAATTGTATTCAAAAAATAAATCAACCCAACTTTCTTGTTTATTTTGTTTCCCCACTACTTAATATTAAAGTTCAGGTTATTTGCATAGCAACATTGTGCTCAATTTTATGCGTATAAAGCCTAAAAATAGGAACTTTTATTAAATATAACTTTAAAAGGAGAGTCTAAAGGTGAGTGCTGTGTGTTAAGTTGTGTTCATTTGTAAGTAGGACGAGTGTTCACATAGGTATTCACTAACTCAGTGAAGAAATTAACAAACGAGAACCCATAATATTAGATATTTTCTGTTCGATTCGCACACAAAAGGACGAGGTAATAAATTGGTCTAAATGAGGCCTTTTACAAATCAAAGAATGTTTATCCGATGTCTACCATAAGCTTTATATTTCTAAATAATGTCATAAATGCGAAGTAAGA